>NC_134571.1:45220926-45589051 GCF_050947875.1 Dermacentor variabilis | reverse complement strand
ATGGCGAAGCGCTATAGCGCCTCGCTCTCAGTCTTACGCAATTGCTTCGTGCGCTTTCCAGAGCAGTTTCAGATAAGCGTTCGCGGTGACACACGGGCTTTGCACGGTTTAGTTGTCGTTGTCCATACCACTCTTGGACGCGGCTTCGCCGTATGCTCGCGCAATCTTCTTTCGAGGAACCAAAGTAAGGAAAAAAAGGATGAAAAAAAAAAAGGAAACGAGTGAACGAACGAATGAATGAACGAAATGCGGTGTTCTTTCGACAAGCGTAGCCTCCTCCGAATGTACACACCGCAATAGACCTTGCTATGTCAAGGACACACCGATGGCCCATGCGTGCTCGTCGAATTTACCAAAGCGGAGGGGGTGCGCTAATTGGTTGATTGCGCCAGAAATGCGCGATCCCAGGGTCGGCTTCATCATTTGTATTCATTCAGGCTCACTACCTCCCTGCCCGATAGAGGACCTACTGTACTGAAACTTATCAGCAGGATGCTATGGCGGGATAAACCAGCTTTCCGCACTCATTTCGTCTGAGTTAGGACAGAACACCGAGAGAGCTTCGCGGAACGGACAGGAGATTCAACCACGGGCAGTCAGCGAAGCCAAGCGAGAGGGGGCCATACAAGTATAGCATCTAATGGCAACATGGCGCCACTACTGAGAGTGATCAGAGAAGACGCTTCTGCAAGCATGGTTTCGTGTTTCTTACCGAAGCTGTGGATGTTTGGAAGTTTATTAGCTGCTGTCGCTCGAATGCTATGGCCCACTTGCGTCGCATACCCTGTTGATGCTTAGACAAAATGACGAGATAGCGGGCGCAGATGCTGCCGAGATATGGAGCAGCTGCGCCTAGTTTCGCAGCAAATCATACATTGCTGGCACCACTGAACGCAGCCCGAGGTGCGTTATTCCTGAGGGATCCCTCGTACGAATAACGCACACTAGAATTCCACAAGCGCTTGTCACAATGTGTTCGGTCTGCATTTCTACACACACGCACTCTTACAAAAATTAACACACGAACGAGCGAATGTGCTCGCACATTATCCGTTGCTTTTATTTTCCGAGTTCTTAACTTTTATTTGATGTCATTCTCCGGGTGCTTTCGAACGCTCATGCTTCTCGAGATGACAAACAAAAAAAGAAAAAAAATCATCAAAGCCAGGTTTACTCCTGCCGACGGAAGACAGCGTCTTCCCACGCCTCGTTTATTGTTTTCGCAGCTGGCGAGGATGCCTGCAGCACCCGAGGAAGGCGTATGTAAAACGTCACAACACGAATACTATGTCGAACTGTTTTTTCTTTCCATCACTGTATTACTGTTCGCAAATGACACTTTTGCACTACTTCTGAAAGAAAAAGATGGCGACTCTGTGCACGCTCACGGAACACGCAGAACCGATGGACGCATAACTAAATTGCTATTTGCATATCGTTCGTCACTCACCGACGCTTGCTGAAATGTAGATAAATTTCCATTCCCTTCAGTGTAAGAATCTCACACCATCACACGTTGTCATCAAACATCGAAGACAGAAAAAAGAAAAAAAAAAGATTAAATTCTAGGGTTTCACATGCCAAAGTTACGATCCGATTATGAAACAGGGCGTAGTGGGAGACTCCGGGTAAATTGTTTAACACCAGGGGCTCTTTAACGTGCGCACCAGTGCGCGGCACTCCAGTGTTCTTTGCATTCCGCCCCCACCGAAATACGGCCGACGTAGCCACTGAATTGAACCCTCGACCTCGAGCTATACAGCACAATGCCAAAGCCACTGGGCTACCGCGGCGAATAAACATCGAATATATTAGTCGTTCAATTATTCCTAATGGGGTGGGTGCTAGTTGAGGTGAGCAAAATGTTTTACTGCTGGCAAATAAACCCGAACCACTCCGTTATTTACAACCTTCGCTCTTTCGTTAGCAACAGTTCTCACTTTCGTTTCCAGAGCGTCGAGGCCCTCGTGAGGCTCGCGAAACCGTTCCGGTGATCGCTTTCTTCCCGCAGAATTGTCCTGTACTGCGTCCTTTTCTGTATCCCCGAACGCTATGTAGTGAAGACAAGTTAGGGATCGAAGGGGATCCGCGAAGCAACGCTGGAGATCCAAATTTAGTGTTATTCCGAGCATTATTTATGAGCTAAAATATATGTTCCTTTGGCTCAACCAATGGTTTAACATGTCCTACATCTACTAAGCCTGTCCTAGGCTTTTTTGTATCGATATCGCCAAAGACAAGCAGTACTGAACCAGGTCACAGCTGCTTCTCTTTTGGTTGCCAGGGACGTGTCACACTTGTCAACTCATTTGGCGTCGTAATATAATTAAAATATTGCTACTTTGTATATTATGTGTAATGAAATACAAGATTAAAAAAGCAGATGGAAATAAGGATGAGTTGACATCCTTCCTTTCTTTTCTTTGGCACTTGAACAAACGGTTCGATGCTCTCGTTTGCGCCATTTTTAATTCAATTCCCAATTTAAGTACTATTACTCTTCGGTGGACGAAGTTCATTTCTTTTGCTCCAATCAGAGTAAGCGTACTCAAGTGGGAGCGTGAGAACACTCATAATTACAGTAATATATGCGAGAAGCTGTGATACGAGTAGAACAAATTAACGGTACTAGGTTTGTTCTTTCAGTGTGCGCAAAATTGATTCGGTTAAAAGAAGAAAAAAAAACAGCTTTTCTTTTATTTACTTGTTTTTTTATCATCCGAAGCACAGCGCCTAAGTGTATATATCGGTGCATTAATAAACAAAGTGAAATATGCCCATTCCTGATATCAGGTTGTCTTCGGCTGCTAAGCACGAGGTGGCGATAGAATCCCAGCCACGGCGGCCGTATATCGATGGGGGCGAAAACACCCGTGTACTTAGATTTAGGTGCACGTTAAAGAAACCCAGGTGGTCAAAATTTGCGGAGTCCTCCACTACGGCGTGCCTCATAATCAGAAAGTGGTTTCGGCAGCCCATAATTTTAACGCCAAGTTTAATAAAATGACAGACTTAAAAAATAAACAAAAAAGAAGACACATGGATATAGGGGTGCGCCGATGTCGTATAGAAATCCTTTTTTTTTCTCTTTATTTGCAAGTCGTCTGTCCTATCGCTCACGATTCGAGCTTCTTGTTTATCAGCTTAAAAAAAAAAGAATAAGTTTACGCAAACGGAGCGAGAATGCATGTCAACGAGATCCGCGCGTCAAGGTGCGTCGTCGGCTGTCTTTCGTTTTTCGGCAAACGTCCGGCTTCTAAAGATAGAAATCCCTTCGACTTGGGTCTAAGAAAACAAACCCATTCACGAGTGACGTCGAGCATAAAGGCCGCCCTCTATTATTTTTTCAGCCTCTTGCTTTTTCCCCCGTTTCCATTGCACCAGCTGACAGGACTGTGGAAACTAGCGAAACAGAACAACAGGAAGGATAGCGTTCACTCTGGAGGAGACTCGGGGGTGTCTCTGGGGACTCCGCGACGACGCGGACATTCCCGACGTCGAGTCTTTGTTATGGATGCGACGCGCTGCTTTCGTTATCCGTCCCGTCAAGTCTCGCAGACAGGCGACGACGCCGTTTGCCAATAGCGTATACGCGGCGCTTCTCGAAAACTGTACAGCGCTGCGGAGGCTCTGGAAACTGCGTGATCTGAGCAGACACAGCCTCCGAGACATCCACCCGCCGCGGCGCGCCCGGTATATCTAGCTCAGGATCTCGCAGGTCGTATATCGGTGGCCGCGTTGACGGCAGTGCTCACATAGGCCCCGGTATAATAGAGCAGCGCCTATGGTGTTCAGCTGTTGCAGGGCGCGATGTCGTGGCTTCATTTGCCGACCGGCGTTTAATGGACACGGAATGCAAAAAATAACACAGTGTATTGCTGCCTAGTCACGGGATCGAAGTTGCCGGCCGGCTTTTAATGGCGACAGAACGCTCGGGTAGTGAATCCTATGCACTTTAACTAACCCTACGTCGTCATAATGAATTAGGAGATTTCTACTGCGGCGTTCCCTTGTCCAGCTGCTTGTTTTGAACGCTGGACTTTATGAGCTATAGTTATTGTTTTATAAAACATAAAGAGATTTTTGACGGCGAAAATTGTATCTTATTTGTTGTGTCATCGTTTACAGAAGCTGACGAGTCACCTGTTCGCATACCTTTCGTAGCTGTGAGTAGCTCCGTAAAATCGGTGCATGTTTGGCTGACGCATTTAGTTTAGTAACGTCTGCTGCCAGGCTAGTTGGTACATGGCATTTAGAAATGGTTTTAGGCGCGAAAAATAAGACACGGACAACAGAATAAAAGACACAGACAGGCGCACACTCGCAACTGATTTTTTTATTTTCCCCGATGCTTCACCGAGTTTAGAGTTCACCGAGTTCACAATGACTTTAGTTTCCCGACTAATAGGATATGATTAGGTTTGGTTTCTATCTCTTGTGACCTCTACCTGTGTATGTTCCTGTTCGCATGCCTGAGGGTATACAAGTGAAGCATCAGGGAAAATAAAAAAAAAAGATCAGTTGCGAGTTTGCGCCTGTCAGTGTCTCATTTTTTGCGCCTAAAATCATTTCTAAAATGACGCCTTTAGAATTTTACTCATTGGAAAGTGCATATCTGTTCACCTCTAAGGTTTGTAGACCGCACACAGACAATTTTTAAGGTCGGCGCACTTTACATAAGCTTATAAAGCAAGTTTTGCAACTATTTTGTCCCACACTTTTCATCTGCCGTATTCTATAAAATGTATTCATTTGACTCCTCATTGACAAAATGAAAAGTTGATAGGGCGACGGAGTAGTTCGTTAGGGTGCATTTAAACGCTTCATGAAGCGTCTTAATATACATTTATAGAGGGCAAACTTTAGACTTCCCAACGCTGCTAACCTTTGGATCACGGAGCAAATGTTACGACGATTCTTCTGACGTGGAACTTACGGAATGTTTTAAGAGTGGGATAGCCGCGGCTGCCAGGAAAATCAACAGACTTAGCGATTTTTTTATCTCTGCATTCATCTGCTGCGACATCTGTAACCCTTCCGCTCGCTTTAACCGCTTAACCTCGCGTCCTTGCATGTTTAAGATATCGTCTGCTTCCGCGTTCTAGGCTGCAGACGAATTGGGCTTCTATATACCATTCGGTGAGTCCAACGAATTGATAGACTGTCTTTTTTCTGGTTCGTATGTTTATTTCGGAGAGATCAGAAAATTTCTTAACCTGCACCGACCGATCATACTACAGTATTAAATTGCTGAATGAGAAAGTATAAGTATTATACGAAGAGATAAAGCTTTTGCCCCAATGAAGATCGCCGCAGGTTTACCCTTTCAGGCACTTTGTGCACAATTGTGCACGTCAGCATAGTATATTATAGGAAATAGCACTGACGAAAATATTTATGTTCAAAATGAGCCGCATGCATATTGAAGCACTTCTCGTCGGAAATGTGATGCCAGTTTGAAAGTTATTTCTAGAGTGCTTTTGTGAAACGACTTGGAAGCCAGTATGCGGCATGTTTGCTCACGATGCCAGTGTGTCGTCGTGTAGCGAGTTCACTTCTTTCATTGTTTATGACAATTTTTGGCATCAGACATCAGTTTCAAATGAATGGGTGGGGTTCTTTCCGCGTGTGTAAGACGTGAAGTAGTTGATTTTTATCATATCTTACATTCCTGTCAAGACTTCTCGCATGGAGTCCGCATTTGCCATATAACTGAAAAAAAAGAAGAAAATTAAACTTCTCAATTTGTTATGCAGCTGTTAGCTTTTCCCGATTCTCAGAATGAAATAATTGTGGTTAAACCCTAATTTTCGATGGACAGAATTAACTTGTGCCTAAAGGGGTTAAGCACACGTGACCTTTATAAATATCAATGTATTTTTTTCTGTAATCTTTATTTTTTTGATTGCGTAATAAGCTCTGTTTCGAGCACAACTATCATGTCCCGGAAGAAAAGTAACCAGCGCTACGTGTAGGCACCAACCTGTCCTTAAATGTTGTTGATAAAAACGCGCACTTTGTACAGCGCACTGGAAACATATTATTCAGCAGGACATTCCAACATAAAAGTAAAATAACCAATGTCGAAGTCAAATTGTGAATCACGCCGATGTAAACATTTGTTGTTCACAATTAGCCTGCGCTGACATCTGACAACTTAGATGACGCTTTGACTCCCCGACGTACTGCACGGATTTACAGACGCCACTGCACATCGACGGAGCTCCCAACCCGCTTTTAATAGGGACGGCGGCGTTTGTTTTTCTCGCTGGGTGCTTCCGCGTCATTCGCCCGGCCCCGAGTATATACGGAAAGGCTCTTCTGTTCGCTTGAACGATATCCGAGAGCCTCGTCCTCGCTGGGCCTCGTTGCCTGCCTTCTTCGCCGCCTCTCCCTTCGCGACGAGAAAGAATTCACCGACGCTTCGCCCGACTTCGGCGCACCGCCTGCAGCTTTCTCTCGGAGCCAATAACCCCCGCGGCGCACGTCATTCGCCTCTCCCCGTGCTGGGCGTGTGCTGTTTGCCGCGCTGCTGTATCCTTGCTGCTTCATCGAACTCGCGAAGCATCCCGACCGCGGACCTGGTAACAAAAGACGGCGGAAGACAGAGAACCCGAAAGGATACTCTTTTGGTGGTCGTCAGTGTTTTTTCGCCTCATTCCTGGGTGGCAGCAACGGCAGTATGAAGGTTGCCGCCGACAGAGCATTCAAGGCAGCCACAGATGTCGGAAAGCAGGTCACGTGCGCTGGCGGCGTCGTGCAACCGCCGCAGTGTTTAGGGAACCTATCAGCTAAGGGGCGTTAGGGGGGGGGGGGTGAGAGAAATAAAGAAAGGAAAGGCCTTGTGCACGAGCTCATTTTGGAATGCTTGTAAGTATAAATGAAACATCGTCTGCTTCCGTTCTGTGTTTTAGCCTTGGGGAGCGTAAGCGCTAGAAGCGCAGCTTCAGCGTTTAGAAGTAAAAAAAAATCGATTGCTGTTTAATCGCTGTGAGCTGGTAATGAAAGTTTGAAAGCTGATTAACATGGAATAGCTCTTTGGTCTGGCTTATCTTTCTTTTTCTACTGCAATAGTAATTTAAAAGCTTGAAACTGGGCCTGCTTAGTACTTCCTTTCGGTTACGCCATCGTCGCGTAGTTATCCTGTACTCGTCGTCTGTATAGATAAAAGAAGAAAGCGAGTGAAACAGAGACGGTAAGTTGGACGCAAATGAGGGAAAAAAATACCGTGGAAGTTTACAAACATGGCAAAAAAGAAGACAGGAAGGAAAGTCTGTATGATAACGCAAAGGGGAATGACTGCTATCTGAGGCCCGAGCTGGATACCCGAGGACAAAACATACCGGAGCAAATATGCGACACAGGATGAGGCATGTGTATGCTAAAAAAAATGAAAACGAAGACGACCCGGCACGTCGTAATGGAATGCCAAGATATCCACCCAGCGAGATCCGTAGGATGTGGGCACCTTCCAGAAACCTTGGCATTCAAAGAATGTGGGAGGATTCACTGGTCAGTAGTCGAGATAAGTAAGGGACGATAAGAGTATTGGTGAAAAAAAAGCAGGAAAGAGATTGATAGAACTGGAGTCATTGCATGCTTAGGTAATGACACAATATAGTGAGAGGAGCTTTAAATACGAAAGATCGAGATTAGATAGGCAGAAGGCTAGATGGCGATACATGTAGTAAGACCGTATTAAATTAAGCAGGCTAAGTGGCCATTTTTCCCAATCACACTTCAAAGGGGATGCTAATAAACAGGATCATCATCATCATCATCATCATCATCATCATCATCATTATATAACCACCACAGGGATCCCGCGGTAAGGTACAACTGGATGCCGGATGCGCTAAGCACAGCACCATCACGTAGACTTTTCTTTCCTTTTTATTACACTGGAACAAAAACGAAGAACAAGAACAAAGCCCCTCTAATAATGTAGTTATTAGACAATGAAGCCAGGGAAAGCGCAGGGGAAACTAATTATTACGTTCAATAGAAGTGTACCGCGCCATACGCAATTCGTGTGACCCACCACACGCAGCTTGTGCTTTGCAGTCTCTGGCGCAGTGGCCCTGTGGCAGGCATAACTGAAACGCCGCGCAGCACCCGGTTGGCTGTGTGCATGCAGTTCGAAGTCTACCACCGGACTGGATATCTTTATTGGACACTTGCATTTTCTTGCCTGAGTTTTCAATCTATGTGTAAATTTAGAGTTACTTGCGCTGACACGCAGCCCTGGCACTTCGAAGTTTGCGCGGGCGTTTTGTGGGTTGTTCAGAGCCTGAGATTTGGCGTCTCTGCATGTATTTCGGAAGACGCAGCAAGCCATAGTTAACCGGACGAAGGAGGATTTGCGCTTGAAGAAATGTCAGTAGCCGCTGTGCATGAGAGCATGTTCCCGCCGCAGTAAGCGATTTCACAACCGGAAGGATCGCTATAATCTGCTGTCTTTTTTGTTTTTTCCAGTTTAGTTCACGGTTTGTCTACGTGGCACTCGCATATACTGACAGGAAAACCTTGCGACATAATGCGGACGTTCACCTCTGCATTATGCGATAGGTTTCAGAAAAGTAATCAGTGCGAACCGGCAGGCTCAATTTCAGACAGGTAACCTTAGTTAGGGCAGTGTTACTACGTACCCCACTGAAGTACCGCTGAATTACCACTAAACTTGCTGATATTGTGCATTATAACTTCATTTGACAGATTACATCGTATAGGAAACCTCACCAAGCCCCTAGCAGACCGTCTGCTTGTCTGCAGGTAGCTGCGACAGCAGAACTAATGTTCTTGAGAGAGAAGGAACAAAAAAAAACATTATGCAGAAACTATCGACGATACAGTTGCCAATTTAAGCGAATAGCATAGCCGTTCTAGAAATCTGTTCGCTTTATTAAAGGAGCGATGCGCTTGAAGGGAAATATTTGTTGCATTGATGATATTTATATAGCATTCCTTTAATTCATAGGATAATTCCGTAGAGACTAAAGCCGTTAACCAACACCCACATGTGTTCATATATACGGCGGCGTCGGGGCTGCGTTGCAGGCTGCGTTGTTGGCGGATTCTTGATTAAAATTTGATGCCCACAACGCCGTCAGGTTTGGCCACCGAAACATTAAAACGGTATCTATCTCATCTCTACCACGGGAGACAATAAAACGCGACGGGACAAAAGAAAATTGCGGATTACTGCCTAAAATGAACCGCTCAAGGAAGTTCTTTCTTTATGCGAGTAAGGCATACACGAGGTAACATTTTATTATGCGTGGCTCCGACGGCACGTCGCCGTAGGCCGGCCTCTACCAGTAGATTTAGGCGCACGAGAACATCGAACTTTTACGGTTCTCGTGCATATGTTTTTTGCGTATATTATACATATATCTTTACGTATATTTTACACATTTGCTGTATGTAAATACTGAAAGGTTGATAATTATTAGGCGACGGTGTCTGCGTAGCGATGCTCGAGAACTATGACGTATATGTTACAACACAGTTGCGCAAAAGTGAATAAGTCAGCGCCATCCTCATTTGTAGGTATAAGATGAACGTCAGTTGCTCTCGCAAAGAATAATTATTGAAAGCGCATTATCATCTTCCACGAAAACATCGAGGATGACGGAATTTTTATGAAGTGTTGTTCATCGAAGGGTCTATTTTGACGTTGTAACAACATGAGATCCAGTTCCTCGCGTTATCCGCCGCGAAATCTCAGTGGCTATGGTGCCGCACCGCTGATCTCGAGGTAGTAGGTTTGATGCCGGCTGTGGTGGGCGCATTTCAACGGAGAAATGCGAAAACGCTCAGAAGGTCGATTTTGGGAAAAGCCATGCTATATATAAAGAAAAATGAACGACAGGGTGTTGTGTTGGCCCCTCACCTACGCGAGATCCGCGTACCGCGAAAGCCCACACGGCTAGGAGCCAGCCGTGGACTGCCTTTCTCTCGATGAACTCGACCATCTTACAATTGAGCCCACGCTCATTCTCAACACGAAAGTGCATGTGATACCGCCCAACAGGGGCCACACTTTAACGTGCCTATTGTAAGTCCCACCACCTCCCAAAAGCCAGGGCGCGAGAAGGGAAGGGAAAGAAAAATGCAGAAGGCAGGGAGGTTAACCAGAATAATGTCCGGTTGGCTGCATTCGCCACACGACCAGTCTTGTGATGATTGCAAGAGGTGTGATGAGAGGCTAAGCACGTGCAGGTACTCTGAGGCAAAAAAAAAAGATAATAATATTGCGAGAGAATCACGATGAGTGTCGACGGTAATGCGTTTAGCATTGAATTAATACAGCGACACAACGTATTGACAGTGTCGGAAACTAGTTATGTATGAGGCGTGTACTGCAGTGGGATTACTCTTTCGCGCTTCTCTAAGAACACTCGGCGCCATCTAGAGCCGCCGCCGCGAAGCCTGCGCGTGGCCTCCGAAATCCATGGCGCCTCGGTGCGTGGCGATCGCTGCGAAACGCGTCATGCGGCAACCGGGCCCCTCTCGCGCGCTTCTCTCTGTACACACTGCTCCATTAGCGGACTGCCGAAAAAAATCCTCGTGTGGCCTCCTCTGAGTCGAGAAGCGAGACGCGCCGGTGCCGTCGAAAGCTGAGAATATTTTCCTCGGTTGCCTCGCACTCAGGGGCACATAATCAGTGACGACCCAAGTTGTCGACAGGTTTATTGAAGAGCGGCATACACCCAGTGAATTCATGGTGCAGCTCGCTAGAGCGTTGACGTGAAATGCGTTCATTGAAGTGTGACGTACGCCCAGTGAAATTGTGGCGCGTCCTGTTAATGCGTTAAGTAGTTGCCCTTGAGGAACCCTTGTTACGCAGGTTCGATTCCGCTGAATATCAGAGAAATGCAAAGGATCTTTTTCGTCGTTACAGTGCAACACATCCCCAATGGCAATGTTATGATTTTTTTTTTTTGCCTTGGTCGACGCGGTGGTGTTTGCCCAAGACTACATTTACAGTGCATGTTTATTCGAATTATTCTCGCCACCACTGAGACGAATCCACAGTGGGGAAATTTTCATACAGCTATAAATATTTTGGCACGAATAAACAATTATAAAAAAATTGACAATTGCTTTAGCATACGCCAAAGAGCGTGAAGGCGAAAACATGCGCGCTCAAGAGACATCCACTAAATTGACGTTTTTATTCGATTGCGTTGTTACTTCTTATTACTTGTTTTGTCTCACTAAAGGCCATGGGTTGGAGTGCCTTAATTAAAGCTACACTAATTGCATGTGTCTTAATCAACTTCGTTCTAATTAACATCATACGTCGTGGGTTCGAGTGCCTTAATTAAAGCTACCTTAATTAAGTGTGCAATAATCAACGTCACCCTAAATAACACCAAAGGTCGAGGGTTCGAGTGCCTTAATTAAACCGATAATAATTACCTGCGCCTTTCTTTGGCATGATTATTGACATTTATGTGCAATAACCGATGTGGAAGAAGGCAACGACGAACGCGCGTGCAGTGGCATGAGCGCTCCGATTTTCTGTACCTCACAACGCAACCTTGAAACAGAGATCTAAGGCTTTCGCCCTTAATCTAAGAAGAAGGGCGTCGGTCACGTGAGGGTGAGTCGCTGCTTGCTTCTTGAGGATTATCCGCAACACGGCCAGGGTGTTGCACCAGCGGACACTGAAGTTCTTGCTTTAGTCTTATGTTGAGGACCAGCGATAAACACAGTATGGAGTTAGATGGAGGCCGGGTCGTCGCTGAAGTCTCGAAGCCTTGGCCAGCAGCCTGACAGCCTCGCTTCTTCGACTCAGCACAGTGGCCGTCTTCCAGAAGCGTTGCCTTTCTCCTTCTCCTCGCTCTTCAAGAACCTACGTGTTTTCCTGATTGAGTTCATGAAAAGCTACTTTAGATGCACGTACGTTAAGGAACCCCAGGTGGTCAGCATTCATCCGGAGCCGCCCATTACGGCATCCCTCACAACCCACTGCGCAGTTTGGAAACGTTGAGCGTCAAACTTTAATTTTCCCAGCGTTCAACGTAATGCGCACTTTACAGCGGAGATGTTTGCGCAATTGGAAGCACTCGAAAACGTTATATGCCTGTTTCACGGTGTCAGGAAACAACTATTATAAATCGCTCACCGAGATCATAGATAGAGGATATGTGGGACATGATAAGAGTGATGTGCAGGCAAATTTTGAAAAGTGTGGGTTAATTCGGGCTCAAAAGAAAATCGGGGGACATTCGTTTCCGGCTTGTTTACCGGCGTTATATTAAACGCTAATGAAATTTTTTTGCTCCCCTGAAAGAACAAAAGGTCGTAGCAAATTTGTATTTGGAGAGAACAGAGACAATATTAGAGGTGTATCGGTGACGTAGGCCAAATGTTTAAAGTGTGTAATCCGTAGAAAGTTACTTATTCTTCTTTTTAATTGCGATAAAGACTTGCCCTTAACGCATAATTCTTGGTGCGTATATGTGTATTATATGTGTGCTGTGAGGCCTGTGTTGTGTATGAATTGAAGCAATGTTTTGTGGAATCTGTTGTCATGTATCCAGGGTCATAGCTGGTTGTCACACTGTAGCGGAGGTCGGCTTGCAGTAGGAGACGCGAGCGTTCCGATTGTAAACCCGTACGTGTCCATATTAGGTGGTATGCATCTGCTTCCACCACAGGAACGGAGCAGTATGGACACGTAGCACCCAGTGGTAAATGCGACCAGTTCCACCTTGAGATAACAGCCGGTGTAAGGGCCACCCCGGCCCGAAGCCTCCTAAGCACAACTTTCTCCGCCCTTGTAAGGTGAAGGGGGAGGGAGCAGACACACGGTGGGATAAGAGCGCGTGTGTCCTGCCGGAGAAAATTTTTATGGGCTCGGAGCGAGTTACGGGGTTGGGCTGGGAGGGGAATAGGTGGAGGATCAGGATTGGGAGGGCAGTGTGCCTGCTGGTCAGCAGCAATGTTGTGAGGGTTCGCTGAATGGCCTTGAATCCAGTGTACCTTGACGCAAGTAGCTGTTTTACTATTCATTGTGTGTATTGTCTCGCAGATTTCCATCGCCTTATCAACCTTCTTGAGTTCCTGAATAGCCGCTAAAAAATCAGTTAAGATATCTAGTTGCTTGTTGGTAGGCAGCTTAGATGTCGCATCTTGCACAGCGTCGTGGATGGCTTGAAGTTCCATTACTAGAGCGCTGGCTTCCGTAGATAAATAGCGCTGGTGGCCGCTGATAAAATTATGCGTAGTACTCAGGAATGATGTCCTTCCGCCGTCTGGGAGAATGGCAGCATCCGTATAGATTTAAAAGCGCATTTTACCTATTACGTAGGAAGCTTACCAAATAGACAGTTTTAGAATAGCGTTTGCAACGGTACGTAAACGCATTACGAACGTAAAGAAATAGCGTCGTGTTCAATGCGCATGCTCGGAACGTTATTGGGTTTCTGCGGTTTACGTGCAATATGATAACGTATGTTGTCTGGCGAGTTTAACCTTCGTAATTTTTACGAACGCTAAGAAATAGCGTTGTCGAACATGGCGGCACCCATGGCTCCCGCTTCAGCGTGAATTCTCGTGATGGCTATGCTCTCATTAACGTTGATCGCTAGTAACTATTGTAATGACCTTTCGCTTTCTCTAAACTCACCTGAAAGGTTAGTTATGAGCGCACAGCACGTCCATTTTCTGAGATCGTTCGGCGATTCTGGGGCCCGTAGGCCTGACAAGACGCGTCCACATAGCAACAGCAGGATGATTGCTAATGGATCGTCTTGGCTTGGATACGTTTAGAAGGAGGCACCAGACGGCGCCCTGCTTTATAACGTCGTCTTTACGTTTGAGTTTCTATACGGTAAACTAAAAGACTTGAAAGGACGCTCACCGTAACGTCCTGCGAAGGGGTTTGCGTTTAACGCACGTATTCTAAAACTGTCTAATGTCCTAAAATAACGTTTTGTTTAGTTAGCACAACTCAGAATTGGGGTAAAGAAACAAGACACATAGAAAAAGGATACATAAGAAAAAATTTCACTCAGAAACTGCTCTGGGAGTTGTCTAAGTATGGGTAAGCATTGTACTACTCGCTCATATCCACGCAGCCAGGAGTAATTATCAATGTTATGAAACTTAATACGACCATTATAAACGACAGCGCTGCGGCAACACGAACTACTGTGGATGGCGGCGCAAGGTGAATTGATGAGGCAAGCAAACTACTGCAGGTGGTGGCGCCAGGTGCACTGATGATCATTATGTGCTGGTGTCGCTCTTTAGAGCCTCATCCATCCGAGTTGAAGAACCATATCGCGCCGCGCGGACCATATCGTGAACGCAATCTGCAATGCAGACTGAGAGTGCTTGCTGACGGCTGTTAGCTTCGCGCGCTGTGTTTCCGCCACTTCGCGTTGAAGAGTAATGCGCGGGCCCATATCCTGAAAGCGATCTGCGAAACGAGCAGGGTGCGGTGCGTGCTGAGAGATTTGTGAGCGCTGTGTTCTCGCCGCTTAGTTCGCGTGGAAGCGACAGGAAGCACGAATGCAAAGCCGCTCGCTGCTGCGGACTCTATCTATATGTTATGCATGATTAAAAAGAATGTTCACACTTTTCGCTTCACTTTGCTGAGTGCTTGAAGCCTGCATCACCTCCGCCGTGGGTCGACCCGCTATTTCACTGTCTCCGGGATCGGCCCACATTTTTGTCTTACGTGACAGACGGTTTTCTCGTTGGATAAACATAGAAATGCCTAACAGGAGGCAGGGGGGCGCTGTCTCCTGTTTTTCTTATGTATAATTTCTCATGTGTCGCCGGTATCTCTCTCTCTCATGCATCGCAGGTCAATGGGTGCTAACAGTGGGCAGCTACTGGTTTCTAGGACTTTTTTTCTTGGTGGCCGACACGAGCAAAGCCCTTTCGTGGATCAGGAGGTACAAGGTACAAGAGATGGAGACTAAGGTGAGTTTTGCGTATACATATAATTTTAGCCATTGGGGATCAGGTATGTGGAAAGTTTGAAAGTTCAAGCTTTCTGATACATCGCTTCACTTATACATGGGCTAAGGAGTTTTGAGTGATGAAAGTTACTTACAAAGAAATTCTGTTTGGCAGGTTAAAGAAAGAAATTAAATTAAAAAGAGACAAGAAAGAAACGAATACTGGATGGCGCGATGTAAGACTTAAGCGCGAGGTTGAAAACAAAAATAAAAAAGTCGCAGTTCCGACCGAAAGGCGAAGCATAAATAGCGATGCCATCTAGACAGCTATGCGAACTTCTTAAAGTAGTTTAATCGGCCGTATAACCTCGTAAACATTCACTTACTAACTAAATTAACAAGCATGATGTCACACACGCACTGTCAAACATAAACACATCTCACTCAATGACCGCGGACGCTCGCTGTCAAAACGCTCCATCGCTTGAGGAATAGCGGCAGCAACAGTGGGCGAACTGACCTTCGTGTTTGCCTCTCGCTTCAACGCGAAATAAGAAGCGAGAACACAGCGCATGCGAAGCTATCAGCCCTGGTCACTGCTAGGCTCTGTACCCATCGCAGATCACTTTCAAGATAGGGCCGGCGCGGCCGCGCTCAACCGTGCCATACGCAGCCTCCGCCGTAGTAGACCCACACCTTCGATGCTTTGCGCGTGATTGAAGATGGTGCGTTTCCTCTCCGCCTTCCTTCCTTGCGCGCGTGAGACTGAGCCACCATCATCGGCTCACCCTCGCACGCTTTCACTCGCACCCACATCGTGCGGCGCGACCACGATGTTATCCCCCTTGGACTTTATACGGAACATCACGGTGACGGCGGAAATGCGCTTCGAGCGTCCATATTGCAAAAAAGTTCCACAGTTATCATCCTTGCCTATGCCTCCGTCCTGTTGTCAGACTAAACGCTGCACTCAACAGCTGCGTCACGTCAGGGAAGAACTTTGCGCCGAGCCTCACTGTCTTGCATGCGTAATCATGCGAACGACAAATGAAAATTGGAGTCGGATATCTCGGAGCACAAACACGCTAGAATTCCTTACAACTGATTTTGTGTTGAAACACGACTGCCTCTAACTTTTCAGTACAAACATACCCACTTACTGCAGTCAAGAAAAAGTTCATTCAATTTTAGTTAATTGGGCTGCTGACAGCGATAATTAGCATCTCACTTTGTGTCCCCCTGGCCACATAACTTGTTTGCACAGGTGTTGCTCGCGTGCCTCCCAGTGCCTGATTCTAAGAAAACCAAAAGCTCAATTTTGAAGACCCAGTATATATATATATATAATATGTACACGGGTGTTATATATAACACCCGTGTACTTAGATTTAGGTGCACGCTAAGAATCCCAGGTGGTCAGAATTTCCGGAGTCCCCCACTACGGCGTGCCTCATAATCAGAAAGCTGTTTTGACAGATAAAACCCCATAATTTAATTTGATTTGTAACCCTTGTAGAAGAACTGTTGCGCAGTAATTAGGTTATGCTAGCCGGAAATAACACACCACTCACGTCGTTGTATAAGATAAAATCTGTATAAGCATTGTAGTTTCCTATGAAATTTCACTTCTTTTTTGCCAAATGTACTGCGTAATCCATGTTTTATTTCCTGCCACATGTATATATCTGCTTCGTGTCGATTGCAAATATCATTGTTGAAATTATGTAAACCTGTTCTTATCGCTATTTGTGCGTATATAACATATGCCCAACCTGTAAAAATCCCACTGAGATTGGCAGTATCTGAAATAAATAAATAAATAAATAAATAAATAAATAAATAAATAAATAAATAAATAAATAAATAAATAAATAAATAACAGTAGACTCCTCTTAGGACGGGCTCGAAGGGACCATGAAAATTTGTTCATCTTAGGAGTTGAGTTGAGTTGAGTTGCGGTTAATGGCACATAAGCAGCTTAGGCTATCATGCGCCAAACACTAGGTATGGATTCTTTCAATAAGTTGGGACACCTCAGTGAGTCCTTGTCTGGGCAAGAGCCCGGAAAGTCCCAACAAGTTAACTAAGGACCTCGGCCTTCTTCTCAGGGATGAGAAGGTGGATGAGGTGCTCTGTAATATGTAGTTAATATGTAGTTAAGTTAGGTTTTAAAGTTTTAAGAGAACTCCAGCTTCTTTTAAAAAGTTAAAAACACATGATACTTCAACAAGCCCATCTTCTCCTAAAATCAAAGCTGGGTGAAAAGGGATATGTTCTTTGTAGAATATGGTAAAAGACTTCTTCCTCAGTGGTTCAAGTTTTCTGCATGAAAATAGGATATGGTTAACTGTTAGTTCATCTCCACATAGTTCACAGTGCGGTTTGTCTTGCTTTGTTAGAATGAAGTTGTGTGTTAGGTGTGTGTGTCCTATGCGAAGACGGCACAGGACCACTTCTTTGAAACGTTCCTGGTGTGTACAAGATTTCCATTCGCCTAACACAGGTTTTAGCAGGTGTAATTTGTTGTTTGCTTCATTGTTCCAAGCAGACTGCCATTTTTTCCTTAGTTTATGATGTATTAACTTCATGCAGTCGTTAGGAGGTATCTTTACTTTTGTTATTTCTTTGTGCCGGGCCTGTGCCGCACATGCGTCTGCTCTCTCATTGCCACTAATTCCGACGTGGCTCGGAACCCAGCATAATTTAATGTTCAGTCCTTGTGTGGTGGCTTTTATTAAATTGTGTATAATGTCTCCTAACAATGGCCTGACTGCATCATCTTAGGAGTTCATCTTATCAGACGAATAATTGTCAACATGACCAGGTGCATCTAAATATCTTACTTGAAAACGGTAAATGAAGTAGGCTTAAAACTGGGGGAAAATGAAATAAAAAACACGTGTTTAGCTGAACTTAATAGAAAACTGTTTTCGAGTGGTACTCTTGGTTCGTTTCATACAGTCCGTGTTGGATGTTTGGCGTTTCTGTGCAAATCGGCCAGCAGCCACAAACGATGTCATCTCACCCGATGACCCTAAATATCCTTCTGTATCTTTGTGCTGTTGGAAAAAGTTCACTAGGGAGTTAAAGCAGGCATCTGCTGCCTCACAGGTTATCGGTGCAAGCTCCGGGGTAGCGAAAGTACGAAGGAGCGCGCTGTGCGCGCGACAAAGTAACGCAACCTAGAGGAACGTCTAGGTGACGTTGACGTTCGCGGTAGAGACGTACCGGGTTCATCTTGTGATAACATCCTCCCCGTGCGCCGTACGCTGTGCGTGCGAGTGAAAGTGTGCGACGGTGAGCCGATGATGGCGGCTCAATCTCGCGTGCGCAAAGGAGAAAGGGGGGGGGGAGGAATGAAAAGCGCGCCGTCTTCCGTTGCGCGCATGACACCGGGGAGGGGAGGGAGGGGAGGGAGGGGGTGTTGTTAGGTGTTGTACTTCGGCTGTGCGCGGTCGCGTGGGCTTAACTTGAACGCTATCTGCGTTGGGCATACAGTC
Organism: Dermacentor variabilis; assembly: GCF_050947875.1. NCBI lineage: Eukaryota > Metazoa > Arthropoda > Arachnida > Ixodida > Ixodidae > Dermacentor > Dermacentor variabilis. The sequence continues at coordinate 45,570,630 of NC_134571.1, read as the reverse complement.
TAGGTGAGCCGATGGATCGTAGTTTCGTGTGCGCTGTTTTCTCTCCGCTCAGTCTGCACTGAAGCGATATACAGCGTGAAGGTCACTTCGCTTGCTGCTGCTGCCGCGATTCCTCACGCTAGCGTTTTGACAACGAGCGTCCGTGGTCATCGAGTATGATGTGTTCAGGCCTGCCTGTGCGCGCTGACACCATGCCCGTTAATTTAGTTAGTAAGCGAATTCTTACAAAGGGGCAATCTACTCCCGGGGCTGCTGCGTATGGCGCGGCCGCGCAAGCTCTGTCTTGAATACAATGTGCGACGCGGACAGTCCAGGCGCACCGAGGGCCGATATCCTCGTATGCATTATAGCACCCATACGCTTGCAAGTCATCCGCGTTCGCGAAGTGAAACGTCATTGTCTATTTTTGTTTCCTCCTCTAGTTTTCGCCTCTGTCCGAGGGCAATGTGCGCCGCATGCCTCCAGTAGGATGTCTTGATGCACGGCCCCAGGCGTGGCGCATCGATGCACCCTAGCCTCCAGGATCGGCAGCGTGGAGGTCACTCTGAATGTTCGTCTTAAACGAAGAGCACGTCTGAGGCGGTTCGTCTTAAACGGATTTTTTTTCATTGGGTCTATGGAAAAGCGAACAAACGTTCCCATTTCGTTCGTTATGTCTGAGAATTCGGCTTAACCGAGTTCGTCTTAACGAGAATTCACTTATACTCGGCAGCACGCGGCATTTCGCCGAGTTAGTCTTATTCGAGACATATATATATATATATATATATATATATATATATATATATATATAGCTAAGGAATAGATAGCCGGCAATACGCCAGAACGTCTGTTTACTTCCTCCTCTTCTCTCGCGCCTGCCGTGCAAGCTCCCAGCCCAAGTGCCCCTTCTCTTCATTTCACTCGACCACACTGCTCAAGATGGCTCTGACTGGCGGCATTGGTTGTTTCGCGACGGTAGACTTTGAGAAAGCGTGGCAGTAAACCCCGGGATATCGAAGAGCGGCCGGCGCACTGACGTGCAGTGCAAGCAGGGATATCATCTGCTCTCTCGTCGGGCGCATCGTCAGCGTATAGCCACACACGTGTCAAGCTTCGCCACTGCGCTCGAATAGGCCTAACTCAGCGGAATGCCGCGTGCTTCTGAGTCATTAATGTCCAACGATGGAATGAAGAGCGATTCTTAGTCACCGCGACGTGGGCGGCTGCAAGAGAGTTGTCGTTGCACGCCGGGAAGTGGTTGGTTCTTAAGCTACGTCTGCGCCGAAACCTGTGGTCTGTTGCGCGTCTGATAAGCAGACTTGGGCCACACGGGAAGATACTCGATAATTATGACTTCAGCCGTGTTAATCGCTTCGACTTTCTTCAGCAAGACATCACTGAGCACAGGGCAAATGCCCGTGCCATCGGCCAGTGACTGCTCAGAGACCCAGAAATGGGGCACCGTCGAGTCAGGAAGTATTTAGTTTCCGTGGCCCGTGAACCCATAGGGAGCAAGTCGTACTAAGGGAGCCGGTGCCTCACTGCGCCTTCTTACTGATGAGCGCGATAGCCGCGTCAACGACTGCTTTGCTTGACAAGGGTCTCGGGCTCTCGAGAACCCTTAGTAGATCGAGGACTCGAGGTCAAGGGCGAAGATTTACTGCAACGTCCTCCATGGCGAGCTAAGCTTCGCCACAGAATACGTAGTCAGCTCCCAGAAATGAGGTCGGTGGGCAGCTTCTCGAAGACGGCAATCGTGACCAGGAACTTGCTTCTGGCCATCTGGCCACTGTGGACATGAAGGTGAAGCCCTCCGAAAGGAACCACAGTGACGCCGAGGTCTCAACGGGGTGCCGAGGATCAGAGCTGCAGCAAGACTGGGGCTTGGCGTCGAAGCAGCTCCGTACGCTCAGCTCCAGAGTCTACAAGAGCAGGGAGCTGCCCTATTTCATCGACGTAGAGCCGCCGCAGCGCTGGAAGCGACCGCGTGGGGTCGCGAATGGCCTGAGATGGAGCTTGCGGGCTGTTCTCTTACCATATCCGAGGCGCCTGCACGGAAAGCATCCGCGGCGCGAGGTAAGCGCAGTAAGCGCAGTAAGCGCCCCACACGCTACCTTGCGGTATCCTGCAACTCCACCGCTCAGCGGATGAAAGGCTGGAAATCATGGTCGACTGGCTGCACAGACTGTATGACTGCGTGCGTCGAGTCATGCATGCCGTTTGGAGTTGGGAGGAGCCCACGCCAGGCAGCGTGCTTCCAGAAGTCGTACCTTTCCGCAGTTGTAGATTGCGACGTCCTCGCTCTCGACTTGCCGGCATGGCCACATTTCCATGAAACGAGCGTCATACGCTCTCAGGAGCGCTACAAATGCAAGTGTCAGCACAGTACTCCAGGTCTGGTGGGGCAGCGGGAGTGTGGGCAGCATCTCTTCGCAACTCGAAGGCTGAGTAGAACTTGTTTCTGGGCAAGTTGGTTGAGATCTATCAATACATTGTTGCACTAACAGGAAAATAAAGACAAGGAGGGCAAGTAAGAAAAGGTAGGTCGAGCGCTGAATTTCAGCGCTCGACGTATCGTTTCTTACTTGCCCTCCTAAGTTTGTAATTTCCTGTTAGCGCAACATCATATTCATTAGATCGAAGGTTGAGGCAGCTCCAGGTAACGTATCCATGACAAGGGAAGCTTGGAAAGCGTTCCCTGGCAGAAGAGACCTGGGACGGCGAAGACTCAGGAGGACTGCACTCAAGGATGCATCACCTTAAGGCTCGTTCTTCGTAGACTGCCCCATTGAAAAGAAACAGACAACCGGCTATCAGCCAGAACGCTGCTGCTGCTGCTGCTGCTGCTGCTGCTGCTGCTGCTGCTGCTGATGATGATGATGATGATGACGATCCCTTATTTAATGGTGCAAACGACTGTGTAGGATAGGACACGAACTGGGTGGTAATATGATGAAACAAGGGGAAAAAGTAATGGAAGATGTGAAAGAAACCCGAACGTCTGTTTGTTTATTTACTTCTTCTTCAGTCATGTTACTCACAGTCGCAGTTATTTGGTAGTTGTTTAGGATGAAACAGGCTGAACGATTTTGTATCGCTTCTAGGGACTGTATGAGAGTGTTATGTCCGGGGTCCCATACTGATGATGCGTATTCAAGCTTTGGACGAATGTAAGCAGTATACAATAATAGTTTTAGTGGTGATGGCGCTAGGGAAAATTTACGGCGAAAGTATCCTAGTGTACGAGTGGCATCAGATGTTATGTAGTCAGTACAAGTTTTCCAGGATAGGTTACTGGCAATGTGAACCCCCCGGTATGATGTGGCGCGTTCTGGCGGAGTGTTGTTAAGAAAATATATCTTCCTTTCCACTGAAATGTGTGGTTACCCTCTCAAGGAAGCGTCATGCTGTTAATATACACTTTTAGTGAACATCTAACGGCACGAAACCGGACAAGACGAGCGAAACGCACGAACACATCGCTGTGTTCCTGGGTAGTTATAAGTATAGTTCTACTGTGCACGAATGTCTCGGGGAGGAAGAAAGATGTGGTCCGGCGTCGCGAGGCACTTTTAATCCCTTTACGCCCCAAGTTACGCTACAGAGCTGTGAACTGTAAAAGCAGCGTGTACAGTAAATTCTGCTGACCGCGTGGCATACCGATCTCCACACACCTGTTTAGAAAGTTTAGGGATGCACTGCAGAACAAGGGCGCAAAATGTCAGCAACTGCTGAGTTGGGCTCAGGGTAATGTGCTCAGGTTCAGGGTAATGTGGCTTGTAGGACCACGTGGCTGTGACGGACGGACGGACGGACGGACGGACCGACCGACCGACCGACCGACCGACCGACCGACCGACCGACCGACCGGCCGACCGACCGGCCGACCGACCGACCGACCGACCGACCGACCGACCGACCGACCGACCGACCGACCGACCGACCGACCGACCGACCGACCGACCGACCGACCGACCGACCGACCGACCGACCGACCGACCGACCGACCGACCGACAGACAGACAGACAGACAGACAGACAGACAGACAGACAGACAGACAGACAGACCGACAGACCGACCGACCGACAGACAGACAGACAGACAGACAGACAGACAGACAGACAGACAGACAGACAGACAGACAGACAGACAGACAGACAGACAGATAGATAGATAGGCGAAGTACAGCGCGGTTAATGAAACGCACGTATGGTTTTCGACTCTGCAGTGGAAAAATCGAGCAATTCCATCTGAAACCTAGCACCTGCGTTCAAATATCGCCTTTCTTGCTCTGCAGCACCGCGCAAGCGGAATTGCTCCGTGCAGAATTGTGGACCTCCACACTCCATGCTCTGCCTGTTTTAGTAGTTTACGTTTTTGCTTCATTTTCCTAAAAAGGCACGCACGAAGTAGATAAAGTTACCCTGGTGTGGCGCACATATTACTAGACACAACTACTCGCAGCAGCTGCGCAGATTGGCGAATTCGAAAAGGTAACCTGTAAAGGAACGTGCTGCTCGGATAGTTCTATTCATTTTTGCAGCTCTAAACAAGCGTTCGCCTTGAACGAACACAAAATAATGACCGAGGTCTTCATTTTGTCATATCTTTATTTGTCGTCGTTTGAAGTGTGCGCTTATTTAAACCTGCGATAAGCAAAGGTAACATATTACCGGCAGAAGAGGGACGAATAATTTAAAGCTCTCCGTAGCTTTTCAGAGTTGTTAGCCCTCTTTAAGCGCGACAGCGAACGCATTCAAATCACGTCTCTTTTTTTGTTTTCGTGTCTCTTCTTTCAGCCAACCGCTCAAAGTTTGGTTCCAGTGGTGCGGCAGGTGGTCTTCAATCAAGTCTTCGTTCAGCTGCCCATTAACGTCCTTTTCTACTGGGTGAAGGACTTGCGCGGCTTCGACCAGAGCCTGACCCTACCGCCCTTGTCTCGAGTCGTGGCACACTTCGCCTGTTTTGTCGCGATCGAAGAGGTGCTGTTCTACTACTCGCACAGGTGGGGAACACGGTTCATCTCGAAGAAATAGATCGTTGTTTTAAAAGCGAAACTTTCTTTGGCTTGGGACGCGAAACCGTGTTGATTAGGCAAAGAAAGATTATCTCTAAAGAAAGGCGCAGAAAAAGGGCAGTCCTGCGATTGAGTGCCGCAGAAACACGAGCCATGAATATATTCATGGTAAGGGACAATATAAGGTCTAGCAAAGGCACCGAAAAGTAGCGATGCAATAGGTAAAGGCAGTGCACACTACATGAACACGCAAACACAGATGCTTCATTAAGTAGCAAACATCAAGCAACCGTGCTTATGTGGCGAGTAAAATCCCAGGCTCTCGTTGAATGAAGAAGTTCCTGCCCACAACAAGCGCCAAACAAGCAGTAGAGCGATTTATTCTCGCTACGAGAATCTTCAACAAGGTTTAGTGACTACAACAAGGTTTACGCTGATTAAATGCACATCATTTTATGTTTACCGTACATTTATACGTAAAGAATATCACAAATAAACAGACAGGCAGAAGAATAAAACGCCACACCCGCTATCTTCAACAAATTATGACGTTCGAAAAGCATATATAACATTCGCACACCAACGGATATTCAGAATCATAGTTTCTTTTTCTGTAAAAGAAAGGAAGGAATATTCAAAACTGCAAACCCAGGCATTCAACCTCTGTAGCTTCAGTTCTCGATTTTGTAGGCTGATCTTCGTTTTTCGACAAAGCGGAACATCTGTGAAAGAGCAGCTGCATCCGCACGTGTTGCAGTGCACAGAAGCTAACCATCGCGTCCACTTTTTAAACTTTTACTAAACCCTCTGTCACATAGACAACATCCCACTTGACCCGCGTAATATTTACCACAGAAAAGAAAAGAATTTCATGCACGGCACCTTCTCTGCAGTCTACAAAGCTATTTTTGTGCCCTTTCACGCCACCTCGCCTATTGTAGCCAATCAGTTTGCCGACTTGCATAGCCTGGAAAATTTGGGGAATCTGGAAACGCCGCATTTACATTAGCACGTTCCGCGGCCTTCATAGAGTTGTGCGAAATTGTGTGCACGTGTGGTTATAATAACAGCCATTCTTTTCTGTTCACTGAGAAGACTGAAAGCGTTGACATGGTGGACCGAACGAGTGCGCCAGCGACATAGTCTTATCTCTTTCAAGAAAGCAGGGTGGGCTGTTGGACACATGATGGAAGACTGCACAGGCTTCTGGGTCAGCAGCTGCTCGAGAGAGTCTCGAGGAAACAGCAGAGCGGCGGCCTGTCAGCCATTTAGCACGTGGCTCAATCAAGGCAGCAGGGCAATCTCGAACACGAGTTCTCCTCCGAACCCTTCCTTCCAGCCTCGGCGCCACTGTACGACGAGGCGAAAGGGGAGTCCGCCGCCGCTGATAGAGCACTTCGAGGACCATTACACAGCCGACTCTCCTGCAGTTGTGGGCCGGGATTAAGAATGCTCACGTCCCCCGACGAAGAAAGGAACCTTCGAAGGGAAACTTACGAACAGCGTCCGTCTGGAGTGCGAGAGGCTCGCATCAGTGGTGCGTCGGTCTTTGCGCGCCGCGTAATGAGCGCACGAGGACGAAAAGGGGCGGACAATCAGGGCGGCTTCTTTGCGAAGAAGTACTTTGCAAATCGTAGGAAGCTGTCGGTAAGGGCTTTGACTAATCGCGCGACAAATAGAGACGCAGGAGTCGGCCTCTCCTGGAGTGCTTTTACTTCCCGGCGTCCGTATGTCGGCGAAGCGCGTGGAAACTGTGTTGATTTGTGTGTAAATGTCACCTTGCGGTTATTACAGCGGCTTGGCCTATTATACGCGCATTACCTTGTAAAGTGGAGAATGTACAGTGTCGTTGTCGCACAAACACAAAAGTGACAGAAAGGGACACACAGTATGCTGTAGTGTATGCAAAAAAGGACCCCGCCCCTCCTTCGCCTCCCCCCCCCCCACACACACACAAAAAGAAAGCAAAGAAAGGTAAGAGAATGTGCTAGCTTCATGGAGCTCTTCGTAATTGTACTGCTCTGTTCTCTCTCTAGGTGGATGTAGGTGGACGATTTACAAGTCATTAGCCAAGCTGACGTCGCCGGAAAGTGTCTTGCAGGTTTATGGGGACGGTTATCCCAACTGTTCTCCCACTGCCCTTGCGAAATTGGGTGGTCTATATATAACGGACATCAAAGAAACACAGAAGAAACACTTGTAGTGCTTTGGACGAGGCTTATGGAGGAGGTACTGAGCAAGTTTTTTGAGTCGTACACAAGTTTTTGAGTGGATTGGGTGGTTCGAAGAGGATGAATGAGCGTAAATTCCATTATAATCTCTTCGAACCTTCAACCAGTCGTACACAATTGCAAAGATTCAACACAAACCCAGTGAGAGTTGTCGCTACAGAATTGAAATGATTTCAGACGCTGGTAAAATGAGTTGAACTCTTGTTAGTAGATTTCAAGTGTGGAAATAGGCATGGCACGGGTTGCCGCGATGTTTGTTTCCCAGTGCTGACAAAAAAAAATCTAGAAAAAGCATAACTTGCTTGATTTTGTGCCAGTATATTAAAAAATGAAACAGTAAAGGACCCAGACCTTTTTTCGAAGATAATCATAGATCACGAAAGCTGGTGCTATGTGTATGACCCCAAAGCCAAGCAAGGTTTGAACCTGTTGATCAGTACGCTCCTGTGGGAACGATGATCATGGTTTCCTCCTTTTCTTTTCAACGTTTTCGGAATTGCGCAGGGAATATTAGCTTCTCCTAGATGGAGTGCTATACAGCTATTTTTTGAAGGAGGTATCAAGGTGACTAAGAATGAACGTGCTCTCAGGTGTGCGTTCGGTGAACAGGGTCAGCTCCCATCGGATGACGGTGAAAATGCATGCTGCTGGCCGAGCGCTGCCGATGAGATACAGAACGCCTTGTCGCTTCCTCGTCGCCAATCACGATGCATCCGATCTTGTTCACCGTCCATCAGCCTATCTTATGTCCACTGCAGGACGAAGGCCTGCAATGGACCTGTGATCCCTGCGATCTGCAATCACCCCTGTCCTGCGCCAACGATTATAGGAATCATGAGGGAGGTAGTGGACGAATACTGAACCAGGGAGGTCAATTCCTGTTCTGGTTGTTGAAGCTTAGTGGGGCTCCCTAATTTGGTTGTACCTGGATTAGTACAGCCCACTTGCTCTCGGCATATTTTGCCGGTGACAGGCGCCACTCCAATCCTGGATATATATATAGCGCAGCCGGACAAGTGTGCATCGATTAACGATACCGGGAACCAAACGTTCTCCGTATAGGTCGCATGATGGGCCGATACTGGGAGGGAAACAGCGAGGGGAACTGCTTCACGGAAAGACTTGCCATGCCTACAGGTTGGCTGCGCGACGCAATGCTCTCTCCTAATTTATTTCTTTCCTCCATGTTGGTCGGTGTGTTGATGCGTCGTTCCCATAGTTGCAACACCTCGCCCCGTGGCTGTGCGATAACTTAAAATGGTTGTAAAACGTAATGCCGAAGTTCTGTCGCAGTACTCGCATTATGGTTCGAACGTAAATCACCCATGATACATTAAACCAAGATCGTAGCGCCACTCTTCTATGTCGCGTTCTGCCCACGAAGTAGACGAAATCGATGCATGGAGGCGCAATACCATCGGTGCCGCTCAACATTAATTTCCCTTGTGCAAGCCAGCGCTTGAGACGCTAGGCGCGTGAGGCGCATCGCATAGCAACAAGTTACTTGTAAAGAGTGAGCGCACGCTGTGCACCACAGTGCACTGCTTCTAGCTGACGACAAAGAAAGCAGTTACAGGACGCGCTTGGCCCCCCGAAATTCACTGCGCCTCTCCGTCGGGGCACCATGGTGTATTTCTACGAAGCGAGGCACGTTGTGTCTCGTTATTCGACACGTTTTGATGCTGAATAAAAGTGCCGCTTTCTCTGCAAGGTCCGTCGTGGCGGCTGAGGAACACGTTCGCCACCGTAATATGAGGCGCGTCCCTTGTCGTAATGTGCGAGCTATTGTTTACAAAGATAACCCAAGGTTGGTGTCTGCCAGGAATTTTTCTCTTTCGATTTCCGCTGCTCTGTCGCCTTCATCTCTCTTTTCTCTTTGTTTCTTTGGATCCGTTAACGACCTTCCCCCGTATAGGGTAGCAAACCGGAGGTGTGTCAGGCTGACCTCCGTACCTTTTCTTTCTGTCCTCCTAGATTTCTTCCTATGCTGCTCTGGGAAGCGTGTGCTTGGATACTCCGCTCGTGGACGACATTGTGCTACTAGGCCGACAAAACAAATACCCCCTCTTCCCCCAAACAGGCGCAGACGCACACACAAGCGACGCGACGCATTACGGTGGTGGTGTTGTGTATAGCCTGACGGGGCGAACTGGGCGACGGCTTCTTCTATTCGGGGCACGTGCATCTTTCGTACGCCGCGTTCCCTCCCATCGAATCTTCCGCGTCATCAATAATGAGCCACTGTCGCCCGGGGCAGCAGGACAGACCAAAATATTAGCGGGCAACGGAGCGAGATTAGGACATCAACATGAATAACGTTAGCGCGGCGTCCTTTCGCCGCGCCCAGTCCCTAAGAAAGACGGTAACATCAATCGTCATCGTCAGCCGCGCAGCCCTTTTAGTTCGCTGCCGCCTAGAAGGCTTGTACGTGCTCGGAATGAGAAGTAAGGTGCCCAACAAATGAAAGCTTCTGTGAGAAGGTCGCCTTCGGTAGAGTTCCTTTACCCCTCTGTGCGGTGCCCATCGCGGTGGTGGAGTTCACATGTCTCCTTGAGTGTGAGGCCCCCTGCCTAGGAAGAGAGACAGTTCTTGCTTTGCGGGGTAAGGTCTCGCAGGCTCTCCATCAAGCGACGCACTTTGTTCCTCGCGTTTTACTAACGCTGCAGTTCGGTGATCCGCTTTTGATCCGCCTGGGCAATGGCACCCTTCCAAGCCAATCAAATGAACATTAAGCTTCAACAGCGAGATGACCTGAGCGTCCCAGTGGTTGGAAGTGGCTTTGGAAAAGATGTCACTGCGCCTAAAGTCAGCACCGTCAATGAAGTTAAGGACATTGCAGCAGGCTCCGAACTGGAAGCTGTGTGGGTCAGCGCTATGGAAGTGTCTTTTACTGAAGAGATCGACGAAAGTAGGTACATCTGAAGATTTTGTTAGACGCTCTACTGTCTCCATAAATTTATTTTCTAGGCTGATTGTAAATGCGTAAAATAACAAAACGTGTGGAAATAGGTTGAATCTTAACGGTCTGCAAGGACTGTCTATAATTTTAAGGCGGAAGCTAGTGTTCCTCCTGCAGCTTGGAAGTGTGCAGCTAAGGCCCCTCCTCCCACCCTCCTTCTGCGAGAAAAAGAATAATAAAAAAGAAGCTTCAGTAGTAGGCTTTAAGAGACTGTGTGACGTGGTATCGGCCTGTGGATTTCACACACATACAGCATATACAATAAAATGGCATGTGCATTGTTACGGTATATGTGGCACAACTTTGTATACACGCCGAACCACCCGACCCCTTAGAGCCTTCGCATTGTCTTTTTAGTTATGCGACGCTGTCGCAGTAGTATATAATGCTTTCACTCGGCATTGAACGAATGACGCTGACTTATATCATTATTGAAGAAAGATGATGATGATATTCACGGAAATTTCTAGAGCATGCCACCTTAAATGTGCGCTAAAAGCGACAAATAATGTAAAATTATATTCGAACGCATCCCCAGGCGTTACCATATGCGGTTAGCCGTACGCTCTCATGTCGCACACTCGAAGGCGTGAATCCTGCTCTGTTCACAGTGGCAGTTTAAAGTACCTCTGATCTTCCTAAGGAAGCAATGCAAGCTGAATAAGCCGCAGTTTGAGAGCCGCATGCTTCATCTACCAGTTTTCTTTTTTTTACACTTTAGATGGTCGTTTTGCAGTCCAGGACTGCGCAGTGATTTCCCGTGGATCTTGAATGATCCCGCGTGGCGAAGCGAACTCTGACAGTTCGCTAGCCTTACTTCGAAATGGTGCACGTTCTGCCGACGTTAAGTGAGAGAGAGAGAGAGAGAAGGAGATTCTTGAATATGGGAAGGAAAGGTTGGGGTAAAGTGCAGCGCAGTAACTGTCTCTCAGCAGAGGACACCTCAACCGCGCTGCACAGGGGGTAGGGAATGAAAGTAGGGGGAGAGAAAGAGCACCAGAAACAGCAGCACGAGTGTAGACGCCGGATCACATGAGTCGGAGAGGAGGAAAGCAGCTCCACGACGCACGTGGCGGCGTTCGGCGATCTGCAGGGTTCGAAATCCATTCCCTCATCGCGGTGAGAAAGCCTACATACTGCGGACAACATTCAGTGGCTCATTCAAGGGAAAGCTACGGGCGCGTAGCTGCTGCACGTGTGTTACCCCGCCCTGTAGTCCGGCAGCGTTCGACAGCGCTTTTGGTTGCTCGGAACGGACGGTGAATCGACGCAGCTTCCACGTTGTTGCGTTTCGCCTGCGACACGTGGTTTTGCCGGCGCGACTGCGGCGGGGCGGCAGACATTTTGGCCCGATCGTCGTCGCCGCAACACTCATCGCCAGGTGTTTCCAGGCGCGACTGCGGCGATGCGACCGCCTAGGGATCATCCTCGCATTCCAGTCATTGTGCCCGAAACAGGCGATGCCAAAGCAGGGATCTCATTCCAGTCATTGGGCCCGAAACAGGCGATGCCAAAGCAGGGATCTCGTTCCAGTCATTGTGCCCGAAACAGGCGATGCCAAAGCAGGGACCATCTTCTCATTACAGTCATTGTGTCCGACCGGCAGCGCCACGACAGGGTGCTACGAGATCGTGCTCGACATGGTGCTACGGCATCGCTACGACAGTGTGCGTCACCATTAGCCCATTGTACATTCACGTGCTCGTCTTTTGAGGGGTTCCTTCTTGCCCTCAACTGCGAGAGTATAAAAACAGCTGCCCCCGGACGCCAAAGGGAGGGCTCCGATTTCTGCTGTTGAGTGAAGTGCTCTCCCGTCTCTCTACTACGGTCAAACCTGACCGCCAACTCTTTGCGATGTTAAAATAAACAAGTTGTTTCGTTGTTACCAGTCGACTCATGCTTTGCCGGGACCTTCGGATGCTTCCAGTTGTACCCCAGGCCGCCAGGCCAACGCTACCCTTGGGGCTTGCGACCCAGGTACAACCACGGGCGTCAGCGCCGAGTTCCCAACAGATCGTACCAGCGTCGCGATCAAAACATCTGGTTGCCAGCGGTGAGATCGCCTCCGACTTCAAACAACTGTCTGCCAGCGGTGAGATCGCGACAACGGAGGCCAGCAGCAAAGAGATGCAGTTGACTGTATGCTGAGCAGCTCAACGACGATCCGGGAGCAGTGCAACGAGCCCTGTGTGACGACTGGTTGCCTGCAGCGGAACGACTGCGCGGAATTCCTGCCTGCGAGGTTTGGTGAGTGCGGGACTTTCTTCTTCTGAGCTTTGCCAGGCTTTTGTTAGTGTTAGAAACAGAGCTGGTAATTGTGGTTGTCGTTGCTGCCGGGTTAGTTTGCGGCAAGACAATAGTAAGCAGTAGAGAAAGCAGCATTCAGAGCAGCCATGGATTTGAAGTCGTTGCGCAAACCGAAATTGTTGGAGCTTGCAAGAGAGTTGGGTCTGGATGTCTCAGACAAATTCAGAAAACCAGAACTGCTAAAGGCTATTCTTGAGTTAGAGGCTGAGGATGACGAGCTGTCGGAATGCCTTGAGACTATTGAAGAGAGGGAGACTGCAAAAGAAAAAGAAGAGCGTGAACGTAAAGAACAGAAAGAGCGAGAGCAACAAGAGCGTGACCGTCAACACGCTTTGGAAATGAAGCGTCTTGAGGTAGAGATGGAACGCGCTCGTAATGGAAGTCAGGCACACGGTGCAGGAGAACGAGTATTGTTCAAAATGACTGACCTGATGCGGCCGTTTAAGCTTGGAGAGGACATTGGTTTGTTCCTGGTTAACTTTGAGCGAACGTGCGAGAAGCAGGGGTTCTCTCGGGAAACGTGGCCACAGCGCTTGCTCACTTTGTTACCCGGCGAGGCGGCCGACGTAGTCGCTCGCTTGGATAGAGAGGAGGCAGAGGATTTCGACAAAGTAAAATCGAGTCTGCTAAAAAAGTACCGGCTGTCTGCGGAGGCGTTCCGTCGGAAGTTTCGGGAAAATGAGAAAGGCAAAAGTGAGTCATATACAGAGTTTGCGTATAGGCTTATGTCGAACATGCAGGAGTGGCTCAAAGAAGAGAAAGCGTTTGGTGACCACGATAAAGTTCTGCAGTGTTTCGGGCTAGAACAGTTTTATAGTCGGTTACCGGAGAACGTGCGATACTGGGTCTTGGATAGGCCAGACGTGAGTACGGTGGCTAGAGCCGCTGAGCTAGCCGAGGAGTTTGTGACGCGTCGAGCTCGCGGAGCTAAGGACGGTCAAAAGGGTGAATTTGGCTCGAAGTTTGTGAGGCCAAAGTTCACACCCATGAGATTAAAGGGGGACACGCGTAGTGCGGATGCGAGCGAAAGCAGTCCGACCAAACGTAAAGAGACGGCGGCAGCCAAACGCAGAAAGCGGTTCGAGATGAGGCGAGCGCGCTTGTGTTATACGTGCCAGAAGCCGGGTCACTTTTCGGCGCAGTGTCCGGAAACAACACCAAAAGTTGTTTTTTTTTCAATAGGCAGCACTGACGAGAACATGAAGCTTCTCGAGCCTTACATGCGAGACCTCCTCGTAAACGGGAAAGAGTGCCGAGTGCTTCGCGATTCCGCAGCTACGATGGATGTAGTTCACCCGTCTTACGTAGAACCCCATATGTTCACGGGCGAGTGCGCATGGATCAAGCAAGCCGTGGAAGCTCATAGCGTGTGTCTGCCGGTAGCAAAAGTGCTTATTGAAGGACCTTTCGGAGCGCTTGAGACAGAGGCGGCAGTGTCATCTATGCTGCCACCCCAGTACCCGTACCTATTTTCAAACAGGTCCGATCACCTCCTGCGCGAGAAGGGGCTTTTGTTTGGTGAAGCTAGTGTTCAGGCCTTAACCAGATCGAAGGTTCGGGAGCTCGCTGCAAAGGCGGTAGTTGCGGGGCCGACGTTATCAAACAACGAAAAAGGGTCAGAGGCGCAGCAAGCTGATATTCCGAGCACGCCCGAACTGAATAAACTTGAGTCTGTAACGTTAAAGGCGCCAGATACTGGAGAGGAAACGCCCGACACGGGAAAGTTAGAAGAGCTATCTACTGATTTGCTCATCGCGCCTACGTCAGACGGACTTGATAGGTTGCTAAAAGTCAGCCGGTCGGCTTTGATAGCCGAGCAAAAGAAGGATGGTAGCCTAGAAAACATACGCTGCAATGTCAAAGAAGGTATCGCCAGGAAAACTGCGCGTTTTGTGGAAAGAGGTGGAGTCCTGTACCGGAAGTATCTAGACCGCAGAGGAGTGGAGTTCGATCAGCTGATCGTGCCTCAATGCTATCGTCAGGATCTGTTGCGCTTGTCACACGGGGGTTCGTGGTCCGGACACCTAGGAGTTAAGAAAACTAAGGACCGTCTCTTGCAAGAGTACTATTGGCCAGGGTGTTTTCGGGACGCAGACCATTTCGTGAGGACATGTGACACTTGTCAGCGGGTGGGCAAACCAGGGGACAAATCGAGGGCGCCGTTGAAATTGGTACCTATCATTACGGAGCCTTTTAGACGGCTCGTTATTGATACTGTGGGACCTCTGCCGGTAACAGCCACGGGGTACAGACACATTTTGACTGTGATCTGCCCAGCGACAAAGTTCCCTGAAGCAGTGCCGCTTAAAGAACTCAGCTCAGTTGAGATAGTCAATGCACTACTGTCCATATTTGCGCGAGTTGGTTTTCCTGCAGAAATTCAATCAGATCAGGGCACAGTGTTTACTAGCGCTTTGACGACAACTTTTCTCGAAAGGTGTGGGGTAAAGCTGTTACACAGCTCAGTGTACCACCCACAGTCGAATTCCGTTGAGAAGCTCCACTCCGTCATGAAGCGCGTGTTGAGAGCCTTGTGTTTTGAACATCAAACTGACTGGGAGCTGTGTCTGCCTGGGGTGATGTTTGCATTAAGAACCGCGCCGCATGCAGCTACGGGGTTTTCGCCAGCTGAGCTGGTGTACGGTCGCTCGCTTCGATCTCCGCTTCGCATGCTTCGAGAATCATGGGAAGGTAGGGGCGACGACCCAGTCGTGGTGGAGTACGTACTTAAGCTCCTCGAACGCTTAAGAAGGGCACAGGAGTTGTCAGGTGAAGCAATGACAAAGGCCCAGCAGAGGGCCAAGGTTTATTATGATCGGACAGCCAGGGCCCGTCGTTTTGAGGTTGGCGATGAGGTCATGATATTGCGTACATCGCTAAACAACAAACTAGACGTGCAGTGGGAGGGCCCAGCACGAATTGTTCAGAAACTGTCGGACGTTAACTACGTGGTAAGTCTGCCAGGAAAGCGGAAAGCACAGCAAGTTTACCACTGTAATCTGCTCAAACCTTATAGACAAAGGGAAGCAGTGGTGTGCATGATGGTAAACGTTCCTGAAGAGCTTCCGGTCGAACTTCCAGGACTAGGCTCAGTGACGAACAGGGAAGACACCGGTCAAGTCATTAGTGACCTTATCAGTAAAGCACCGCTGTCGCCCGAGCAGAAAACCGAACTACACCAGCTATTACAAGAGTTTCAAGGTCTGTTCTCTGAGAGGCCTGGTAGGACTTCTGTACTTACCCATGATATAGAACTTGCCTCCACAGAGCCAGTACGATCCAAGGCGTATCGGGTGTCACCCCGCCAGAGCGATATTATGGAGGCTGAGGTAAAGAAAATGCTACAGCTCGGTGTTATTGAGGCAGGTGAGAGTGATTATACCTCCCCTTTGATTTTAGTTGAGGTACCGGGCAAGGAACCTCGTCCTTGCGTCGACTACCGCAGGCTTAATTCCATCACTAAGGACGAATTTATCCGATCCCTAACATCGAGGAGCGCCTTGAGAAAGTTAGTAGCGCTCAGTTTATTTCCACCCTAGATCTTGTCAGGGGTTATTGGCAGGTTCCACTTACAGAAGAGGCTAGTAGGTATGCGGCGTTCATTTCACCAATGGGAACATTCCGTCCTAAAGTGTTGAGTTTTGGTTTGAAGAACGCGCCATACTGTTTTTCAAGTCTCATGGATAAAGTGTTGCGGGGACAGCAAGAATTCGCTTTACCGTATCTAGACGACGTAGCGATATTCTCCGCATCCTGGTCTGAGCATATGACACACTTGCGGGCAGTGCTAACCCGCCTGCGCGAAGCGGGCTTGACAGTCAAGGCTCCTAAGTGCCAGTTAGCACAGGCCGAGGTTGTCTACCTCGGTCACGTGATTGGTCAGGGTCGTCGCCGCCCCTCTGAAATAAAAGTGGCCGCTGTGCGAGACTTTCCGCAACCGCGCACCAAGACCGATATTCGGTCGTTCTTGGGTGTCGCCGGCTACTATCAGAGGTACATCCCTAGGTACTCTGATACCGCGGCTCCCCTGACGGATGCTCTAAAAAAGACAGAGCCTCAAACAGTCGTCTGGGACGAGACCAAGGAAAGAGCTTTTAGCGCCCTAAAGAGTGCCCTAACAAGCCAGCCTGTGCTACGATCGCCAGACTATACAAAAGGGTTCATTGTTCAGTGCGATGCTAGTGAGCGAGGCATGGGCGTTGTACTGTGCCAACGGGAAAATGGAGAAGTAGAACACCCCGTCCTGTATGCTAGTCGTAAGCTGACCAGTCGTGAGCAGGCGTATAGCGCCACCGAGAAAGAGTGTGCATGTCTCGTGTGGGCCGTTCAGAAATTGTCATGCTATCTAGCCGGCTCGAGGTTTATCATTGAGACGGATCACTGCCCTCTCCAATGGCTGCAGACCATCTCTCCCAAAAATGGCCGCCTCCTGCGCTGGAGCCTCGCTTTACAACAATATTCCTTTGAGGTGCGTTACAAAAAGGGGAGTCTCAACGGTAACGCCGATGGCTTAAGTCGAAGCCCCTAACGTAGGAATCAGCCTCAAAATTGTTGGTTACTGATGTTTTCTTCCTGAGGCAGGATTTTTTTTTAACATATTGCTTTTGTTTAGTGTTTCAAAGTGATGATATGCTTTCTAGTGCAATTTTTCAATTTGTGGACGCGTTCTGAGTGATGCTAGACTACTGTAGGGAACTAGGCAGTGGTATAAAAAGGGGAAAGAGCCTGGCAGGGCTTAGTGAGGGTTGTGCCGTGCTTGCTGACTGAGCGGTTGAGTTTCAGCGTAGTTCTAACGCTTGCCGGGAACGAGAACAAAAATGTGAACTCTCCCGAAGTCACTTTGCAGTGTCCCGTGCGAACCTGAACGAGAGAACGAGGCCTTCTCTGTGCGCTGCGCTCAAGAAACGTCGAGGGACGCCCGACTTCGGTTATGAGCATCATCGAGCGACATCCCTCCGGACAGCGGATGCAGTCCCCTGTCCATCGGGATCTCCTTCCCCCGGCGGGGCGGTCTGTTGCGTTTCGCCTGCGACACGTGGTTTTGCCGGCGCGACTGCGGCGGGGCGGCAGACATTTTGGCCCGATCGTCGTCGCCGCAACACTCATCGCCAGGTGTTTCCAGGCGCGACTGCGGCGATGCGACCGCCTAGGGATCATCCTCGCATTCCAGTCATTGTGCCCGAAACAGGCGATGCCAAAGCAGGGATCTCATTCCAGTCATTGGGCCCGAAACAGGCGATGCCAAAGCAGGGATCTCGTTCCAGTCATTGTGCCCGAAACAGGCGATGCCAAAGCAGGGACCATCTTCTCATTACAGTCATTGTGTCCGACCGGCAGCGCCACGACAGGGTGCTACGAGATCGTGCTCGACATGGTGCTACGGCATCGCTACGACAGTGTGCGTCACCATTAGCCCATTGTACATTCACGTGCTCGTCTTTTGAGGGGTTCCTTCTTGCCCTCAACTGCGAGAGTATAAAAACAGCTGCCCCCGGACGCCAAAGGGAGGGCTCCGATTTCTGCTGTTGAGTGAAGTGCTCTCCCGTCTCTCTACTACGGTCAAACCTGACCGCCAACTCTTTGCGATGTTAAAATAAACAAGTTGTTTCGTTGTTACCAGTCGACTCATGCTTTGCCGGGACCTTCGGATGCTTCCAGTTGTACCCCAGGCCGCCAGGCCAACGCTACCCTTGGGGCTTGCGACCCAGGTACAACCACGGGCGTCAGCGCCGAGTTCCCAACAGATCGTACCAGCAGTCCGATCAAAACAACGTGAAACGATTTCGCGTTCGCCCAGACGCGGTAGAGGAAAGACGCAGAGCAAGTAAACCTTGTGTTCGGTCTTATTTAACTGTTGCTAATAAGGTGTTTGTTTTCTCTTGCCCAGCCTAAACTAACGTGGATTAAAACGCGAGTCTCTTTTCAGAAGTGCTCTCACTTGTGCGCACTTTGCCTCCGTAGCTTTCCTTCCATAACCATGGGAAGTTGTCCGCGAGTATACTAAACGTAAAAAGGGGCACATCACATCTGTTGTTTTGAAACCTTGTGAAGCGCACATAATGCGCTCGCACATATAGTGTTTATTGATATAGTTAAACAATAAAATGTGAGGTTTACCGTTCGGATATTGCCCAGCACTGGGGTGATAGGTACGGCGTTGATGGAGCGCTCTGGATTGACTTTGCCCACATACCGGGTTTTCTCAACGTGCATCTAAATCTAAGTACAGGAGCGTTTTCGCATTTCGCTCTCATCAATATGCAGCTATGCAACTGACACCCAGATATCTCAAATGGATCCCCGCATATATATGGGGGAATAACCACAGAAGACCCGAGGACTCCTCCCAAGCTCAACGGGAAGGCCCACCGAGCCGCGCGAGAACTAACCCACCGCGGCTCGGACAGTGACGGCCCAACACCCCGCACCACCCGCGGAAAGAGCGGCGGAGGCGATGGAGAACACGGAGGAGGCGACGACGACGAAGTAGCGATACAAAACGACAGGGACAGGTTGGTCACGTACCGCGACATATTGACACACTATACGAAACAAAGAGACACTTGTCCACAACCGCACAAACAACTCGACAGGTCTCAAGAAACAGATTGGAGAAGGTTGCAAAGCAAAACCTTCTGAAACCTATAGCACACTTAAGCAGAGTAAATTTCCAACAATACCCAGACGCGAGCTGCAAGCACGAACCCGCAGACATAGCGCACATCTTATCCAAATGCACGTAGATAAGCGCGATATACGTAGAGGACAACATAGAACCGGACCTTGTCGAGGAGCGATGGCTAAGCACTCTGACTAGGTCTGATCTACACGACCAACTAAGGGCAGTCCAGCGGGCGCGGGCCGCGGTGGAAAGGCTATGCCTCACCGCACGTGATGCTCAGGTGGGCTGAGCCCGGCCTGGCAACCTCACAGGTGCTTTTCCCAATAACGTTTTTTCTTCCGTTCTGTTCAGCGATGCTGGGGATGAATTGCAACAAAAGAATGAGGACGATATCCGAGAAACTGCGAGTAGGGTTGAAGATTAATATGGAGAAGACGAAGGTAATGTACAATAGCCCGGCAAGGAAATAGGAATTCACGATCACCAGTCAGGCTCTGCAATCTATGTAGGAGTAAGTTTATCTAGATCAATTACTCACTGAGGACACTGATCATGAGTAGAAAACTTACAAAACAATAAAAATGGGTTGCTTACGGTAGGCATTCCCAAACGCTGACTGGCGCTTACCACTGTCGTTGAAAAAAGAAAAGAAAACGTGTACAATGATTGCATTTTACCAGTGCTAATATATGAAGCAGAAACTTGGAAGCTAACAAGGAAGCTCCAACACAAGTTAAGGAGCACGCAAAGAGCGATGGAACGAAGAATGTTAGGCGTGACGTTAAGAGACAGGAAGACAGCGGTGTGGATCAGAGAGCGAACGGGGATAGCCGATGTACTAGCTGATATTAAGAGTAAAAATATGGAGCTGGGCAGGCCATGCAATGCGCCCGGCAGATAACCGGTGTACCATTAGAGTTACACAATTTGTGCCCAGAGAAGGGGACTGCAGTCGAGGATGGCAGAAAACTGTGTGGGGTGATGAAAATAGGCAATTTGCGGGGCCAAGTTGAAATCGGCTAGCGCAAGACAGGGGTAACTGGAGATCGCCGGGAGAGGCCTTCATCCTGGAGAGGACATACCAATGGGCTGCTGATGATGAATATACAGGTTCCGCAGCAGCTAACCTAACCCACGGCCTCCATAGTGAGCAGCAGAACACTGTAGCCACTAATCCAGCGCGACGGGTCGTTGAGGAACACCGGATGGCGATAAAGCGTCCAAATTTGGCGGGTAGTTTCGAGGTTCGCGATCTAAACGATCTCGCCTCCGTGCGCCGTCTTTTCCACCCCAGGCTGCTGCACCACCGGTTGCTGTACCAACGCTTCCACAAGAAGCACCACGAGTGGACGGCGCCGGTGGCCATCACGGCGGTGTACTGCACGCCGCTCGAGCACCTGCTCTCCAACGTTCTGCCCGTGGTGGTGGGGCCCGTGGTTCTCGGCTCGCACCTGAGCGTGCACTGGCTCTGGGCCGTGCTCACGGCGCCATACGGCGTCATCGTGCACTCGGGATACCACCTGCCACTGCTTCCGTCGCCGCAGATGCATGACTTTCACCACCTAACGTGAGTGTCATTAGTGATCACTGGAGAGGCCGCCAAGAAAAGGGGGAGGGAGGGGTGCAATGACATCATCGAGACCACTGTATTGTTGTACAGCCAAGGCGGTGAAAAGCTGCGCCTTATCTCGATCCGCTTAGGTGCAGTAGCACAGTGTAAGCTGCGAATAGGATTACAAAATGGCGTACTCTCTTATATGGAGTCCTTAGGTTGCGTCGCCGTACGCCATATTGTAGAGGGAGTATTTTTCGCGGCGTCACCGTAGCCTTACGTCAAGACAGGCAAACTTCATACGCAGAAACCAGTTAGCATAAAACCTGGCTTTTACGCGATAAAAGCTTGTCTCACTTGTTGATTTTCTCAGAACCTACATTTTTTCGCAATTCTTCCATATGCCAACAGGCATAACTCTTTTTATAATAAAAATTTTGAAGTGAAACATTGCAAACTTATTTCTTAATGGGAGTGCGATGAACTTCCAAAACTAGGATCATACGACAACATTTGATATGGCTTTATGTTATAGTGACAGATATCTGTGAGAAGAGCATGCATTCTTGGTCATTTCTCCATTACACTCCCAGTATATTTTGGACATCGATGGTTTTGGTTCATTGCACAGATAAACGTGTCTTCTAGTGCACTACCAGAAGTTGTTTCGTTATTGTGAGCAAACCTAAAGGGATAAGTGCTGGCGCGAGGCTCACATCCATAACAATTTCTAAAATACAAAAAATAAAAAAATTTACAGGTTACATAGCACTCTGATTTGCCTAAAAAATGTGCTCTATAATATAAACCAGTAACATGTATTCTTACACTTGTCCAAAAGCTTTTGTCCGAACTTTGCGTCATAGCTTAAATTAGAAAGTTTAATAGATAGTTGATGGGTTTAGTTGAAGTAGAACAGGAGTTATCTGAGGCAGGCTTTTGTAGTGTAGCGGAATCGACCAAGACAATGACTACAGGGGACGTGTCGACATATGTTCGCTTACCTACTCTCTGACTATAATATCAAAATATTGATAACAGCTCTCTTTTCGTTCACGGTGCGTCACTGCAGTTACTACATACGAGCAGAAACGAACTGTTCTGTCAAATGTAGTCACCGTCTCGGATTTGGCGTTGCTGTCAAGCTGCGACAGTGCCGCTCAAACTCCTGCCTTGATTAGACCTCGCGGATATCTTTAGACGCTAGCTACGCCGTATACGAGCATTCCACCACGTCCCCCCAAGAGAACAAAGCTTAATGGAAACCCTGATGCGACATCGCACGGCTACATTGCCGCCTTGCGAGGTGGTTTACGCAATCATCGCTGCGATTTCTTCACCTCCGGCGAAACGGGAATGAAGGCCGACGTTGTTGGGAACGGGCTGATCGCAGAACGGTGCTTGTCTGCCTTCCCAGATAGAACGTACGTGAGGCTAGTGGACAAGTCGCCCTGCACTACTATAGTATCACCGCTTTCCTTCGTAGACAGGAAAGATTCATCTATAGTGAGATGCATCGGGCGTTGCTTCGAAGGCTGCATTTGTTACCGGCGATGGAGGCCAGACTCTTCTCCTGTGAGGCAGCTACGAGATCGTATCCGCTTCAGTGCGCAACTTCTCCGAGCGGGGTAATCTATCGGGCACGAAAAGCCAACCAGACGGAATGTTGGTTCTAAAGGCAGTCGTGGAGCAGACGCACTTGACGTCTGCATCCGGAAGGGCTGTTGTAGTAGAGGAGTGCTTGCTTTTTGTCAGATGCGTTTGTGAATTTGTGTGCGGTGAACACGAGCCAAGGTTACCTTGAGCGATTTTTGCCAGAGCATCTTGAGTCTTCCGTTCCTTGGTTCCCGTGGGACTTCTGCTTCATAGATTGCCACGCGCGACTTGGGCGATCTCGTATGCGCGCCAACTTTGCTGTGCCATTGAAATGGATGGAAAACATCGGAAGTCGAGTATTTCGTGAACGCTACTGACAGTGATCAGAATGATAAAAGCAGAATGGCAATGCTTCCATTGCTTCATTATCGTAGCGTTCTTTTTTCGCAGCAACTATATGAACGCTATCTATCTGAACGCAACTATCTGAACGAGGGAAGGAAAAGAAGGCAGCGTATTCTTAAAGGACCATTATTATTCTGCCCTTCCAGAATGGAATTGAAGTTGCCGGAGTAAACCACCATGTGTAGGCTACATAAACTAAATATAGAGATACATATTGAAATGTATAGGGTTACATGTTGCGTCGTTGTTTCTATAGCATAGGAAAAAAAATTCAAGTGGAAGGTAGAGAGGCTAACCAGACTAATTGTTCGCTTGGCTACCCTCTGCTGGGCGTAGAGGAAAGGGCAGTAAAGATGAGAAACGATATGAAAGGAATTTGAAAAGGTCGTGCTTCAAAGGATCATTATTGCTTCTACAAGTTTCTACAATGTTGTTGAGGCGCCGATTTCAGGGTAACAACGCTTGTTCATACGCGTACTTATCGCACGTCGTTATGTTTGTTTGGAACCGCCTGTTGTGTAAGCTGGAACGACTGCTCCAGCGATGCATTACGTGTAGTAAACAGGCGTAACATTCGGGGAAACACAGGCCTATGCCTAGAATAGGATTATTAGGCCGTAATTCTTATATGGCTCCCGCTGTAATTATCCCCTGATTCGCCAAAGCCTCATTGGTTCCCAGTGCTACACATTGTTCCCTTCCATCGACCCGTGCACCCAGCGGGTGGGCGGCCAATGAGGCGCTCAAAAGACATCCGCTCCGATTAGGCACCGCGCGGGGAAAAAAAGAACTAGAGGTAGAACCGAAAGCAAAGCCACGAAAAAAAAAAACTAAAAAGAAAGAACCGTACATTGCCGGCTTTTCTCTCGAGGCACGCAGGTTCCGCGGAAACTACGGCATTCTGGGAATCCTGGACTGGCTGCACGGCACGGACCGGACCTTCAGACAGAGCGAAGCCTTCCAGAGGCATCGGGTGCTGCTGTCGTTGAGGCCTGTCCACGAGCTGTATCCGGACACAGGGGCAGCCAGACGCGACTCGCGGGGCGAAGGGCGATCAGCCACGCAGCCGCACGGCTGACGCAGAAGCGAGCTCGCCTATATATGTTCTCTTTCTTTGCCCATTTGTGATATCACTGCATCTCGTACCCATGAGAGTGGCTCGAAGATCTGGTAGGACAGCCTGCGACACGACGCTTAAGGTAGCTTTTTGATAAGAGAAAAGAGGAGGAGAAGAAATAGAAAAGGATCACCGGGTGCGTAATAGAGCACAGGGTTTTCGCTCGTGGTCACCACTCTCATTTGTGTGTTGATGCCCTTTCATTTGTGCTCGTTCATGTGCTTTAAGTTACTGTTAAGGTACTGTAACTAGTCAAGCAATCACGAATGCAAGCAATTGCTAAAATCAATCAATCAATCAGTCAATCATTCATTCAATCAATCACCACGACGGTCATTGGTGTGTTCACTATCAATGTGTGTGGTGTGGCTGCACATGTTTGTTTAATGACTGCGTGATTCTTGCCAGACACAGAGAAAGGACGCGCGTGCACATGATATTATGGAGGTATAATCTATCAGGCGCAGTGCTTAAAGGTGCGTTAGCATTGCCTCTGTCGACATCTTTTGATAAAGAGACTGCCTCTTTTGGAAGGGGCAGTACGACGTTTTGAGCAGGAGTGGCGCGGTTGTGCATGCTGTATACATGTATGTGTTTTCCATTGAATAAACTGTTTAAATTAGCGCATCGTGGTGTATACATCTCTATTTTGTGCTTGTCTGATCGCGGTATAAAAGAGAGAGAGAGCCTGAACAAGGCAGGGAGGTTAACCAGAAGGCAAAATCTCGTTTACTGCCCTAAACTGAGGAAGGGGGATGGGGAGGCAAATTGACAGGAAAGCAGAAATGCTATCCAAGTTCGTATATATCAAAGGACCCAATACGCAGCAGTGCGACAAGTCTTCACTTGCTGACGCCACGCTAGTGAATAGGTTCAGGTTTGCGACGCTTTCCATGTAATGAACGCATCATACGAGGACAGATCAGAAAGTTTTTGAGTATACTTTTTTTAGGCAAATCACGGCTGCAAAAGCGAAACCAACTTATTTATTCCCAGCGGTGGACTTTTCTTGGATCCGCCCGGCCTTAGCTCCGCTGCATGGAGCTTCTATACGTTTTTGAAGATGGCGGTTATGCTTCACACGTCTGCGGCGTACGAGCAACAAAGTGTGATTCGTTTTCTATGGAGCAAGGGACGAATGCCCATTGCAGTTCACAGCGAAATGCAGTCCACGTATCGGGAAAGGTGTCTCGCTTTGAGAAGTGTGAGGTGGTAGTGTTGTTAGTTTGTAAAAGGCCGTGATGACTTACATGACAATGAGCGTTCCGGTAGGCAACGTGCGTCCCTGACTGACAACAATATTTCCGCGTGGATGCAATGTTCAAAGAGGATCGGCGTGTGCGCTTCAAGGACATTACCCGGGAACTCGGCATTTCGTTTCGGAGTGTTTACGGCATCGCTCACGGGTCCTTAGGGTACCGGAAGGTTTCATGTCGGTGAGTGATTAAGCAGTTGGATGATGTGATGAAAGGCAAGCGAATGATTGTTTCACTGAATCATCTGCAACGGTATGCCGCGTAGGGTGGAAGTTTCGTGGAGCGCATTGTTGCTGGCGATGAAACGTGGATACTGCATTTCACGCTAGAATCAAGGCAGCACAGTATTGTTACGTCTCAACACAGCCATAGGCGTTTGCCACGAGCAACCCGCACCCATCCATCAGCGCCTACGAAAAAGTCAACGCAGCGTTGAAACCGATGGCTGACGGGTCCACAAGAGGCACCCACCCACACAACTACCTAACAGCCAGAACGAATGATGAAAAGGGCCAATGTCAAATGCTACCGAAACCCGGCGCCGACCGTGGATTCCCAGGTTGCTATCCTGTCCCCTCTTCTACGCTTCAGGTGAGCATGCTACCAAGCCCCGAGCCGACGGTGGATTCCCAGATTGCTAGTCTGTCTCCTATTCTATGCTTCGGGCAAAGATGCTACCGAAGCCCGGCTCCGACCGTGGATTCCAGGTTGCTATCCTGTCCCCTATTCTATGCTTCGGGTGAGCATGCTACCGAAGCTCGGTGCCGACCGTGGATTCCCAGGTTGCTAGTCTGTCTCCTATCCTATGCTTCGGGTAAACATGCTACCGAAGCCCGGTGCCGACCGTGGATTCGTAGGTTGCTATCCTGTCCCCTATTCTATCTTCGGGTGAGCATGCTACCGAAGCCCGGTGCCGACCGTGGATTACCAGGTTGCTAGTCTGTCTCGTATTCTATACTTCGGGTGAGCATGCTACCGAAGCTCGGTGCCGACCGCCGATTCCCAGGTTGCTAGTTTGCTAGTCTGTCTCCTATTCTATGCTTTTGATGAGCATGCTGCCAAAGTCCCGTGCCGACGGTGGAATCCCAGGTTGCCATCCTGTCCCCTGTTCTATGATTCGTATGAGCATGCTACCGAAGCCGGGTGCCGACCGTGGATTACCAGGTTGCTAATCTGTCTCCTATTTTATGCTTCCGGTGAGTATGCTACCGAAGCCCGGTGCCGATCATGGATTCACAGCTTGCTATCGTTTCCCCTATTCTATGCTTCGGGTGAGCATGCTACCGAAGCTCGGTGCCGACCGTGCATTTCCAGGTTGCTAGTCTGTCTCCTATTCTATGCTTCGGGTAAACATGCTACCGAAGCCCGGTGCCGACTGTGGATTGCCACGTTGCTATCCTGTCCCGTATTCTATGCTTCGGGTGAGCATGCTACCGAAGCCCGGCTCCGACCGAGGATTACCAGGTTGCTAGTCTGTCTCCTATTCTATGCTTCGGGTGAGCATGCTACCGAAGCCCGGTGCCGATGGTGGATTCCCAAGTTGCTATCCTGTCCCCTATTCTATGCTTCGGGTGAGCATGCTACCGAAGACCGGCTCCAACCGTGGATTCCCAGGTTGCTATCCTGTCCCCTATTGTATGCTTCGGGTGAGCATGCTACCGAAGCCCGGTGCCGACCGTGGATTCCCAGGTTGCTAGTCTGTCTCCTATTCTATGCTTCGGGTAAACATGCTACCGAAGCCCGGTGCCGACCGTGGATTCCCAGGTTGCTAGTCTGTCTCCTATTCTATGCTTCGGGTAAACATGCTACCGAAGCCCGGTGCCTACCGTGGATTCGCAGGTTGCTATCCTGTCCCCTATTCTATGATTCGGGTGAGCATGCTACCGAAGCCGGGTGCCGACCGTGGATTACCAGGTTGCTAGTCTATCTCCTATTTTATGCTTCCGGTGAGTATGCTACCGAAGCCCGGTGCCGATCGTGGATTCACAGCTTGCTATCATTTCCTCTATTCTATGCTTCGGATGAGCATGCTACCGAAGCTCGGTGCCGACCGTGGATTCCCAGGTTGCTAGTCTGTCTCCTATTCTATGCTTAGGGTAAACATGCTACCGAAGCCCGGTGCCGACTGTGGATTGCCAGGTTGCTATCCTGT
The DNA here is from genome assembly GCF_050947875.1 of Dermacentor variabilis. Classification (NCBI taxonomy): domain Eukaryota; kingdom Metazoa; phylum Arthropoda; class Arachnida; order Ixodida; family Ixodidae; genus Dermacentor; species Dermacentor variabilis. The sequence goes on along the minus strand of NC_134571.1, from coordinate 45,543,433 downwards.
CCCCCATTCTATGCTTTGCGTGAGCATGCTACCGAAGTCCGGTGCCGACCGGGGATTACCAGGTTGCTAGTCTGTCTCCTATTCTATGCTTCGGGTGAGCATGCTACCGAAGCCCGGTGCCGATGGTGGATTCCCAAGTTGCTATCCTGTCCCCTATTCTATGCTTCGGGTGAGCATGCTACCGAAGACCGGCTCCAACCGTGGATTCCCAGGTTGCTATCCTGTCCCCTAGTTTATGCTTCGGGTGAGCATGTTATCGAAAAGCATTTCTTGTTGGGCTAGTTGGCAGCTGTTTATTGTAAAATACGACGACGCCAAATAAACAGGCACACACAAGAGAACCGGGACAGGTGGCGCCCTGTCCCGTTTTCTTCTCTTGTGTGTGTCTGTTTATCTGGCGTCTTCATATTTTACAATGTTATCGAAGCTCGGCGCCGACCGTGGACTCACAGGTTGCTATCATGTCCCCTCTTCTATGCTTCAGGTGAGCATAATACCAAGCCCCCTGCCGACCGTAGATTCCTAAGTTGCTATTCTGTCTCCTATTCTATGCTTCGGGTGAGCATGCTACCGACGCTCGGCACCGACCATGGATTCACAGGTTGCTGTCCTGTCCCCCATTCTATGCTTCGAGTGAGCATGCTACGAACCCCGTTGCCGACCGTGGATTCACAGGTTGCTATCCTCTCCCCTATTCTAAGCTTGGAGTGAGCATGATACCGGAGCCCAGTGCCGACCAGATTTCCTGTTTGCTATCCTGTGCCCTATTCTATGCTTCGAGGGAGCATGCTACCGAACCCCGGTGCCGACCGTGGATTCCCAGGTTGCTATCCTGCCCTCTATTCTATGCTTCGAGTGAGCATGGTACCGAAGCCGTGGATTTCCTGGTTGCTATTCTGTCCCATATTTTATGCGTCGGGTGAGCGGAAGCTTCGGAGAGGGGGATGCTGCGGAGTGTTGCGATAGCATGGGTGTCGTATCGCAATCGATTCGACGATTGTGATTGGCTGCGATACACTGCTCAAATTCCCCAGTCAACTCGCCTAGGACATTAGGGACCTAGAGACGACGGTGTTAAAAGCGGAGACTTTTCATGCAGTAGGGCCGCCTTTTCCTGATGTGAACTCGGACTTTTAACAAGCTCCGGCATGAAGTGGTCTTCCTTAACTGGAGCCATGTAAATAATGTCAAACGAAGCCTTTTTCTTTCATTCCTACAATTAGACGCATTCTTCGATGGGCTTTGGTTTCCTTGCCCTAACGCCACCTCGAACCGCAACAGTATGGTGTGGAAACATTCTGGTTCGCCTGTGAAAAAAAATCAATTCACTGCCATCTGTTGGGAGAGTGATGTTAATGGACTTCTTGGATCGCCGAGGACCGCTCCTGCTGGATTTCATGACACAATGTGCAGCCATCAATGCCGACAGTTGTTTTTCCACGCTTTCACGTCTGATGGCTGCCATCAGGAGAAAATGCTGAGGGATTCTCAATGGGGACAACGCGGTTATCCTCCACGACAATGCGAGGCCACATGTGGCAATCAGAACCGCCAACAAACTCCGGTAATTTCACTGGGAGAGTTTGGACCATCCACCATGCAGTCCGGACCTCACCCCTAGTGATTTCTATGGTTTCGATCCGCTGCAGCAGTTCCTGGCAGGACAGTGATTCAAATGCAACGATGAAGCCAAGACAGCAGTCCGACGGTGCTTCCACAGTCAGCAGGACGAATTCTACCGCAGAGTCATCTCAAATTAAGTGATGCCATGGGACCAATGTCTGAACTGGTGTGGGGACTATGCGGAAAAGTAGTGTGAAGTACGTAGAATAGTACGTATATTTCTAGTTACCCGTATGTAATTTATCTTGGCTAATGAAAAATAAGGGTAAAGTGTTTCTAATTTGCCCTCGTATTTTGCGACTTAGATATGTATGAGACAATGGTATATCAAATTCCATGACTCATACCTATATCTTTCTTTTATATGTGATGCATGTTTTTTTGGTCGCGAATGCTATCAGTGAGAATACTCTCTTTAGCTTTTGCAGAATTACCTGTTATGCATGAAACAAAGTGTATGTACAAGACTCATGCGCGCCCTAAGACATAACTGTAGTAAAGTTTAAACCCATAAGTCTATAGAGTACCCAAGAAGCCAATCGACGTAGTACGAGCTTATAGATTTGTATAACGAACAGAGTGCCTCTATACAGATCACCTACGGTATATATAAACGACTATTGTACTTCGAATTGATGCAGCCTGTTTATAAATTGGATGTTGACAGAATGTGAACATCAGGGTTGGTGCCAAATGTCTTTTTCATAAAATTTACGCCACCTTGCGGATTCCTGCGCCCCTATTTGCTTGATCAATGCGCATCGCTTCGAGTAACTTGTTGATTCTAGTGATCCTGTATATGCTCCTGCAGGGAGCAGAGTTGCGCAAGAACTTTCCCGGCGCCGCTCTCACCACTATTCGCCGAGCGCTATCACGTGGTACAAAATTGACGTCCAATGGTCAACTGAGCCGCTGCGAAGCCAACTTTACGGACCCGGCGCCGACTCGTTTCTGTCAGTGCCACCGAAATTGCAATCAGCGGACCGTCGAGCGCGCATTGCACCGGTCGGCTCCGGGTTGCAGGTACGGTGGTCGACGATACTAAGTTCATGACTTTGGTGAAGTGGTACGAAACACATAATTTTGAAACTTGTATTCCAGTATGATGGGGTGCAGCGCACCAAACTGCACAAATCGCACAGAAGGTGGCAAGGCTTTTTACGCGGTGCCGTGCGGACGGACGAGACCGGCCAGCTCCGAAAGGGACCAGGATATATGCGAGGTGCGTTCGCCTTGTTTACAGAGGTGAGTTCGGCTTGTTTACACTAAAGCACCATTTATCTCGAGTAACACTCCTGTACAGGCTGAAACGCGTACGCCTGGCATGAGAGGTTGTTCACTTGTGCAATTTTCGGAGTTTATGTGCAGCGCGACACACACGCGGGACAAAGAATGGAATGTGCAGCGCGTCTGTGTCACGCTGCACATATAGGCGAATAATGTTAACTTAACAACTCGCCGAATTCGCTATGTAGCTCGTACGATCGTTCTGACTATGCGGCTCTATAACAGCGTGTTCAAAGCAGAGTAAATACTAGTAGATACGATTTGCCCGCTACATCCTGGCTTTTTTCTACTGTTTCTTGTTCGGCGTTCTGATTTTTCACGTAAGGTAAATTAATGTAATCGTGTTCATTGTTTTGTAGTATGCAAAAACATCGTGTGCTCCCGCTGATGAGACAGCTGTGATAGCTTCAGCATTTACCGCCCGCAATATGTTGCTTGTTCGATCAGCCTTAGTCGACGTGAGGAATGTGAAATTATTTTTGTATGTTTAATAAGTGCTGTGTTATAGTAAATTGACCTGAGTAGTATGAAGAGATAAAGAAAAATGTGTTGTCATATTACATTCTGCAATGTGTGAATAATTACTTTGCAAGTTTGCCATCTTATGTGATTAGTGCAATAAAAATAACCTGTTGTTACTCTTATTAACTTGTTGCCTTTCCAGTGGCTTTGAATTCTGCCCCCAAGGCTCCAAGAACTAGCACTCATCCCCTGCTGCTACCAGTCATTGCTCATCCATTCCCTTGTACGAAATAAATTTGATCTAGAAGCTCGTGCATTTTTTTCCACTCGCAGATTTGCTGCTACGAAGCAGCTGTGAAGTTTGCGGTATGAATCGTAAAAGTAAGCTTTGCATATAATGTGCGCATGTGAACATTTGAAATGAGTTTAAATCTACGTGTCTGTACCGCATATATCAAAAACGTACAGCACCTGTGAATGACGGTTAGTGATGAATGACGGTCACGGTTAACGGTCACTGACATAACTGCAGGCACGATAGTTCTCTTGGCCACGATCATTATTCGTCTGGTTTCGGCAGCCAAAATGTGCTCACAAAATTGTGCACCACATGTGTGCAAAGTTTTCTTTAAACACCCTTTAAAACATTCCTTGCCTACCGGCCTCCGCGAGAAAGCTTCAAATGCGGCTGAAATCATTGCACCACTTTTTTTTTGTAAGGTAATGTGTGTTTGCATGCGAACTTTTGAGCTGTTCGAGCCACGGGCGTAGTCAGGATTTCATTTCGAGGGATCGAGGAGGGTTCTACTCCTTATATGTACCTTCGTGCGTGTGTTTGTATATGTGTGTATATAAATGTACATACAAACTAAAAAGTTTAGAAGGTTGGCACCCCTCCTGCTACGCCAATCGTTGGAGCCTAGCCTGCATTAAATAATGTCATCTTGCTCAGCGCTCGCGAGCAATTGTTATGTGTTGCTCGCGACCAGCAAAAAAAAAAAAAAAAAAAAAAAAAAAGAGAACGCTGTGCGGCATTTGTCTCCTGCGCGCTCGCGCAGTTGCTTCACTGCAGAGCTGGAACACAACGGAGAGCCTATGCGCAACGCTGCTCCCTGCGGGAGCAGCGTTGCTTGACAGATGGCCTCTGTCAAGGCAGACGAAGACCGCTGCGCAGCTGCATTCTGTATTCCCTCTCTAAGATATACGTGGTCTGGCCGTCTGGACTGTATAGCCTCGTCTACAGTTGTGGAAGGCGTAGCAATAGCTTCTGCTCTGCGGAAATTAAAGACTTTGCCTCCGCAGAATGTGGTTGTCCTTACGGACTCAAAGGCTGCATTACAACAAATATACCGTGGTTTGCCATCCCTCAAGTTCCCACGCAAATCACTAGCCATCGTGAAAGAACTCAACAACAAAGGCTTCACAGTAAAGTTTCAATGGATTCCTTCCCACATTGGTATCTCAGGAAACGAAAAAGCTGATGCGCTTGCATACGCAGCGCTCTATCATCCTCCCAAAATCAAGGCTCCAAAGAGTAATCAAGTGCAAAAATCTGACATTCGAAATCACTTTGCGTCGCTTTGGGTTCCACCGCATATGCCCTGCGTAACCAAGAGATTGCACCGAGAGGAAGCCACACTTCTATATCGAATAAGGACAGGATCTGCTAATACACCAGCCTGGTTATCTAAAACGGCGCGAATCAATTCTCCGAACTGTACGGCATGCAACGAGACAGGAGACATTGAGCACTTTTTGTGGTCCTGCCAGCAATTCCAAGATGAAAGAGACACTCTCCTGAAGAATCTGCAAAACAAGGACCTTCCGCATGCGCGCCTGCAACACCTTATATTTCCCGAGGGATCAGTTATAGCCCGCAAAGAAACTTCACGTCTCCTCATCGAATTCTTAAGAGAGACTGGTTTGATGAACATATGGTGAAACCCTTCAGCGGTATTGTTCAATTGCAATTGCTCGGGCGGAGCAATTGCCGGCCTTGTTCGCCAGGCTAAACCCGCCTGTTGCTACAATTCACCACCACCACCACCACCACCACCCTCCGATAGCATACACAGGGACACTAGTTAATTGGTTTCTGCCCTGCTTAGCAGGTTTCTGCCCTGGACCAGGACAAATTGTGCTTCAACTCCGAAACTTTCCTTTCTGGGGAACCTGTGTAGGTTTGTTTTGTTGTTTCATATTACTTGCAGTCCACTTGCTTCCAACATTGCCACCTGATCCCACGGCTAAATAAATAAATAAATAAATAAATAAATACGAGGAAAATAAACATAAAATAAATAAATACCGTTATAAGGTCGGTACACAGACATACCGATGTTCTTACACGCCCTTCGTTTTAGCACACGTGCTCTAAACGTAGCAAAGCATTGATGCAGAAAAACGACTTCTGAGTTTTTGCTATCTATCTATCTATCTATCTATCTATCTATCTATCTATCTATCTATCTATCTATCTATCTATCTATCTATCTATCTATCTATCTATCTATCTATCTATCTATCTATCTATCTATCTATCTATCTATCTATCTATCTATCTATCTATCTATCTATCTGGTTTGTCAAAAAGAATATATTCTAAGGGCCAGCTATAACGTACACGACGCTAATGAACAATTTTATTTACTTACTGCAGAGGAAATGTCTTCTCGCCCGAGTACTCGCGCTTCTGAAGCAAGGTGGGAGCAGCTCATTTAAAGTGGCACGTCCCCCTCGCGAGTAGTTCCGTTCATTTTTTCCCTCTTACGTGCGCTGAATTGCGAACGCTTGGGTGATGACCGCCGGGAAATGCGCTACGCGCTGTACAGTCGTCCATGCCGATGGTCACGTATGGCTCTGGGGTGTTGAAGGGAAAAGGACGAGGAGAAAAACAACGTACAAGAAGGGCGAAGACTGCCTGGAGCGCTTAGCGAAAGTAAAGCTCTCGAGCTGCTGCAGACTGCTTATGTGGTCGCTCCGGTGCTTCGCATCGGAAACTCTGTATGTGATTCAGTCGACGTGCTTCGGGCGGGCAGTCGAGTGAGATAATTATAGACTGTAAAGGGCGTAATTAATACTTATCTTGTTACTTTAATGAGTGAGTGTGCGTTGAACAAGCCAATGTTGAGACATGCAGAACTTCCGCACGTGCTTTGTTGTGACAGCTGCGGCTTTGTTTTGGTTCTACATTCATTTAAAATGATCGTGAATAGGTCTTATATTTTAAAGCGCAGTAAAACATCAAAGGAATGTTTTGCTTAAGTTTTTGTAAGTGGTCGAACGTTAAATCACCTGAATTTTAATTGACGTTGATACTTGTTCTTGTTCCATTGGTGTAACAAGAAACCCGTACGGGTGAGTCTGGGCATCATGACTATATACATTAGAGCTAATAATAACTGGTCAATGACTAAGTATTACTTTAAACAGTGCTTCTGTGTTAATTTACATAGGAGCTTGCTGCACGGTGCGTTTTAAACCACACTGCAAGACGCTGGTTTCATGACACTTCAATTACTCTTGTTCTGTGTTGGGGTAAGTTTTACGTATGCTGCGTGTTTGTGAGGTGAGCGGTGCGCATTATTGAAATTGTAATTTCTCTCTCAGCATAAAATGTAGATAGGCTAGCAATAATGCACGTTTATGAATGTGAGTGACAGCGCGCTTCGGAGTAGCGCGTTCTTGCGGAATTAGGATGTAAATTCAGGCATTATTGTTGCAGATGTCTTTCCGAAGACGTTCTGTATTTTGCATTTTGGTTCAGTCTTTTTAGAGTTCTCGCCATCCATGCTGTGAAAACCCCGTATTATCCATAGCTCGCACATCAAATATCATCATATGACAACAGGTTTTGATATGGGATCCTGCAAGTTTCATATCGGCTTATCGAATATGGGATTTATGAGGCATACGGTTTTTTTTAAAGGGCGATTGCAGTGTTTAATACAGCGCTGTGAAGTGCATCGTAACGGTGCACTTTAGTACCGCTGCATTACGATGCAATACGATGCTTGATGCGCCAGATTGCACTACGCGCGTCATGGCGTAGTGCGCGTCGGTGAAGTGGATTCTTCGGTCATTTGGGCACGGTTGCGGATAACTATAAAAGCGAGAAAAAGTAAAGAATAAATTACATTGTACTAAATTTTTTTTTCTGTCACCTTCGTCGTTCATGTTGAATTTGTGCTTTCTCTATTGCGTTCATTGAGCGAAGAGCGTTTAGCTGCGTAGATGTGAAGGAGGATAAATGCGGGCGTTTTAGTAAACATAAAAAAAAAAGCGAAGCTCCGCTTGTAAAAGATTCCCAGATATAACGTGGGATTCGCCGAATTTTTCTTTTTACCTTTTTCACGTTTTGTTTAAGTGCTCTGTACTGGTCGCGGTTCACCGCTGTATTCCCGGCCACTCCTACAGGGCCGCCTATCCCGCCTTTTTTATTTTATGACTCAGAGCTTTAGTATCACTCACTGGCGCGCGCGTGTGCGTGCGTTTATTGATATTGATGGTATATATATTTTTTCTCACGCCTGTTCTTGTTTCCCGCAGCCAAAGGACGACAAACAGGATAGGTCTGTACACACAGCCTTTCGACAGCTGGTCCTGTGGTTCCCTGTGAGAGACGCTGCGTTAACTCAGTTGCTATGGCGTTGCAATGCACTGTTGAACTCGAGGTTGCAGGTTCGATCCAGGCTGCGTTGGCTCCATTCTGATGGAGGACGTGCGCAAAACGCTCATGCATTTAGGTTTTAGTGCGCGTTAAAAAATATCCGTGTGGTGAAAATGAACTTGGAACTACGGGCGTGGCTCATAATAAAACGGGAATTTTCGGCACGTAAAATCTCAGAATTTAATTTTGTTTCGAGAAGGCAAGTTATGTTGCAACAATAGTACTGACATCTGGACGAGCTGGCGGCCGCAAGTCTCCAAGTCGGGAGGGAGGAGTAGCAGCAAGTCTCCGATGAAGACCAAAGCGCGCTTCCCAAAAGCTTATGCAGTAGCCTTACTTTTGCATGTTTTTGTTCTTTCAGTCCATCTTTCTCTTCCTCAACTTTATCAGATGCGCAGGCAGTTGGGCGGCTGTGGAAATTGAACAAATAAATATAAATAGGAAGGCTCGCATTACGGGCACAGTAGGGAGCTCATCCTATTCAATCGAAAACTATGCGTAATTTCTTCTCTGCTCGCTAAATCCTTCCTAACTGTACTATAACTTGAAGCTAAGCAAGAAGTCTACCACCACGATCAAATAATCGGCTTGGGAATGATCGAGGAGAATCCTGCACGGAGGATAACGTGATTCATTCTGTATTCTTTTTTGTTCTTGCTAAGTTCTTCCCCTCCCATTCCATTCTCCCTGTTTTGCTGCTTGATGTTTTGTTTGCGACAACTTCGCAGCTATTCATTGCGTCTTTGCAATCAACCGCGATATTGTTGGTCAGCGCCTGTGTTCTATCGTGCTTTATTTATCGTATACGGTTTTAAAAAGAAATATCCCCTATGTTGCGAAGCCCGCTTTGCCTTTTGAGAGACGTTTCAGTTATTAAACACAATTAAATTATAAAGCGCCTACCCCCCCCCCCCCCTTCCACTCCGCCCTCTCTGCTAGCTCGGTTATTCTAGGTTCGCGCGCAACTATCGCAAATGCCTTAGGGGATGGTTTAAACAGCGTTAAGGAAATGACGGTTAAAGTGGGTGATAATAATAAGAAATAAACTTGAATATTATTTCTGTTTCTGTAGTATTCAATCGCCAGCTCCCTTTCAACACAACCGTAATATATTAGATTCAGCTCCTAACTTGTTAGCGCGGGCTTTAATATCGGGAACGCAGCAAAGTGTTTGCGAAGCTTGGGCACTCAGGTCTGTGCATAGGCTTTACAGTGACCTTTGTAAAGCTCGCTGCCACTGGGACTCGAGACTAACCCGACGTTACGTGACTTGATGGCAGACGTGCGATAGTTGATATGCAAATTGTGCCGCGAAAGAAAAAAAAACGCAAAAGAACTTACAAAAGAAACGTTTGCTTTTAAGCTTCACGATGAGTGCAAAATAAAAAGAAAATGACAGTTCAATTTCAAGAAGGAAAATGCAGAATGAGGTGTAGGGAGACCTAAGGCTGCTCTTATTGACACTTCTCGAAGTTCGCAAATTGAATCTTTGCCTTTCCTCGACGCATGTCCACGATATCTAATTTTCGTCAAGTTGACAGTTTTGACAGCCCTGCAGCTGATTGAATTTCCGAGTTGTCACCATACGAAAAGCTCTCTCGACAGGCGGGCGTGTCACCTCGCAAGCGAGGAGAACGTCAGTGATGCGGATTCATCCGGAATTTTTGTGAAATTTGAATCCAGTCGTCTCTGGGTGAAAATCACGAGCGTCGTATCACTTGAACGGCAGCAGCTTCGTGGGAACTTCGCGCTATGTAGGAGAGAAATAGCTGAGTTTTCGGATGACATATCTTATCGGATCTCGTCATGTCTTCATCAACTCCTGTTTCAAGTGCCTTTCTTTTTTTTCTCGTATTTGAACAGCTGCGCCAATATCGAGCGAACTTCGCGCGATGTAGAATGAAGATAGCTGAGTTCTCGCATGACAAATCCTATTGTCTGCCGTCATCAACTTCGTTTTCGATTACTTTTCTTTTTCTAGATTCGAACATCGGCTCACGCCACTTACACACGCGGTTCGTGAATTCCAACTCGCTGCCTGGCACTGAGCTTTCCATTTTCTATTTCTTCCTAACGATGGAGATGCACATCAATTTGATTGAGAAAGCCTGCAAGATATGGCCAAACAAAGATGCGACGCCTACTACCATTGTGCCGCTTTAGCACGTTCACACATTGTGAAGGTTAGAGGAACTTGGGAAAATAACTCACGCAAAACTTTCTTCGTTAATCTCTGGAGCTTACGGGCATTATTTACCTATATATAACAATTACCGCTGTTACTACCGCTTTGTCATTTTTGCACCGTGATTTGCATAGATAGATAGATAGATAGATAGATAGATAGATAGATAGATAGATAGATAGATAGATAGATAGATAGATAGATAGATAGATAGATAGATAGATAGATAGATAGATAGATAGATAGATAGATAGATAGATAGATAGATAGATAGATAGATAGATAGATAGATAGATAGATAGATAGATAGATACGTTGATGTTATTTACTAGGTGAACAAACTCTCAAGCGCACATTAGTTAATTTTTATTGTCTTACGTCGGGGGCCCCTGCTTGCGACACTATTGTAAAAATAAATTACTTTGATTTCGGGGTGGTTCAATCGGACCACTGGTGAAAATATCAAGAGCGAAGTTTGCTCTTTCCTTGCTTCTTAGAAGTATGCATGAAATACTTCAAAAAATATGTAGGCCTGCGTTAAAATTTAGGACACAGAACTCGCTGACAGTGAGGCAAGATCGGCCTCCTCTTCCTCTGATGAAGTACGGATTGCGTACTCGCGACCTGACACCAACTCCATGATCAAGGCACTGATGCAGGACCTTACAAAGGCTTACAGAGCCCACTCTGATAACATTCACAGACGTCTACATATGATTGACCCAGAAGGTAAATTCTGTTTGCCCCCGAAGCTTACGCGGAGCAAAACATCATTGCTACACAGGATTCGGCTCGGCGTTGCTTTCACCCGTCGCTACGCACACCTCATCGGCCAATCGAACAGCCCTGATTGTGCACACTGCCAGATGCCCGAAACACTGCAACACGTACTGTGCGACTGCCCAGCATATATGCTGGAGCGAAGGACGTTAGACAGTTTCTTAGCCAGCGTTGGCAGGCAACTACTGTCGGAGGAAGCTATCCTCGGCCCATGGCCTGACACTGCAATTTCAATGCGTGCAACAAAAGTATTGTTGAGGTTCCTGCAGGACACCAAGCTCGACGAGCGGCTCTAGCGAGGCAACTGTCTCATGTACATAAGCACTCACCACTTCTCTTATCATCATCATCCATTCCAATACTTTCACTCCCATTCCCTCTTCCCCAGTGCAGAGTAGCAGACTAGAGCGCACTAGCTCAGGTCGACCTCTCTGTCTTTCCTATTAATAAATTCTATTCATTCATTCATAGGACACAGAGAATCAGTGAGAAACGAGAAAAAAATTCACGCAGGAACTTCTCTGAGAGTTGCCTATGCGCAATTGTGCATCGTGCCACCTGCTCATCTCCACGCAGCCCGGTGTTATCAATGTTATGAAACCTGATTTGACTAGTATAAACCCTTATCGGTCGTTATCAACCTTATCGGACTAGATCCGGCCCTTATCAACCATTATCTGTTCTTATCAGCCTTATGGGATGCCATCCGGCCCTTATCAAGACTTATCGCCCCTTATCAAACTTATCGGACTTGATGCTATTTTTATAAACACTTATTGGTACCTATTAGCATTATCAGAATTGATCCGACAATTGTAACCTCTTATCACTTTAGGACCTGATCCATTCACGTCGAACCATTATCAACAGCAATGAGATTCATATAACCCTTCATAAATCCTTGTCATCCTTATCAACTCATTGACTGCTTGTCAGTCTGTGGGGCGCGACGTGAAGTGCATGCGCCCTCAGAGATCGGTGGTACTTCGGTCGGGGAAGGAACGCCTCAACGGAGGGCGCATCCCGTGACCACCAAACGCATCGGGAATGTGACGTGTATAACTAATGTGACGTGTATTATATGTTCGCAAAATCGGAATTTTCCTGATGTCTACGGTGCTCCGAAATCGACCCTACACGGGGTCCTAGAGATAGATTTTATTCCACCATCTCCATATCTTTCAGCAAAGCCTTCATAGACGCTGTTCTCCATACACATTTATTTTGCACAGCCGGTACAACACATTCGTATGGTTCAGATATATTCACCTTCTGCATACGCCGGTCTTTCTCCCAGTGGGCAAAACACTCGGCGTCTGAGCGTGGGGTCGTAGGTTCTATACTAACCAGCACCAACGTTTTTCCTTTCGAATTTATTTTGTTTTTTTATATATGCGATTCGTATTATGGTGACAGAAAGACGGGTTTCCTCGCTGGGTAGGCATAGAAATGCTTACGCATTTAAAGCATATACAGAATGGGGCGTCGCCCTGCCAGCTGACTGCTTTCACTTCCTACATGTACGTGACCCAAAGCCTTCTCAGTTACGCGTACTCCACCTCACGTATCATGCCAACAGCCTGAGAGGCGCGCCATTATGCCCTACGGCTCTCAACACCGGCAGCTGGCCGTTTCACGCGTAAGCATATGCGTCAGAACGATAAGCCGAGTCGGAGCAGGAAAGAAGGCTAACAGATAATATTTATGGCATTCTTTGCGGCCCACCTTTCCGAGCAGCTGACATTCCGTTGGCTCGTAAAGAAGCGAGGGGCCATTCTCGTAATCCCGCCGGCGCTGCGGTCACAACCGAGGCGGTGGGACAATAGTGCAGGACGTGCCACCTTTTCCTCGCCTGAAGCGCGGCCCTGAAGCAAGCAGACTGCTCCAAGCAAGGCAGACGCCTGCACAAGGCAGGCTAGAAGGCCGAGCGAGATTATATCGCGTGCTGCTTCATGTTTTATTAAAGCAAGCTCTTCGCTCTTCTGCTCATGAAGCGAAGCTTAGCCCAGCTCGCGGCGCGTTCTGTAGCAAACAAGCGTGCGCGCTAAATAGCGACAAGTGGGAAATCAGTTTACGTTTGCTGTGGCGAGTATGTGTGGCAAAGAATGCATAGGCTAGGATCTGTAGGGCCGCCAGAAAAAAAATCGGGGTGTATGAACCACGTACACGTGTTAAGGACTCATTTACATGTTCATGCAATTTCTGCCGAAGAGATCAAAGGATGCCCACTTCTCGCCCAAAGGAAGACACGTACCGGGCCGGTTTCGGTACAGTGCGCGCTGCGCATATGAAGGAATGATCAAGCCCAAAATTTCGAAATTAGAATTATTTATTGCGAAATTGCAAAAGCAAGTGTACAGGCAGAGCTTAGCATTGCAACAAAGCTGAAAAAGCCATACGCATATATGAGAGCGAATTCTAGAAACAAAAAGAAACAAATTTTTGGAAGGTATAGTGTACTCTAGGTATTGAAAGCATATACAGTTAAATGTCTCTGTGTCCACTCCTATTGCCCGCCCCCTTTATTTTTTCGTTATGTGTTATTCTTGTGCTCATTAATTATGTATACCCTTATCACTCAGAAAGTAAATTTAAAAAAATATGTGTCTTTTACACATATACCAAAGGTGAGTCAACATCGGTTGGTATCGAAGCAAGACAAAGTCTTCCAGGGTGCATTAGTGTACTATGTGGTTTGCTGTTCCACATTTGTCCATGTTTGTTATTCTTCCATATGTGTGTTTCTTTCTTCGATGTCAACCGAGCTCTGTTGCGTGGCTTTAGCTTCACTTACGCCAACTTACCCTGCTTCAATACCATATCACAAAGAGCCCTTTAATGAACGTTTATTCTTACTTGCAATACTTTTTTTTTCTTTTCAGACTGCACTATCTTTGGGATGCGACAGCATACTTAAACAGCACTATATACGGAATCGGCCGAAATCTTTTTTGTTGAGCGAAGTCACAGTTCCTGTTAAAGCTTTAAGCGTGCCCAACTTTAACGATCACATCTGGGTTTAATTTGGCCTTTTTTCTGGTTAATTACGCATTATTACTGCTCCGTACACAGCTCAGTACACGCTAACTTGAAATGTATTTTTTGTTCCAAGCTTCAGTTCGACGAGGTTTTCGTTGTCCTGCGTGCATTGGGAGGTCTGAAACCGTCTTATTTACGAGACGAAAGTTACATGCCCGAATCCCATGAGCCACAGACCAATCTGTACTCAATAAAGAAGGGCTCAGCTTCAGCAATTAAAAGTAATGAGCAAGCATTCTATACAGCCTAGTAGCCAACGTGATTAGAAAATAACAAACAACTAGCTAATTTATCCGTAAATATATTTACATGCCACGGGGCAACGTATTACATATCTGATTGCACATCTCTGGTTAAGGTTCACTATATCATTTTATTGCCTCTGCTTTGCCTGCCTTGACGTCGTTGGGGTGAGCTGTATCGTTTTATTGCATTTTGTTATTCGCTTAACCAGCAACCACTATGAAACGGCGCATCGTGAACAACTCGTATGACCGGTGTTGCGTCAACTGCCTGCACGCAGCCAAAATCCTGTGGCGCAAGATTGTAGGCAGCGAAACAGAAAGAGAAAACATCTATACTTGTGCAATGCCGTCGGGGATGACCTAGGCTGCTTCTGTCTAGAGATGACCCCCGGTACATCTGTGGAGACATGCGCGAGAAGTTACCATGGGAGAGTTGGGTAGCTGTCTGCATTAAACAAGTGCCAGCTTGTTAGACGTGTACTGATCGTGAAACCAGTACTTATGACAGGCAATACAGGAGGCTTATAGTTAATCAGAATGTATTGAGGGGCCAGCTTGCACATTCTAATGACTGATTGCTAAGTGCGCTAAATTGGGAAACAGGACACAAGTAGAGACACACAGATGAATCGAGCGCAGACTACCAACTGGTTTATCGCAACGTTGGGCGTTACAATATATAGCATTACAAGACAGCTCGAATGCGCAGGCGCATACAAATCGAAAGATAGAGAGATACACTTATTAGAATAGATACCTAGTCATTAGAATGAACCTACTCTCCCCTTGACACATTCTAATTAACCCTCTCCTCTATTGCATGGCGTCCCATATTTGGCACATACCGGTTACCATTTTTTTTCGCGTGTGTGAGATTCCCAGTTGAGAATGAGAATGTGATACCGTGAGAGTAATTCTCATAGTTATGTGCACTTATTATGGGCAAGTGCTGCCATCTCTTGAGCGATACGCAAAACAGAGGTGAAGTAGATTTTCGGAAGAGAGAGAGAGAGGAATACAGGAAGGCAGGGATGTTAACCAGTCAATAGTCTGGTTGGCTACCCTACGCTGGGGGATGGGAGAAGGAGAAGAGAGAGAAGGGAGAGAAAAGGTGTAGATACGTGTACGGAAAGCACTTGAGTTAAAGCCGCTCGCTCAAACCAGAAGTTCTGAGAAAACACAAAAGTGCCTTCACTGCCTTCTGAGCCGTTGATCGGTTGGGGCGGTGCTCTAGTATTGTCTGTTCACTCAGAGGACGATCATCTAATTTCCTCAATGTGTTGGACAAAGATTGCCTTTGTGCTTGAAATTGAGGACAATGGCACAATAAGTGCTCAATGTTCTCCTCGCATCCGCAAACATCACATGCAGGACCATCAGCCATTCCAATTAGTGCTGAGTAGGCATTCGTGAAGGCAACTCCAAGCCATAACCGACACAGAAGAGACGCTTCACGTCGGTGCAGGCCGGCTGGAGGTCTGAGTTGCAGTGACGGGTTTAGTCTGTGCAGTCTTGTGCGCCTTGTATGTACGCTATTCCACTCTGCTAAAATTTTGGGAAGCGGCGTGAAACTCGGAGGGGGCAAACACGAGCAATTGGTATTTTTTTTTCTCTGAAAATTTCGACCGCAGAAACATAGAAAAATTATTTTGGCATATTTTTTGGTCTCACCAATTCAAGGCAGTTATTAGTTTTCCAAATTTTGTCTGCAACTACAGCAGGGAACCCGAAATCGGTGTGTGCCATATTTGGCACAGTATGAACTTGAAAGACAAAATATGGTCACGTGCTGCCATTTGTTCAATAGCCCGAAGCTGCAGGTCACTCTATCACAAGATGGAATTTTGTCGATCGGTACGGTGAGGGCGAATCGTCTACCAAACAGCCGCCTGAAAAGCGAAAAGGAACTGAAATGTAAAGGACATGATGCTGCAGAGGCACTCACAAGTGCGATAGATGACGTGGAGTTATCGTGTGTGCGTTGATACGATAACCGCGCCGTGAAATTTCTGTCAAGCTTTGTTGGGAGAGATCCAGTCCAAAAGACTAAGCGCTGGCTTACCTCCGCCAAGGTGTTTCGCGAAATTGACTGCCCCAGCGCAGTAAAGGTCCACAACAGGCACATGGGTGGTGTCGAACTGCTGGACTCACTGCTTGGACTTTATCGCATACATATCAGGTCGAAGAAATGGCACTTTCGAATTTTTACGTCTATGCTACACTTATCGGTAGTAACAGCATGGCTATTGTGCAGGAGGATGCAGGAGCAGCTTAGGAAGAAACAAGTACTACCGCTGGCTCAATTCAAAGCAGAAATTGCAGAATGCCTTACCTCGCATAACAAGTGCCTACCCAACAAGCGACCAGGAAGGACTTCTAGTCAAGACATCGAATTCCAGGTTCAAGTCAAAAAAGCACAGGGACCAGCGGCCACAATGCCACCCAAAGACGACCGATCTGACCAAGTCGGCCACTGGCCAGAATTTGATGAGAAGAAACAAAAATGTAAGCGGCCATCTTTCACAAACAAGTCGTTGGTAAGATAGAGGTAGTGGAACATTCATCTGTGCCTGAACGCAGCAAACAACTGTTTTATTTCATTCCGCACATCGCGCTAAAAAGACCACCGTCCGTGAAGCTTTGTTTTTCCGCCCATGGCAGCAAGAGCGCTCGGCCATCTTCATGGTGTGCCATATTTGGCACAAAGCTGTATCTTTATTAATACAGTCCTTATAACTCAGAAAATTTTTGTACATGTGTTTGTTCATTTAATCAATAATAAAAGCTGAAAAAATGACTTTTTCCTATTTCATGCAATAGAGGGTTAACTATGCTTCTTCTACATCGGGCTCCTTCCGTCGAATGCTCTCCTTCTATTCTCCAGATCACAGAAAACAAAACAAAACAAAACACACACACACACACAAAAGAGAAAGAAAGAGTAGCAGAAGGAGCCAGGCATCTTGCGTGGAAAAAAGAAACCGCAGTGGTTTCTTACTTACACATACGCATAACCTGAAGAAGGTTGCGAACCGCCATGATAAAAGCAGTTTCAGTTTCAGTTTATTATTCTTTAAGTACAACGAATGGGTAAGAGACGATATACAGACGAGGGTCCCAAAGTCAAAGACTGCAATGGTACCACCGGTTAATAATAATAATGGAGAGACGTATGAAAGACGAGCAAGCTAAGCAAAAGAAACAAATAAAATCGCGAAAGACATAACATATAAAATTAAATAAACAGAAATAATTGTCAGTACAGAAGCCTATAGTGCGTAAAAAAACTGTCAACACAAACAAATGGCAAATGTAGTGTAATGAATGATGGAAATTTAGTTATGCATGTAAAAAAGCTTAATTAAGGGCATGACTAAATACATGAAAGGATGAAGATTTAATGGTGTTGGGTAAACCATTCCACAGTTTCATAACAGCAAATGATGATGTCATTTTTCTATAAAATGAACCATAGACAGTAGAAAATTGGCGTTACGTGCAAACCTGGTATTATCACTATTTATGAGGTACCTGGAGTCAATAAATTCATATGAAAGCTGTTTAGTCAGTAAGTTACAAAACATAATTATTAGATGATAGTTGAAGTTCGTACAACAAGGATGTTATTTTCACGGAGTAATAGAGTAGCACTAGTGAAAAATCCGATGTTATTGATAATGCGTATTGCTTGGTCTTGTAAGTGCTGAATAGACGAGATATGACAGTAATATGTGTTACCTTAGAAAATAATGTCGTAATTAGTATGATTAGGAATGAAAGCAAAGTATAGTGCTAATAATGCGTCTTTGGAGAAATATGCTCTTGATTTGATTAATGATCTAATACCAAAGGCACACTTTTGCTTAATGAAGACAATGTGTTGAGAAAACTTTAGGTTGAAATCTAATTTGGTGCCCAAAAATGATACACAGTCGGAAACAGGACTGTGGTGACCATCTAGAGTTATCTCCGGCATACCAGGTAGTATTCATTAGCTAGATCGGAAAACATGAATTGAGTTGGTAGGATTGATAAATAAATGATGGAAAGAACACCATGCAACAATATTTCAAGCTCGTTGTTTGGTTTAAGGATTAAGGTTGTTAAATAATTGTCACACAAGGAGATAGTAGTATCGTTTGCGTATAGTACACAACGTGCAGATTTAAGACACGTGGGTAAATCGTTAATATAAATGGAGAATAGTAACGGACCTAGTATTGGGGGAGCCTTCTGGCACAACTTGGATAGTATCAGAATAAACACCACCAGAAAAATCTGTTTGTTCTCTATTATGCGGGTAACTTTTTAGGAGTTTTAATACTGGACCGGTAATTCCCAGGACTTCTGGCTTAGTAAAAAGTACGTTATGATTAATTATATCAAAAGCTTTAGTGAAGTCCAAAAATACCGAATCAACGAAGTTACCCGTATAAATCGAGTGACGAATATAGTGGGTTAGGGTTATTAAGGCTAAGTTAGTCGAACTCCCGGCGCGAAAACCAAATTGCGAGGAGTGCAACAAGTTAAAATATTTAAAATAAATATTCAGGCGCTTACAAAATAACTTCTCAACAACTTTACTAATCGACGAGAGAATAGAAATAGGACGATAGTTAAACACCTCCGTTCTTTCACCTTTCTTATGCACAGGAATATTCTTAGCCCTTTTAAGCGAAGTGGGAAAATATCACATTTAAAGATATTGATTATAATACAAAGTGTATCAGAAATAAGTGGTGCAACAAGAAGAATCAGTATTATTGCCGTAATTTATTTTATCAGCAGTATTACCGGACTTAAGTAAATTCAGGAACGCATTAAGAAGTTGCAATTGTTTTTTTGGATCGTTGTTGTGTTTTGCAAATTCATTTTCGCAATACTTTTGTTTAGACTTTTTCAGCAATTTATTCGGAATGTTACAATAATCTTTATAGCGTACCGCTAAGCATACATTGAAAGGTTTCTTTTTAGTCTTTTTGTATAGGATTTCTTTTTTCTCATACTTGTCAGTACACCTTTCGTTACCCAATGATTACCGGGAAACTTAAAATGTTTCCTGCATCTGACGGTAGTTGTGAGCGCAAACGGCTTCTAGAAAGATGGAACAAATATTTTCGAGACCTTGATCAGGATCATGCGGGGAGTTAATTACAGACCAATCTGTATTTGTTATAGTGTTCACAAAACTACCTCGGTCAAAATTGGGGGAAAAGTAGCAAGGCTCGGACTGAGATATTTCGGCCTGAAAGGAGACGAATATTGGAAAATGGTCCGTGATCTAAGTATCTATGACACCAGAGCTTGGAGTTGGAGCAATGTTAGTTAGAGCATCATCAAGAAGTGTGTTGGTACCATGAGTAGAACACCTAGTAGGAGAGACAATTAATGATTCCAGTCCGAAAAAACAACAACCGTCTGTCTAAACTGTTACTTCCGTTGTCGACGTCAAGTAAGTTGATGTTAATATCACCGACAATTAAGACTTGCTTATTTTTGAAGAGAAATTTTTCGCTAAACCGTGGAGAGTTCACCGAGAAAATAAGGGATATATGAAGAAGGGGAGCGATAGACACAACCAAGGACAAAACTGTTATGATTATGAGAATTCAGCTGTAAGTCAGTTTCAATCCATACCGATTCACAGTGATTTACATTAAGAAAAAGATCAAGGTGTCCACCTGGCGGTTCTACCGGTCGTCAGCATCATGAAACCCCGCACTGCGCCGCACCGCACCATACCGAAGAGACAAAAGAAATGAGCCCCGCGACCCCATACGTGCCCCATGCGCGTCCTCATCTACTATTGTCCTTTACACAGTCCTCTAATGCCCACCATGTCAAGGGTTTTCCTTAGTAGCTTTGTGCTGCCTTTCGGGTGGATGATACCTCTCTATTTCATGCAACGCAGCATAAAGTTCACGATGTTAAGTTAATTATCATGTTATACGACCTCTAAAGTAAAGTTAAACAAATCTCGGCGTCGTAATCTACATGAAGACAACATTCATTCAGGCTTGTGACATCAAGAGCTCGCGTGGAAGACCAACCAAGACGGCGGACTCTTTCGATGGTCACTCTTGCAACGTGCCTACGGGTATAAGCAGCTTCTTTTTTTATGAAAGCGAAGGTTGTATACTCTAGAGGTTCGGCACGCGCTGACGACGCTGCGATAAAAGAAAACCGCAACGAGTCGTTTAGCAGTGAATGCGCTTCCAAAAGGAACCGCTGGGGAACAAGAAGCAGGTATTTGTATTCCTAAACGGGATGGAAAGACTAGCTTCCCGATACCTGTGCCGCTACTAGTGCTATTTACTTTCCTGGGTCGTCATTTCTGCATCCTAAGAAATCAGAAAAACTTGCACGGCTTGCGCCCCCCCCCCCCCCCCCGTTCCCTTGGTACAGTGTGAGATGAACTATTACTGTGCCACTCGAGTAAAGTGTGTAGTTATTGTCCTGTATAGAAAAGCATGGAAGCAGTCATGAATGCTCTCGAAGGGTAACTGCACTTCGTTATGCGCTCTTGCTGTTACTCAGCGGCATTTCCAATTACAATGGGAAACATGTTCGTTATTTCACTCGTGTTCATTTAAATTTGATAGGTTGTGTTTTCGATCATTCGCTTGCGACCAAACATACAGGAGTACCTCACTACAGCCATAATCGGAGCTTATCCATGACAGCATCGCCCAGAAAAACGAAAGCAGCGAAAGAAAGAAAGACGGGAGAAGCGCTGTTCCGTCTTTCTCTGTTTCTGTGTCTACGTTAATCCATGCGCTGCTACTAAGGATAAGCTACAACTTGTCTGATTTGCCATTCTTCTGCAGATTATTGGAGCACGCGTACGAAAAGGCGCATGCAAGTTGTCCTTGTACTCGGAGCATTTTCTTTGTTAAGCCAGTAAAAACAGAGGCACCCGGTGAACACGCTCGTTATAGCTAGCAAGGCAAGAAACTCAACTTGCTTGTGCTTTCGCACAGTTACCTGCAGTGACATATCTAACGAGGCTTTACTCGTAGACACCACCATAGTTTATCGCACTGCTTAAAGTACAAGGTAGATAGAAAAGTTTTGAGGAAGAAAAAAAAATTAAGGGGATTTATGCAGAAATGCTAGAACGAAAAGCATGTATAGCATAACTCATTAACTCAAGCAGGCTAGTGACCACTTCCCACCGCCCCGTTTCAAAGGGTATGCCGATAAATAATAATAATAATAATAATAATAATAATAATAATAATAATAATAATAATAATAATAATAATAATAATAATAATAATAATAATAATAATAATAATAATAATAATCGAGTCTACTTTCACATCATTCCAGACATACACAATGGCAAGCTAAGTCCATCTGGCTATAGACCACCCTCTCCAGAACTCGATTCGGCGTAATCAATCTTTCATTTTTTATTCATTTACTGTCTATATATATTCCAACAAATAGTCCAACTTCACCTAATTAGTCTCCACTGGCTAGATCAACCGAAAAAGATAAACTTGAAAAGAATTAGTCTAGCCGACAACGAGGAGAAACAAGCGCAAAACATTAATTATTTGCTCATAACGCTCGGTAGATATTCGACGCTTTTGTAATGCGCGCCTCTTTCGTGACTGCTATTTCGTAACGACAGCGCTGCCAAGCTTCACGAAAGCAATAACAGGTTACAGGCACTCTCTAAACGCATTGCGCGGACTGCGTGTGAGTCTCTTTTACCTTTTCTTTCCGTTTGCTTCAACAGATTCCCGAGCCGGAAGCACCGTACGATAGTCGACTTTCACCCGTTGCTGTTGTTTGGGATCCGACTGCTGGTACGATCTGTTGGGAACTCGGCGCTGACGCCCGTGGTTGTACCTGGGTCGCAAGCCCCAAGGGTAGCGTTGACCTGGCGGCCTGGGGTACAACTGGAAGCATCCGAAGGTCCCGGCAAAGCATGAGTCGACTGGTAACAACGAAACAACTTCTTTATTTTAACATCGCAAAGAGTTGGCGGTCAGGTTTGACCGAAGTAGAGAGACGGGAGAGCACTTCACTCAACTGAAGAAATCGGAGCCCTCCTTTTGGCGTCCGGGGGCAGCTGTTTTTATACTCTCGCAGTTGAGGGCAAGAAGGAACCCCTCAAAAGACGAGCACGTGAATGTACAATGGGCTAATGGTGACGCACACTGTCGTGGCGCTGCGCACGATCTCGTAGCACCCTGTCGTGGCGCTGCGCACGATCTCGTAGCACCCCGTCGTGGCGCTGCGCACGATCTCGTAGCACCCTGTCGTGGCGCTGCCGGTCGGACACAATGACTGTAACGAGAAGATGGTCCCTGCTTTGGCATCGCCTGTTTCGGGCACAATGACTGGAACGAGATCCCTGCTTTGGCATCGCCTGTTTCGGGCCCAATAACTGGAATGAGATCCCTGCTTTGGCATCGCCTGTTTCGGGCACAATGACTGGAACGAGATCCCTAGGCGGTCGCATCGCCGCAGACGCGCCTGGAAACACCTGGCGATGAGTGTTGCGGCGACGACGATCGGGCCAAAATGTCTGCCGCCCCGCCGCAGTCGCGCCGGCAAAACCACGTGTCGCAGGCGAAACGCAACAGACCGCCCCGCCGGGGGAAGGAGATCCCGATGGACAGGGGACTGCATCCGCTGTCCGGAGGGATGTCGCTCGATGATGCTCATAACCGAAGTCGGGCGTCCCTTGACGTTTCTTGAGCGCAGCGCACAGAGAAGGCCTCGTTCTCTCGTTCAGGTTCGCACGGGACACTGCAAAGTGACTTCGGGAGAGTTCACATTTTTGTTCTCGTTCCCGGCAAGCGTTAGAACTACGCTGAAAACTCAACCGCTCAGTCAGCAAGCACGGCACAACCCTCACTAAGCCCTGCCAGGCTCTTTCCCCTTTTTATACCACTGCCTAGTTCCTTACAGTAGTCTAGCATCACTCAGAACGCGTCCACAAATTGAAAAATTGCACTAGAAAGCATATCATCACTTTGAAACACTAAACAAAAGCAATATGTTAAAAAAAATCCTGCCTCAGGAAGAAAAACATCAGTAACAAACAATTTTGAGGCTGATTCCTACGTTAGGGGCTTCGACTTAAGCCATCGGCGTTACCGTTGAGACTCCCCTTTTTGTAACGCACCTCAAAGGAATATTGTTGTAAAGCGAGGCTCCAGCGCAGGAGGCGGCCATTTTTGGGAGAGATGGTCTGCAGCCATTGGAGAGGGCAGTGATCCGTCTCAATGATAAACCTCGAGCCGGCTAGATAGCATGACAATTTCTGAACGGCCCACACGAGACATGCACACTCTTTCTCGGTGGCGCTATACGCCTGCTCACGACTGGTCAGCTTACGACTAGCATACAGGACGGGGTGTTCTACTTCTCCATTTTCCCGTTGGCACAGTACAACGCCCATGCCTCGCTCACTAGCATCGCACTGAACAATGAACCCTTTTGTATAGTCTGGCGATCGTAGCACAGGCTGGCTTGTTAGGGCACTCTTTAGGGCGCTAAAAGCTCTTTCCTTGGTCTCGTCCCAGACGACTGTTTGAGGCTCTGTTTTTCTTAGAGCATCCGTCAGGGGAGCCGCGATATCAGAGTACCTAGGGATGTACCTCTGATAGTAGCCGGCGACACCTAAGAACGACCGAATATCGGTCTTTGTGCGCGGTTGCGGAAAGTCTCGCACAGCGGCCACTTTTATTTCAGAGGGGCGGCGACGACCCTGACCAATCATGTGACCGAGGTAGACAACCTCGGCCTGTGCTAACTGGCACTTAGGAGCCTTGACTGTCAAGCCCGCTTCGCGCAGGCGGGTTAGCACTGCCCGCAAGTGTGTCATATGCTCAGACCAGGATGCGGAGAATATCGCTACGTCGTCTAGATACGGTAAAGCGAATTCTTGCTGTCCCCGCAACACTTTATCCATGAGACTTGAAAAACAGTATGGCGCGTTCTTCAAACCAAAACTCAACACTTTAGGACGGAATGTTCCCATTGGTGAAATGAACGCCGCATACCTACTAGCCTCTTCTGTAAGTGGAACCTGCCAATAACCCCTGACAAGATCTAGGGTGGAAATAAACTGAGCGCTACTAACTTTCTCAAGGCGCTCCTCGATGTTAGGGATCGGATAAATTTGATCCTTAGTGATGGAATTAAGCCTGCGGTAGTCGACGCAAGGACGAGGTTCCTTGCCCGGTACCTCAACTAAAATCAAAGGGGAGGTATAATCACTCTCACCTGCCTCAATAACACCGAGCTGTAGCATTTTCTTTACCTCAGCCTCCATAATATCGCTCTGGCGGGGTGACACCCGATACGCCTTGGATCGTACTGGCTCTGTGGAGGTAAGTTCTATATCATGAGTAAGTACAGAAGTCCTACCAGGCCTCTCAGAGAACAGACCTTGAAACTCTTGTAATAGCTGGTGTAGTTCGGTTTTCTGCTCAGGCGACAGCGGTGCTTTACTGATAAGGTCACTAATGACTTGACCGGTGTCTTCCCTGTTCGTCACTGAGCCTAGTCCCGGAAGCTCGACTGGAAGCTCTTCAGGAACGTTTACCATCATGCACACCACTGCTTCCCTTTGTCTATAAGGTTTGAGCAGATTACAGTGGTAAACTTGCTGTGCTTTCCGCTTTCCTGGCAGACTTACCACGTAGTTAACGTCCGACAGTTTCTGAACAATTCGTGCTGGGCCCTCCCACTGCACGTCTAGTTTGTTGTTTAGCGATGTGCGCAATATCATGACCTCATCGCCAACCTCAAAACGACGGGCCCTGGCTGTCCGATCATAATAAACCTTGGCCCTCTGCTGGGCCTTTGCCATTGCTTCACCTGACAACTCCTGTGCCCTTCTTAAGCGTTCGAGGAGCTTAAGCACGTACTCCACCACGACTGGGTCGTCGCCCCTACCTTCCCATGATTCTCGAAGCATGCGAAGCGGAGATCGAAGCGAGCGACCGTACACCAGTTCAGCTGGCGAAAACCCCGTAGCCGCATGCGGCGCGGTCCTTAAAGCAAACATCACCCCAGGCAGACACAGCTCCCAGTCAGTTTGATGTTCAAAACACAAGGCTCTCAACACGCGCTTCATGACGGAGTGGAGCTTCTCAACGGAATTCGACTGTGGGTGGTACACTGAGCTGTGTAGCAGCTTTACCCCACACCTTTCGAGAAAAGTTGTCGTCAAAGCGCTAGTAAACACTGTGCCCTGATCTGATTGAATTTCTGCAGGAAAACCAACTCGCGCAAATATGGACAGTAGTGCATTAACTATCTCAACTGAGCTGAGTTCTTTAAGCGGCACTGCTTCAGGGAACTTTGTCGCTGGGCAGATCACAGTCAAAATGTGTCTGTACCCCGTGGCTGTTACCGGCAGAGGTCCCACAGTATCAATAACGAGCCGTCTAAAAGGCTCCGTAATGATAGGTACCAATTTCAACGGCGCCCTTGATTTGTCCCCTGGTTTGCCCACCCGCTGACAAGTGTCACATGTCCTCACGAAATGGTCTGCGTCCCGAAAACACCCTGGCCAATAGTACTCTTGCAAGAGACGGTCCTTAGTTTTCTTAACTCCTAGGTGTCCGGACCACGAACCCCCATGTGACAAGCGCAACAGATCCTGACGATAGCATTGAGGCACGACCAGCTGATCGAACTCCACTCCTCTGCGGTCTAGATACTTCCGGTACAGGACTCCCCCTCTTTCCACAAAACGCGCAGTTTTCCTGGCGATACCTTCTTTGACATTGCAGCGCACGTTTTCCAGGCTGCCATCCTTTTTTTGCTCGGCTATCAAAGCCGACCGGCTGACTTTTAGCAACCTATCAAGTCCGTCTGACGTAGGCGCGATGAGCAAATCAGTAGATAGCTCTTCTAACTTTCCCGCGTCGGGCGTTTCCTCTCCAGTATCTGGCGCCTTTAACGTTACAGACTCAAGTCTATTCAGTTCGGGCGTGCTCTGAATATCAGCTTGCTGCGCCTCTGACCCTTTTTCGTTGTTTGATAACGTCGGCCCCGCAACTACCGCCTTTGCAGCGAGCTCCCGAACCTTCGATCTGGTTAAGGCCTGAACACTAGCTTCACCAAACAAAAGCCCCTTCTCGCGCAGGAGGTGATCGGACCTGTTTGAAAATAGGTACGGGTACTGGGGGGGCAGCATAGATGACACTGCCGCCTCCGTCTCAAGCGCTCCGAAAGGTCCTTCAATAAGCACTTTTGCTACCGGCAGACACACGCTATGAGCTTCCACGGCTTGCTTGATCCACGCGCACTCGCCCGTGAACATATGGGGTTCTACATAAGACGGGTGAACTACATCCATCGTAGCTGCGGAATCGCGAAGCACTCGGCACTCTTTCCCGTTCACGAGGAGGTCTCGCATGTAAGGCTCGAGAAGCTTCATGTTCTCGTCAGTGCTGCCTATTGAAAAAAACACAACTTTTGGTGTTGTTTCCGGACACTGCGCCGAAAAGTGACCCGGCTTCTGGCACGTATAACAAACGCCCGCTCGCCTCATCTCGAACCGCTTTCTGCGTTTGGCTGCCGCCGTCTCTTTACGTTTGGTCGGACTGCTTTCACTCGCATCCGCACTACGCGTGTCCCCCTTTAATCTCATGGGTGTGAACTTCGGCCTCTCAAACTTCGAGCCAAATTCACCCTTTTGACCGTCCTTAGCTCCGCGAGCTCGACGCGTCACAAACTCCTCGGCTAGCTCAGCGGCTCTAGCCACCGTACTCACGTCTGGCCTATCCAAGACCCAGTATCGCACGTTCTCCGGTAACCGACTATAAAACTGTTCTAGCCCGAAGCACTGCAGAACTTTATCGTGGTCACCAAACGCTTTCTCTTCTTTGAGCCACTCCTGCATGTTCGACATAAGCCTATACGCAAACTCTGTATATGACTCACTTTTGCCTTTCTCATTTTCCCGAAACTTCCGACGGAACGCCTCCGCAGACAGCCGGTACTTTTTTAGAAGACTCGATTTCACTGTGTCGAAATCCTCTGCCTCCTCTCTATCCAAGCGAGCGACTACGTCGGCCGCCTCGCCGGGTAACAAAGTGAGCAAGCGCTGTGGCCACGTTTCCCGAGAGAACCCCTGCTTCTCGCACGTTCGCTCAAAGTTAACCAGGAACAAACCAATGTCCTCTCCAAGCTTAAACGGCCGCATCAGGTCAGTCATTTTGAACAATACTCGTTCTCCTGCACCGTGTGCCTGACTTCCATTACGAGCGCGTTCCATCTCTACCTCGAGACGCTTCATTTCCAAAGCGTGTTCGCGCTCTTCTTTTTCTTTCTGCTCTTTAAGTTCGCGCTCCTGTTTCTCTTTTTGCTCTTTAAGTTCGCGCTCATGTTTCTCTTTTTGCTCTTTAAGTTCGCGCTCATGTCTTTTTGACCTCTCCTCAATAGTCTCAAGGCATTCCGACAGCTCGTCATCCTCAGCCTCTAACTCAAGAATAGCCTTTAGCAGTTCAGGTTTTCTTAGTTTGTCTGAGACATCCAGACCCAACTCTCTTGCAAGCTCTAACAATTTCGGTTTGCGCAACGACTTCAAATCCATGGCTGCTCTGAATGCTGCTTTCTCTACTGCTTACTATTGTCTTGCCGCAAACTAACCCGGCAGCAACGACAACCACAATTACCAGCTCTGTTTCTGACACTAACAAAAGCCTGGCAAAGCTCAGAAGAAGAAAGTCCCGCACTCACCTAACCTCGCAGGCAGGAATTCCGCGCAGTCGTTCCGCTGCAGGCAACCAGTCGTCACACAGGGCTCGTTGCACTGCTCCCGGATCGTCGTTGAGCTGCTCAGCATACAGTCAACTGCATCTCTTCGCTGCTGGCCTCCGTTGTCGCGATCTCGCCGCTGGCAGACAGTTGTTTGAAGTCGTAGGCGATCTCACCGCTGGCAACCAGATGTTTTGGAGTCGGAGGCGATCTCACCGCTGCCAACCAGATGTTTGTGATCCGACTGCTGGTACGATCTGTTGGGAACTCGGCGCTGACGCCCGTGGTTGTACCTGGGTCGCAAGCCCCAAGGGTAGCGTTGGCCTGGCGGCCTGGGGTACAACTGGAAGCATCCGAAGGTCCCGGCAAAGCATGAGTCGACTGGTAACAACGAAACAACTTGTTTATTTTAACATCGCAAAGAGTTGGCGGTCAGGTTTGACCGAAGTAGAGAGACGGGAGAGCACTTCACTCAACTGAAGAAATCGGAGCCCTCCTTTTGGCGTCCGGGGGCAGCTGTTTTTATACTCTCGCAGTTGAGGGCAAGAAGGAACCCCTCAAAAGACGAGCACGTGAATGTACAATGGGCTAATGGTGACGCACACTGTCGTGGCGCTGCGCACGATCTCGTAGCACCCTGTCGTGGCGCTGCGCACGATCTCGTAGCACCCCGTCGTGGCGCTGCGCACGATCTCGTAGCACCCTGTCGTGGCGCTGCCGGTCGGACACAATGACTGTAACGAGAAGATGGTCCCTGCTTTGGCATCGCCTGTTTCGGGCACAATGACTGGAACGAGATCCCTGCTTTGGCATCGCCTGTTTCGGGCCCAATAACTGGAATGAGATCCCTGCTTTGGCATCGCCTGTTTCGGGCACAATGACTGGAACGAGATCCCTAGGCGGTCGCATCGCCGCAGACGCGCCTGGAAACACCTGGCGATGAGTGTTGCGGCGACGACGATCGGGCCAAAATGTCCGCCGCCCCGCCGCAGTCGCGCCGGCAAAACCACGTGTCGCAGGCGAAACGCAACACTGTGGAGAATCTGCGATGGCACTCCGCGTACATTAGAACCTCCGGAAGAATGCTGAGACGGTGTTCCCGAGTTGTGAGCGATAAACGAGATTCAAACTCGTTAAGAAACGGGGCCGACGAAGGCAGAATGCAGTGAACAGCTTCGCCGTAGATGCGAACACCAGTGGACGTCGGCGAGCCCTAATGGGCTCCGTCGCCTTCTCAGCTCGTAAATCGTTTTATATCAAGTGGTAAGAAGAAAAGCGGATCGCATTACGACGCGGGAGCGATGATCTGTTAATGTCTCGGTGTGGTGTTACGTGTTTTGGATACGGCACGAGGAGAAGATAGCGCGACATGGCGCCACGGGAAAATACGGGATCTATAGCGAGGATTTACGCATATACACAGTGAGACAAGACAAGCTTGTCCTTCAGTGCCTCCGGATCTCAGCAGTGAGTGACGTATATATGGCTGAACGACTCGAGGTGCCGAGCTTCCGCTTCAATCGCCGGGGGACAAGTTATCGGCTGCCGCAGCTTAGGTCTCGCAACACAATGTAAAGAGAGAGAGAGAAAGATAGAGAGAAAGAGAGAGAGAGAGTATCTGTGAATTTGTTTCTGGTTGGAGCATTCGCTGTTGCTGATTCGCGCTCTCCTGACATTCGGACGATAACTGAACTTTCTTTACAGAGTTCGTTTTCGATAGATAGATAGATAGATAGATAGATAGATAGATAGATAGATAGATAGATAGATAGATAGAGAGATAGATAGATAGATAGATAGATAGATAGATAGATAGATAGATAGATAGATAGATAGATAGATAGATAGATAGATAGATAGATAGATAGATAGATAGATAGATGAAAAACTGAAAACTCGTTTTTCTGCATCACTGCCTTGTTCCGTTTAGAGCACATGTGCAAAAACGAAGGGCGTGTAAGAACAGCAGTTTGCCTGTGTACCGAGCTATAATTCCATTAATTTCTCAGTCATTATCATGTATGCAGAAGAATGATCGAGAAAACAAACAAACAAACAAACTAACAAAATTTGGCAGGACCCATCTTGGCATTAATATCAAAATTATAGTGATTAGCAATGAAGCAAAGTAGCGACGCGCCGTATTGCCACCACAAAGTGAGAGACTAGATCTGTCAGTCCCGTCGTGGGATTAGCCGAGTGCGTGTTTTATCGCCTTTTGCTGGACCCAATAAATGTTTATTCACTCACTCACTCACTCACTCACTCACTCACTCACTCACTCACTCACTCACTCACTCACTCACTCACTCACTCACTCACTCACTCACTCACTCACTCACTCACTCACTCACTCACTCACTCACTCACTCACGTGTGAAGAGTGTTTGCAGTCGGACTCCTCTCTCTCTCTCTCGCTTTCCCCTGAACAAGCTTAGTTATTCACGCATGGCGCTTGTGTGATGATACACTCAGAGACGTTTGCCTGGATATATATGACGCGGATTCTCCTCAAGCACCGGAGAAATCTTAAATTGTTGTTATTATTACATTTTTTTGCCGTTGAAGAGCTGCATATATATATATATATATATATATATATAATTATAAATATATGAACTAAAAGATTCGAAACAATATTACTACAGTGTCACTCTTGCTAGCTTCCTAAAAAATAACCCACAAAGATTCTGGAAACATCTGCGCAGTACCGAGCAGATAACAACCAAACTAACTGAAGAAGAAAAATGTGGAACGGCAAAAAATATAACAATTTCTTCAAATCAGTCTTCACGGAAGATAATGGTACACTCCCCCCTCTTCCACCATCCTGTACGTCAGTGCTCGATCGGTTAATAATAACGGACGCCGGAATCCACAATCTTCTCCTGAATATTGACCCTAAGAAATCAAACGGGCCTGACGAAATTCCAAACGAATTCCTAAAAAAATATGCTGAGTGGTGCAGTAGATATCTGGGACACATTTTTCGTAAATCACTAGCAACTTCTAATCTACCACATGACTAGAAAAAGGCTAAAATAATACCGATCCACAAGAAAGGAGAGAAAAATCATGTTGCCAATTTCAGACACATATCTCTCACCAGCACTTCATGCAAAATACTAGAACAGATCGTTCTAAAACGCATGACAGTATTTCTAGAACATGAAAACATCCTATCGCCTCACCAGCATGGTTTTCGATCTGGCTTATCAACCATCACTCAACTAACAGCGGTAGTTCATGACCTTGCTCTTAGTATTAATAATCGTTCTCAAATTGACATGATTTTACTTGACTTATCTAAAGCTTTTGTTTGCGTGAGTCACACTAAGCTAATTGCAAAAGTGGAGCAAGCCATCGGGAAAGGAAAAGTTTCTGCTTGGATAACAACTTTTTTAACACACCGCTCACAATTTATGTTTGACCACATGCCATCTGATGTCGTTCCTGTCACATCTGGAGTACCACAAGCCTCGGTACTCGGGCCGCTCTTATTTCTGTTCTTTATTGACGATATAACCAATAATATAGGGTGCAAAATCAAACCCTTCGTGGATGACTGCGTGATATATAAAGAAATCAACAGCCGTAACGACCATCTCGATCTTTCTGATTCCCTTAACACGCTAGCCGAGTGGTGCTCCCAGTGGCAAATGTCTATTAACGTGAATAAATCAGTGGCAATGACAGTAACAAGAAAAAAGCAACCCTCTCATTTCACCTATATTGTTTATGGCACGCCTCTTTCCATGGTTGAGCAACAGAAATATTTAGGGATGACGCTGACATCAAACCTCAATTGGGAAACACACATAACTAATATTACAACTACTGCACTACGAAAGCTATTTTATCTAAAAAGACGCCTAAAGATCGCTCCAACGAAGATTAAGCTTCTGGCTTACAAAACATTTGTGAGACCTATTTTAGAATACGCTAACACAATTTGGTTTCCTTACACAGCAACTAACGTAGCTAAACTTGAAGCTGTACAAAGAAAAGCCGCAAGGTTCATTCATAGCAAATATCGTTCTGCTGACTCACCTTCACGTCTCTTAGCTTCCTCAGGCCTCAACACATTATCGACGAGAGCGAAACAAGGTCGACTAAAATTTCTGTTTCAAATGCTGCGCCGTCAGTATAAAATTGATATCACCCGGTACATTTCATATTCGCAATCTAGAATAACACGGCATCAACACGAACATACGCTAACCGAGTATTCCTTTTCTAATGACGCATTCAGGTACTCATTCTTTCCTTGAGTAATCAGAGAATGGAATGAACTTAACTCGTCATTAACAGCGACCAATTCTTTATCCCTGTTCGTTTCACAACTGGAGCTCATCACAAGAGATTATTAACGACTTCTCATGCTTGTTTCCTATTCTCTTTATGTTAAACTAACAGTGCTTAGAAAAAAAATTGTATACGCTTGTTTGGTCCCAAATACTTCACGTTTTTGCTTTGACTATGATATGCCCCGGTTGTTATTCATTTTATTCTGTCTTGTTTAGTGTTCTGTTGTATAGCTTATCTACCTTATCTCTTGTATTTTGTTGAATATCGTTGCTCTTTCATCCTTTGTGAAGCTCGCACATGTATTTATGTAGGAAAAAGAAAGTGTTCATGCCCGTCTGCTAGGCTCTCGGCTGAGAGTGGCAGTATTGTAAAATAAAATAAATAAATAATTAAATAAATAAATAAATAAATAAATATGCATCACATAGACAATGCAGTCTGACGGTATGTGCATCTTCAACAAGGCAGGAGCTTGTATGGTTTCAAGTAGCTGAAGAAGTTGAACTACTGTTGCCTTTGATATTTGCGATCCTCTATAGAAGCTCCGGTATTGCCAAGTAGAAAAAAGTAGTAAACTGTTATGACGAAGGAGCCATGGCTTATAACGGTGTTTGAAAATGTTAAACAATTGTCTAAATTTCTGTTCCATGTAGTCAATACTGTTGAGATACTTTACGAATGTTTCGAATTAGTGGGTAGAAACGAAAATTGGTTAAAAGAGCGCAATAATTTTGATCCTGGCAACAGCGAAGAACTGAAACATACGCAGGCAGTGCCGTGCCCAGCGTTGACACGTAGCGGAGCACCCAAGGAGGTTTTTCGTAAAACCTCCTTGGGCGCGCCGTGCATCTTGGAGGCCACGTGCAGGCTTCGCAGCGGCTAGATGGCGCTTTGTTCCTGGGGAAACGCGAAAGAGGAGTCCAGCTGCAGCAAGCGCCTCAAATATAACTCGTTTCGGTGGTGGCAATACCTTGAGTCGCTGCATTGATTCAATTCTAACGCAGTGCTGTCGACGGTCATCGTAAGATAGGTTTTGGTGCATTTTAAAAAAAAATCTCTCATCGCTTAGCGTTTCTCCGCACCTTGTTTAAATAGGCGTGCACTTTTAATATCTCAAGGATTATGCTTTTGTTTTTTTAAGCTGGTAGGAGCAAGCATGGTATAGTATGTATGTTCAAGAAAACGACTCTATAAGAAGACGCATAAGGCAGAGAAAAACGCGAGACGAGCTTCCGCTCTTCTTTGCTCTCTTTCCGTCTTCTAGCGCTGTCTGTTTTCTTTTGTTTGTTTATTGAATATGCTGGCGCACAAGCTCAATAGTTTTTTTCTGCCATTATTCGTCGTTCTGGTGCGTTATGCTTACAAATTTACACCATCACCTTCAAAACGCTCTCAAAACAGGCCCTGCCAATGAGCTCGACGATAAATATAGACGGCGCGGCGTACTAACTCCACGAGCGGGCATAGAGCTGCACGAGGATATTTTTCTCACGCTAATCGAAGGGGGACAAGTGCCAGAACGGTAGTGAATACGTGTCCTAGCTGTGACCTCGCATTGTGCCGATATGCTCTCGACGTAACGAGGAGATCGCATTGTTATACGTGATCGCCCGGTCGAGAACAACCCCTGCATGCTGTGCTGTTCCAATCAGAATACGAGGTACATTGAAATTCTGAACAGCTTGCCGACTGACGGAGAAGTGGTTCTTGTGGGGAAGGAGACAAGGCTAGCGCTATTAAAAACAGTGGTGCTGCTCACTAGGGAACCAAGCGGAGGCCTTGCAAGCTGCTCGACTGGGCACGCTGTATTTTACGCACGCTTAAAGAGACATTTTATGCGCGACTGGATGCACCGTATGGGCGTTCCTAAACTCTGCCTTAAGCGATCATTATTAACTGCAGCGTGACAGGCAGACAACAGGGACGAAGTGAACATAGAGCGTTGACTATCCATTGAGTTTTATTTAAAGGAACCAAAAATAAGAGACAAAATGATATGCATGCGCGGACTTTCGTGCTTGCTTCAATATACCGCCGCAGGGCTCAACAGACACGTGTTATGCAAAAATTCCCTGCAGTTTACTATTTCTCCTTTTCCTTTTTTTTCCCGCACATGCGCATTTCAACACAGAGAATGCAAAACTAAATGCGAAAACAAATGTGAATGCTGTTGCGCGCTCTCGTTGCCACCGTCTTCGGTTGTTTGGCTAACACGTCTAGCTTGAGCCCAGGGGTGCTTTCTCAAAACGTACAAGTCTACGCATGCGTATTAGGTTGTAATTTCTTTCTTCCTTCAAATGAAACTCATTTGATATCAGTACTCTGTGTGTTCCATTCGTCTCAGTAGGTTGTCTTCCTGTCGCACTGCAGTTAATCAACACCAATAATCCTGACTTTCAGTTCTTTTGCATTATTGTGCAATATTTTTCTATGCGTCGCAAGCTGAAATCCATCTTGCGTGTTTTGTCTTGTTATGTAACTATGACATAGTGGGTCAGCGACATAGTTGCAGCTCGGTCTCATAGAGTTTGTCGAAGGATGAAATACATGAATAATAACCGCATTGCCATTTCCAAAGATGATGCAAACGAATTTTTGAACGCTACGCACAGTCAAGACAAGTAAAATATGTGTTTTTTTCATAAAAAAATATACTCGTATGCCACCAAAAATTGTGGCCGATACAAGTGATATCAATGCTTCCACCTTTTTTGTCTATTGAATAAGTAAAGAAAATATGACACGAACTTTAGAACTGTGTCAGTTCGAAAACAGCAAAGGAGTGCATGCCGCTGATATGAAAAATGTAAAGGCCGTGAAATGAACAAGTTCAGAAGAACTATTTTAATGAAACTTTGTCATTCAAGAAGCTTGTTTACATTTTCGTACATATGCAACGGCCAGGGAATAATCTCAATGACGCTGTCCTTCGTTCCAATGTATTTCGCAGCAGCAGCTGCCACCAGTCGTGTATTGGGAGTAATTGCACAGAAATCGTAGTCGCAACAGAGCGCACGTATAGAAAGCAGGAGTTCTTCAAAATATAAGACGGCGAGTCAAATGAAAGTGAGCCAATGCGAATATATGACAAACAGGCTACTCTAAAGTAGTCTCCATGAGCATTTAGACATTTGTTCCGCTGACTAGCGAGTCGCGTGATTCCCGTCTCATAAAGGTCATTGGGTTGCTGCTTCAAAAATTATGTAACTCTTTCGCGTTATCGCCTGACACGAGTAGGGTTCCCTTGAGCTGTTTCTTCAACTGCCCCAAAATTTGGAAGTCGCAAGGCGACAGGTGTGAGCTGTATTGCGGATGTTGCAGCGATTCCCACTTGAACTTTGCCAGTTTTGTGTTAACCACATCAACGACGTGGGGACGGGCATTATCGTTGAGCGAGATGAGCCTATTCGTGTATTTTCCACGTCGTTTGTTCTTGATGACACGCAGCCGATCCGGGGTTTCACAGTATCGTAAACGATTCATAGTCTCTCCAGTTTTAGCAAATTCTATCAGTAATGGCCCCTGAAAATTGAAAAAAGTCAACAACGCATTTCCGGTGGAAATGATCGCCTTTGCTATCTTTGGGGGTGGTGAATTCGAATGTTTCCACTCCAAGCATTGCCGTAGTGATTCAGGCTCGTAATAGTGGCACCATGGTTCGTCCCCGGTGACAACTGCAGACAAGAAGTCGTCACCATCATTATGATACCGGATCAGTTAAGTCAAGGCAGCGCCGAACCTCTCCCTCTTCTGGTGGTGGTTTTTATAAACTTGGCATCCGTTGCGCAGACAAGAGCCGATAACTGAGATGTTCATGAATTTTAGTGTGAACCAAACGGTGACGGATGTTCACATGCTCTGCCAGTTCATCGATACGTATCCTTCGTTCTTGTCTAATCAGCTCATCAACCTTTGCAATCGTGTTGGGGGTGATTGCATGGTGGCTTTGGCCCGTTCTTGGATCGTTTCTGCAACTTTCGCGTCCTTCTTTGAACCGTTTGCTCCAACGTTTGACAGTGGCCAATGAAATGGAATGTTCAACGTACACGGTAGCCATACGGCGACTAATTTCTTTTTGGGAAACACCTTCAGCTGTCAGAAACCTCACGACACCACGCTGTTCAACTTTTGGAGCGTCCATTATGTCACGTAACCGTGTTCAACCCAGTTTATGAGAGTATTAAAGAACATTTATCTTCACACCAGCGTCTCACTTTTGCAAATAAAATGTGCCTATGTGCTATACGCACATGCCTCGCAGATAATGAACCGAACCATTACTGCGCGAGGTGGGTTTGCTCCCTTTCATTTGACTCAGCCTCGCACATTAGAAATGCGAAGATACAATGAAATATACAAATGCGAAGATACAGCTTCATAAAGGGCGAAGAAGCGTCACTGGAAGTTCTGCGGAAGTATACATAAAACCTCGCAACAAGATAGTTAAATATATGTATAAGTATTCAATAAATTTACATATCTAAGAAAAAGTCACTTATTATAATGCGTTAAACAAGGCAAAGAAACATGTTGGGCAGTCACAGATTCACAGATCACAGAATTCTAAGGACCGCCCCCCCCCATCCCTCCACTCCCCCCGATGTATCCGACGCGACGGAAGGCGGCGCGCTTCGTCCCCGCTTTCCTCCCTTGCGCACACAAGACTGAGCCACCATGATCGGCTCACACATGCCCCCCCGCCTCCCGCGCTTTCACTCGCACATGCATCATGCGGCGCGCAGTCACGATGTTATCGCCCTTGGACTTTATACGGAACATAAGGGCGACGGCGACGGCAACAATGCGCCTGGAGTGCCCATATAATTGCTGTCGCAATAATATAATCAGAGTATCCGGCCACTGAAGCGTCCCGTGGCTCATTACTTTTCGCAAAAGAAAAAGTTGTAACGAAATTGTACTTTCACCATGTGGCAATTCACTGCGCGGCAACAATGTCTTTTTTTTTCTTTTGTGAGGCCGGAGCACCGAAATAAAAAATAATAGACACAAAGGAAAGCAGGTTGGCCTCAATTGAATACCTACTTTGGGCACCTAATGTGGCTACCGAAGGAGTATCGAAGAAAATGTGAGACGCTTGGCCCACAGAGAGCCATACGCATACTGCTCGGTATCCAACACCGGCGAGACAAGACCTTCAGAGAGGTTGCGGTCAAGTAAACGCGTTGCAATTCATCGGGTCCCCACAGTGATGGCGGCGAGCGACCGTTGTTGTTTTAATCGTCTGCTAGCTAGAAAGCGTCCAAAAACTCTGCCAGGCATAAATCCACTCGACCAGACAAAAACGGAGGCGCACCGAAGTGCGCCGCGCAGTTGTCAGGGCAACACGAGAAAAACGTGTGCACTCTGGCTTGCTCTGGCAACCCGCGGGTAGCAAGAACAACAAAATTGAAGGGGCTCAATGTGTCCTCGCGAATAAAAGTCAAAGTAGAAAAATAAATACGAACGTAGTTGCCTTTGCTGGCTTTAGTGTCTTAACATCAATGCTTTGGCGCAGGTGAAAAAAAATTTTGACATTTTTTTCTGTGACATGACAGCACAAATGAACCACAACAACGCTTCGTCTCATCGGACCTCGCTGCGTGCTTTGTCAATCTGATAGTGTGTTGATTCGGCTTATCTTATTGTATGGCCCAA
This sequence comes from Dermacentor variabilis, assembly GCF_050947875.1. Taxonomy (NCBI): domain Eukaryota; kingdom Metazoa; phylum Arthropoda; class Arachnida; order Ixodida; family Ixodidae; genus Dermacentor; species Dermacentor variabilis. Next base: position 45,505,443 of record NC_134571.1, on the reverse strand, counting down.
TGTACGACTTAAGAAAAGTTGATGCACCTTTGGCGTCGAATGTTTATAACGACATTAAGCCCACAAAGTTCCAGAATTGAAAATCTAAAGGACGATATTGAAAATGTCAAGGCACATTTCACATCAAAATTTTATGAGAACTTTATACCCATAAAGTTTAGGAATTGAAATCCATGCGCTCCGTAGATCCCACGGCCTCCGCGAGATGCCACGACCAGCCCTTTTGCTATCAAAACTCCCTTGAAACTTTGTGCTCGGATGGGGCTCCCTGCGTTATGTGACTCTCGGTGCATGGGCGTTGTGGCGAAATCTTGCCGAGTTTGCAATGTTGGCGCTGAAGTGTCTTTTCGAGCGTGAAAAAGACATTCTAGATGAAATCCACAATTTCTGCCAGCTCCGCGGGTTCTTTTCGTCGGTGGTGCATGACATCACGAAAAAATTTTGGAAGGGGCGGAGCTGAAGCCCCATAAGCACCCCCCCCCCTTCCTACGCCCCTGGTTTGTACTTAGTTACTCTGCCAAGTATGCACCAACTAGAATAGGATTGTGCATTTGTAGACGAAGACGTACATCACCTCCTTCTAGATTGCCCACATCACGATACACCAAGACGCCGACTTAAACCAACCCTAACTACACTAGACCGAAGACCTTTTGATTTAAAGAAGCTTTTGGGTCCTTGGCCAACAACGTCCTTGCAGAAGAGCGCTTTAAAAATACTAAAGACTCTTCTTGAAGACAGTGGCATTTTTGGCCATTATTAACGCTTTTATTATTCCTTTTACTTCACTGTCGCTGTAAGTATGCATGTATTTGTGGATTATGTTATGTTGACTTTTCTGTTGTGATTAAATGTGATAATGCATTTACACGAAGTATGTACCACCTGATGACTAGATACTGTGTTATCAGGCGAGAGTATCGTTTGTATTTTTTGAGACTTTTTCCTACAGTATTGTGGACTAATTTAACTTGTATATGGTGTGTACCATGCGTTTCTCACGTCATAGTGTTACTGTGAAAACGTTGCTTGACAGGTCCTGGTGCTTGTATGAAAAGGTTATTTGATATGTAATCTTGAACCCTGTATGTTGTAAGCTAGACCCATTCAAGAAGTAAGGAGTAGCCGGCGCCTTAAATTGTTCCTCAACATCTCATTATATTATATAAATAAAAAATTTAGAAACTAGGCCCTCAGCAAGTCCCTTTAGGACATGCAAAAATAACGATGTTGTGTTGCTACAGTGGGCTTCTAGACAGCCAGCTCACTATGTCAGCGCAAACAGCAATGCATGTACTCGATACATGGAGCGCAGTGCGGACTTCCCTATTTCGCGTGCAAAAGAAGTTACTACAAAACTGGCCTCATCGATACTCAGTACAGACGATGGCGCTGTTCCTCCAAACAGCTGGCCCGTGCAAATGACCGCGGCACTTCAGCGTGCTTTCGGTTTCGCGTCTGCGTTGTACTCGCTCAGATGGTGCTGCTTTCCTCCTCTTCTCTAACCGTTTAGCTTCCCTCTATCCTATCTCGCCAAGTATAAAGTAGCAAACCAGATACTCCCCTGCAGTTGCCCTTCCTTCCTTTCCCTTTATTTCTCTCTCTCTCTCTCTCTCTCTCTCTTAAAATCGAGACTTTCCTTTCAGGTGCTGGAGTCATTTACGACAACAGCGGGTAGAAACAGAGTCCTCCCAATTATACCCAATGTTCTGCAAAGATCTTCCACGCCTAACCTGCGAAGAGCGTTTTCATGTGTGATGTCATCTTGCACGGAGTGCTAGAATGTTCGGCAATCTTTTGTACAGTTGAGGCGTATTTGGTGCTCGCCCTATCCGTGAACAGTAGACTGATGTTGTTTTGAGCCAGTTGTTAACTATTCGAGGTACGGTGAACAGAATTGCTGACTGTGTGCGTGCGGAAACGATCATCAGCAACAAATTATCGTACTCATATAACGAAGGTTACGTGTACAGGGCACAGAAATTTCGCTCTCTTTTAGAGTTCGTTGAAGTCAAAGGCACGTAACTTTCGTGAGACTTAGTATCAGGTCGTAACCGCATCTTTCTTTCTTTTCTTTTTATTTCTCTAGTTCTAACTTGCCTCTTTTCTCAAATGACAATCTTGGTCCTCTTCATATTTTTTCTTATACAACAGTTTTTATACCCAATATCCGCATACTTTCACAAGTGCATGCGACTGAAATAGCACAGCACATATTTAACATGAGCAGGCTAGTCACGTTGGTCGCGGCGGAGGCACACCCTTGTCAGCGACCTTCGCGTATACCAACGACGCTGGAGCGCGTGCGGAGGAGATCAAGGCATTGCAAGTGTCCCGAATCTGCTAAAAGGATTCGTGATGTCTTGCACAGCGGGTGGATTAAGAGCGACCTACGCGGTTGTCTGGAAGGGCTTTTCTTTGCACCGGACGCAAACACGCCGTCGTCGAGTTGTTTTTAGCCACGCAATAAGCCAACTTGTTGATGGCGCGAATATCGTTAATAAAAGAAACCGAATGGGCAAAGGAACGAGACAGTGTTGTTTGACGAGTTTTTTTTTGAGCTTGTGTGAGCTATTTGTGTGCCTTATTTGGTATCTTGATGCGCGCGTTTCCACTTTTCATGATGGGACAATGTCAATCGGTGTATAGTTATATTGTGTGCGGCATTTAAGCCTCTTTTATTTATGGGTTGCGTTGGTTTTGTTGGATATGCTTCAAACTAAGAGTATTTAATTTTAGCCCAGAAGATATATTCATGGCTTGTAGTTGCATATATTACCCTTCCCTGCTGTATGATCGACCAAAGAAGCGCACTGTACTTGTGCAGATGATCATTTGATTTCTTGTGCCTGTTAATGCAAATGAAACTAAAGTTAAATAAGGTGTATGTTATGGCTGAGGGATGTTATTTTAGTGCATGCCGATCACGAACTCTCTCTCTCTCTCTCTCTCTCTCTCTCTCTCTCTATATATATATATATATATATATATATATATATATATATATATATATATATATATATATATATATATATATATATATATATATATATATATATATATATATATATATATAAGCAGGAAACGTGTCTTTTACCATAGCTGACCACTGCTTGAGCTGCAAACGAGCATGGCGGCTACTGAAGTTGTCCCCCTATTCTCAAACATTCCAAGATCCAACACGTTCCCTCAACTTATCAAAACGCAGAGCAGTGCTGCCTTTTGTCTCGAATAGTCGGTTTGCCATAACCGAATAATCGGTCCTTGGCAACTCTTGAGACATTATGTTGTCATCAAAATTTAACCTATTCAGCACCTTCTTAATGTCGTTGCAGTTTAGATTTCTCTTTTTTAACATTAAACTTGTGCACGATGATATCGGGCGTATTGGTGGTCTATATAGAAACCCCTGACGCTTCCAGGCTGGCGAAAGATCACTGGACGCTCAACACCTGAGCCACGATGCGCTACTGGCGGCCCTGCATCACCGCCGGTTCAACGCCACCGTCTTGGTCTTCCGCACCATGCGAAGCTTTTCCCTACGAAGTTTTGCCGGTGCAGTAGGTAACATGGTTTGAGCTCTATTACAGAGTAACGAAGCGGTACTGGCTTTAGTGTTCGTGAGAACACCAACACATCCAGGCAGTATGACACTTACTGATGATATTGAAGGATTGAAACAGAGAAAACAAGAACAAGAAATGTCTTTCAGGTGTTGGAACGTATTATTTGTTAGTAGTAAAATAACAAACGAAACTGAGTTTTAAGCAAGCAAGACAAAAAGTTGCCGAGGAGCTTTGAGAAAGCTTTCTGTCTTAGTCTTCAAGAACATGACTGTAAGTACATTTTACTCCGCTAAGCAGTTAGGAGCTGGATATATATCGGGATATCCCGATAACACCACAGTTCCTTGTAACGCGGCTGTTTGTAACATCACGGTTTCCTGTAACATCATGGCTCATTGTATCATCACGGTTGTTTGTAACATCACCGTCTTCTATAACATAACGGCTGGATAGTTCTAACATCACGGTTCACTTTAACATCACGGCTGCTTTTAACATCAAGGCTCTTCGTAACAGCATGCTCGAAACCTTGGAAAGTAACTAAAGCTTAGGATGTATTTGACAGCTTGCAGGGGCAGAAAGTGACAGCGGTGCCCAGTGGTTTTCATGCGAACAGCAGTCTAAGCATTGAAAAAATAACGGGGCTTAAGGTTACGAAACTGCGCAGCGGGCTATGATAAACGACGTAGTGGAGGGCTGCGGATGAATTTTGACCACCTGGTGTTCTTCAACGTGCACCCAGCGCATGGCACACACGCGGTCTCGCAACATCTTTGAGCAAGACAGTGCTACTAAGAAACTGATCATGGCGAGTGGAAAATAAACATACAAAGCGCTTGCATTCCGTCTCCATCGGATGGGGCCGCTGCGGAAGTGACCGAACCCGCGAACTCGTGTTCAATTGCGCAGTTCAACGCCGTAGTCACTTAGCGCGGCAGGTGAATCGAACCATTGCCAATGTAGGCAGTCGTTCGGTTGTATGATTGAGTTTGCTATGTCATGTGAAGGGACACATTGCAATGGAAATGCTTAGCGCAGTTACAAAGTTGGGGCTGCTAAGTCTGCGTCTTCTTTAAACCTTGATCGTGCATTTATGTTACACACACTGACGCGTATCTGTTCTTTATTACGACAAAAAAAATTTTTATAGGCCGACAGATGAACTTAAGAAATACGAAACTTTTTAGGAGGTTACTGTAAGAATGCACACAGAGTAATCGAAAGAAAAAAAAATAACTTTTCGCAGAGCGTGCTCAGATGTCGGAATCCAGACGGGGGTAGTCCAGCAAGCCAGTGAGGCGGCGTTGGGGCAGGACCTTGACATTCCCCCGTGGGAGACCTGAGCCCGGGTCGCGTTAACCTTGCCGGACGTACAAGAAAGTTGCATTCATCCATCCATCCATCCATCCATCCATCCATCCATCCATCCATCCATCCATCCATCCATCCATCCATCCATCCATCCATCCATCCATCCATCCATCCATCCATCCAGGGCGTGTTATAATACCAAGGAAACGAACAAAAGAGCCATTTTATGTCTCAGCTGCTAAATTCCAACCTAAACGGTCGTAAGTCTTCAACAGATCCAAAGAGACAAGAAGAAGGCGTGACAGTAGAGCATCTGTCAAACCAGAGCGCAATCGAGGAGAGCAGTTTTGGGGCGGCTTCTAATTTCCGGGGCTGGTCAAGAAAAACAATACGCTCGCCGGGCGTGGATCCGAAGTGTCTCCGTTCCGCCACGACGCGTCTACGCCTGAAAATCACGGCGTACGGGAAGGGGAAGACGGGCGTGCTTTCGGTAGTCCGAGAGATCGACTGCTCGTCGGAAGCCTGCCACGCGGTGGCACTCACGAAACAAAGGAGCTGTTTGCTTCCGTATTTCAGTGCGCCCTTCTATCCTCGTAACACACAAACGCAGCTCGGCAGCATAGAAGTCGGATTTCAAGTCGATCCTTATTATCCACTCGTTTGTCGAGAGCGTAGAAACCCGATGGTCTACCTCCAATCCACGCCACCGCCCCTGGAATCAGCTGTCGCACGACAGGGGCAATCGGAGTTTGCTTCGGCTGCCTTTATTCTGCAATGGACATAAGGATGATGACTTTGATTATGAGAACACGAAAAAGTGATTTATTGTTTAGGTATCACGGTTAGATGTTGAAGGCAGCATCTCCATCTATAGGTGTAGAGAGTAAGCGTCTGTTTGTTTATTTTCGCAAGAACCACTGCCTTTTGCCTGAAAACAGAGATTGATGAAGGAAACCGTGCGGTAGGCTGACATGTCAGCGCTATATTCTAAATTTCTAAGTGAACTCGCGGTACTGAAAACAAAACTTTCAGGTCTTTTACGAGGGCGAATCAGAAAGTCATTGCCTCTATTATTTACTAGCCGAAATAAGGTACATACAGGTAATTACAAATATAAAGCACTATTCTAGGTACCTTACACTATTTTCCACATAGTCCCCGCACCGGTTCATACATTTGTCCGATCGCAGCACTAAAGTTGAGATGTCACTGTCCCACGTTGTCGTCAGTCAGCGACGCACGAGGCCTCCCCGAACGCTCATTGTCGTGCAAGTCTTCAAGGCCTTTTGCGAACGCTCAACACCACAGCCTCACACTTCCCAAAGCGAGACATCTTTCCCCATACGTGGGCTGCATTTCGCTGTGAATTTCGATGGGCGTTCGTCCCCAATTGCTCCACAGAAAACGAATCACACTTTGTTGCTCGTACGCCGTGGACGTGTGAAGCACAACCGCCATCTTCAACAACTGTGAACATCGCCGTGCTGCGGTGCTATCGGCAGACAAGGCGTGGCTGGTGCAAGAAAGGTCCACCGCTGGGGATGGGCATGTTGACTTCGCGTGTACAGCCGTAGTTTCACTAAAAAAAATAGGGGCAAAGACTTTCTGAATCGCCCTCGCACGTTCTTTGAGACGATACAGTGGTCCAAATCAAATTAGTGTAAATTTTCCCGAAAACTGACGACAAGAATATACTTAAACCACATTAAAGTATTGCATGCATCCGACTTTATGAAGGATGAATATTTTATGCATCGCTTTTCAGTTAATGTTTAGAGAAATCGAAGGCAATGTTAATTGTAATGTACAAGGGGTCCCTCGAGGTACATAATCAATCTTTGTATATGAGTTGAAAGAGCATCGAGTCAGTGTCGCAGATTTTACAGTACTGCGGTTTGTATACCTTCGTTACAGTGTTCGGTAATACTGCGCACCATTCTGGCAAGCGTTGTCCACAAGACGGCCTGCTTAAAAAAAAAATGGGATGAAATTAAATAAAAGATTTGTTGTCGCGTTTGCTAGTGGTGGATACCCCTTTTCACAAGGGTATTTATTTATTTACTCGTTTATTTATTTCTACTTATTTATTTATTTTTCTTACAGGTACTGCTATCCTTAGGGAGGGACCTTGCAGGAGTGCGTACAAATATTTTAATACGCAGCGAAAACAGCAATAAAGAGAACGTCCGCAATATAATTGTTAGTGGAAATCGTTGTTCGTCACTTCTTTCGCGAATCGATAACACTACAGATTACGCAACCATTCGTCGTTTCGGCTATTCCAAATTTTAACTGCGAAGGGGGGGGGGGACATTTTGCGCAATTCAAAGCAGACCTAAATCGAACAATGCTAAGTAGCACGATGAATAAAATGGGTGCTTCGACACGGATGCCACCATCCGCAATCTCATATAAGGAACAAGTGTGCTCACGTGCGCCTTTGCAACAACGAGGGAAGCGATAAATTTTGAGCATAGTGATGAAGCTGACAGTGGCCTGTCATAACAATTTCCAATGAATCGCATCGCTTCTTTCTGCACAATTTCGAGCTTATAGCAATGTTGTATTCACGTTGCGGCGACTAAACGACTGCGGCATATTTTAGCACTTACATAATTAGGGATTTCTAAATTGTTAGTTTGCTCTCTTTTCTTGCGTGTTTGAAGGTTCGTTTTAAAAGCTTGTTTAGAAGGTTAGTTTGAACACTGCCTTGGAACACATCAGATTGATGTGTATGCGCTATTTAGTATCAGAAATAAACAGGTCACCGAGGTACTTAAATTTATTGACTTGAACGAGGTCATGACCATCACTTTTTATGAACAACTTCAGGGCTTTTTTCATATTAGTAAATGTATTTGGCTACAGTTGTTCTCAAAATTAATTTACATTTGCCACGAGTTACACCAACATCAGTTACTTCACCGTCCGCCGTGTGGTCCGTTCTGATTGGGTAACGGGGCTGATAAGGCCTTTCTGATTGGCTCAAAACGCAGCCATTGCAGAATGTGGCAACATAGCGAAATTTGACAATGTGGAATAGCACCATCACGATAGAAGTGTCACTGACTAAAGTTGTCTTAATCTCGAAAGGAGACTCTTTCGTGCGCAGGCGTGATTGTTTGCTCCAGCCAATACCAAACGAAACAGTGCAAACTTTACCACGCATAACATTGCGCCAGCTATTGCGTCACTGCTTCGAATTGTGGGCGATAGTACAACTTTTACCTGTATACACCTGTTATCTCACACGTGTATCATCATAACCTCTATATTTCTTTGTACAGTGCAGTCCGTTTTCTTCGTTTGTATCTGTATGCGTGCTTCATCTGTGTGTCTGTCAACATATCGCCACCTCCTCTTCGGCTCTCTGAAATTCCACGTCGTGCATAGTGCAGCCTGTTTTCGTTATCTATAGTATATATGATATTGAATATCTCAGAATACATCGAAAGGTCTCGTTTACTCTTGCTAGCATGCTTCGTGGTTGACTTTCCGTTATTGGAGGTGCTGTTTATTGCGAATCGTTCTTTACCTAATTTCAGGCACCTTGCTATAGGTAGCTACAATCCTTTCCGGCATCGTTTCGGGTCACTTGAGTTTAAAAGAAAGAACACGTGTCCGCGTTGCATTAGAGGCGCTTCGCTGTGATCTCGAGGATGCGTTCAGAGATTTTCTCACATATCCGATGTCTCAAACCTCAAGATCGTAACGCTGGGCTCGAGAAATGCAGGGGTGAGCGGAGAACACCCTCCCCTATCCCCCCTCCCCACAGACACCATCCAGCACAAGCCACCAAGATCAAATACAAGCGAAGCAAAGCCGGTTCCTACACTGTAAAGTAATCAATACCTCTAAAAGACAATAAAGCTGTAAAAGGGTCCATAACTCACAACCTTACACCTAAGAGTGTGAGTCATAGATCAATTTAGATACTTATTCACTTTTAGGGGTGTAAAACAATATCCAGAACACAAAGCATCCAGAACTAACCGAATAGTGCTCAAAAGACACAAACACTCTAAACGTCAGTGACAAGATATACAACATCGCTTTCATTCTTGGGGAAGCGCAAGAAAGATAGGAGCGCGCAACAACTTGGCGGGGAAATGGGAGAGCGAGAAGGGAAAGCAAGCGAAGGGGAGGAGGAGCACGCGATCGCCGCGACGTCCGGTGTTTGAGCGCCGCGTCCGCGGCCGGCGCGCCCGATATGAGTTGGGCGTTCGACATCGGTTCTGGTGAGTCGCTCGGCAGACGCCGAAGCGGTAGCATCGGGCTGCTCTCGGAGACCGTACCTGTCTTCACCGCCACCAACGCGTTGCCCCCCTTCCTGGAGCGTCTTGAAGACAATAGGCCGGTCGTCCTTGTTCCGACATGGCTATCCTGCGATCGTGCTGTTGCTTCTTCTCCGTGCGCAAGGGAAGCTTCGTGTGCGGAGTCTACACTTTGGTGAGTCCAGAAAAAAAAAAAAACGTCGTTCACACGTGCACGCAGCCTGGAAGCGCATCGTCGAGTGCCTGCGGTGCTAATCGTAACTAAGACAGGAGGGTCAAAAGGTATACGAGCACTGCAAAAAAAAAAAAGACAACCTTTCCACTCTGTGAAGATGGAATGGCAGCGAAAGCTGACGACAGTCAAAGGTCTCAAACGAAAAGCAAAGAGCCTTCGCTGCCATTCCATCTTCGCAGAGTGCAATGATTGTCATTTTTTGCGTTGCGAGTGTGGCATCATTGCTCACTTGGAGGTGCCCAGGCTCGCGATTGCCGTTTTCGTTCAGCAGCGCGGGAATGTTCTTCGACGGTGGTCGTTTCGCGCTGGCGCCGTTTACATTCTCGTTGCTGTTCACTCCGACGCTCCTCGTACGCATGTTGTTCTTCGGGTGTACGAAGTATACGTGTCCGCTCCATCGATAACGCAGCTGTTCTTAGCGCCGATACCTCTCCTGCTTATATACTGCGATAACCTTGACGTCCCGTTCGCGGCGAGCGTTCTAATCTGTTCCGCATTTTGACATGTGCACCGCCGCACTGCACCTGTATAGGTCTGTTAGAAATCGCTAAGTCCGTTTCTGTTGCCGGACGCCGAAAAAACTACGCAAGGTTAGTCATATAGAGCTTTCGCTGTAAAGAAGAAAGCCAACATGTGTTAGTTCTTACCCGTTGAAGTAGCTCAGTTACTATGAAGTTGCCCTGCTGATTTCAAAGTGATGGGTTCGATCCAAGCCACGGCGGCTGCACTCCGACGGGTGCGGAATGCAAAAACGCTCGAGTACCGTGCATTGGGAGCCCGTTAAATAATCCCACGTGGTCAATATTAATCCCGAGTCCCGCACTATGATTTGCTTCATAACCAGGTGGCAGTTTTGGCCCGTAAAGCCCTATGATTTAAGTATTGAAAGCGTAGTTTCTCGGCACTGCTTATCGAATGACCACATGCAAAGTCGCCTAGCGTGCTGTTTCGAATATAAAAACTTGCGCACCTTTTGGTCAGATGGAACAAACGGAGTTCGATGTCCTCTGCAGCTGAACGAGAGCATGCCTTTGGCACGTATTTGTATTGTATTCAGTCATTCTATGCATTTAACATTCAGATATGTTGGGGCGAAGCTGATTTGCAGTTGTTGCAAGAAGTGTATTTCTGTCAGATATTAAAAAAAATTGGCTTTCACTCAGGTATTATAACCTGCACTTCTGCGGGACGACGTGCGTATAAGAAATCTCGCTGTTCTGCGATGTGTTCTTTTCTGAACTATGAAGTGAAAGCTCATTGTAGGGTATACCTTTTTTATAATTGCAAAATTGTGATATAGACTTTAGTGTGCGCGAAAGCCTGGATTCTTTCCGAGAAAAAACAATAAGCCAGGCCAGGCTAATTCTTATCATTCTAGTTGATGTTAGGGAAAGCAGTTAGGTGAGAAATTTGAGCTCCAAATAGCGAGAAAATATTTGGAGTCTCGTGTATGGAAACGGGTTGTTCTGTTCTGGTTACTGCTTAATTTTTCTACCTATCTATATTAATTCATTCTTTCTCTGTAACTCTTGAGGGCAAAAGTTATTGTTCACATATGTTGCTAATCGGTAGCTCATGAAATGTGATATTTGTCGGCACTTATGGGCATAACTTAACACTATGACCATAACTACATAGCAATACCTCAGCATAACACCAGCCAACATATTTTGGTGCATTGACTCGTATTGTTAAGCGTAAATCTCAAATCATCAGTGTCTTATATAGGCAGAGTATAAATAAATTGACTTCTTACACTTTGATTTAACACTTTGGATGAATACATGGTTTAGGTGCAAGACGCCGAACGCTGGGTTTCCAAGCTTCACATTGTTAAAGTTACTGCCGTATACTGGTATAGCCTCACACTGAAAGAGAGCACAGTTCTTACATTAAATGACAGCGTTCGTATCCAGATCTTAACCAAATTCATGAATGTTCACTTCCTCTAAGTTTAAGATTACTCCATTCTGCGTTCCTTATTTACAGATAGATAGATAGATAGATAGATAGATAGATAGATAGATAGATAGATAGATAGATAGATAGATAGATAGATAGATAGATAGATAGATAGATAGATAGATAGATAGATAGATAGATAGATAGATAGATAGATAGATAGATAGATAGATAGATAGATAGATAGATAGATAGATAGATAGATGGGAACTGAATACATCGACCTCGGGATGAACAGAGCGCCTTAGCTACTGCATCATCACGCTGGGTGCTACGTATTTCAATATATCGATTTTCTTTATTGGCAACTTGATTTACGCTGTGCGTTTCTCGAGCGCCCGCTTTGCCCGCTATGTAGAGTGTGCAGAATTGTCGTATATGTGTTCACGGGGGTTGGTATTCACGGGCGTTGCTTCGGGTTCCTGAAAAAAAGCTGGGACTTCTTTCGGTTGGCTAAATCATGATGTCTCACTATCTACAGTATTTTACCAGACAGTTTAACTGACCTAGACTTGCAGTGCGCGTACTTTTACGCTAGTATACTGGGTAAATTTAGACTAGAACGTAAAGGAAAAAAAATGAAACTGATAATGCAGTGATAGCTGTTATAGACTGCTGACTCGCTATGGTGCGTTCGGGATCGTCGTCCCCAATATAGCCGTCAATGGCGTCAGTCGTATAACAAACGTTCAATGCATGCAAGTTCGCGCTGGTATGTATCTTTATTTGTACTTTTTACTAAAACCATTCGGTCCTAATGCACTACAGAGGCGAATGGTTACATTTGAGTCAGTATATTACTATACAATGTTAGCTCGGGCAAAACAAAACAAATGATGGTTATTTTGAAGAATGAAGGTGGTTTCAGCAGAGCGAAGTTCTGGCGTAGAAAATTAATTGCAAGATTTCGTTAGACCTTGCGCAACCCCGACTTTTCCTGTGTGGTCAATTCTAGCCGAGGCGTATGAAAGTGGAATGATGAGACATTCGCAGAGAGAAGGAATGTGCTTGTAGATTTTGTGAAATAGCCGCAGGTTGAAATATTTTCGACGTGAAGCAAGCTGCAGTGAGGTTTTCATGGCGCGTATGCTTGCGTGGCGGTTACAGTATTGTATACGTATAATGAATCGAACGGAATCATTTTTCCCAAATTCTAGAGCCCTGATATTGTTGTCGGTGGTATGGCTCGATGACGCTGCGGCATATATTGAGGTTGCTACGTGTAGCCGTAGTTTAACGGTATTTGTGCGGATAGAAGTTACGGCACATAGTACAGAGGCGAACTCTTGTTACCTATCTTTTACACCGGAACCACCTTCCCAATTTGCCAAACATGAGGGAGTTCGCTGTCATTGATGGATTGCTGAAACATCAGGTGTCTTTTACGACCACTTTATCATACAGTTATGGAATGGCCGACAGCCCGACATGCGACACCTGTAGGTGCGAAGAAACCACTGAGAACCTTCTGTGTACCTGTCCTCGGTACGATCGACGTCTGACGCCTCTCTCCCCGGACAACTTTCAACCGGCTGGACTCGAGAGCGTTCTCTGAGTCAAAGATACTCGTACCGTGGCCACATCCGTCGCCGGCGCAGAAAACTTTTCGTGCGCTCGTGCCGTTCTTATAAAGTACGCCGGCCTGAGTGTCCGATTGCAGTCCTTGTGCGTGTCCTACTGCGTGGACGCATGCTCACTCTCTCGCTCTTTTCTCTCTCCCTTTCACTTGCTTTCTGTGTAGGGTGGTAAATGTGATACTCGTATTGCTGAACTCCCTGCTATTCACCTCCTTGCTTTCTATCTCGCTTTCTCGAACAAGAATAGTAGCTGCGTTGGCCCGAAGCCGAAAGCATTCCCTCGCTTCCCTGACCGGTCTTTGTTTTACTGGCAGAAGCTTTGGCTCCCAAACTCCCGCTTAACTTAGCGTCCTCCTTGGCTTGGGTTCTTTCGTTTAAACAGACCCTAAGCTCCCCATTGACTCTGCCTGCAAAGGAAACTCAACGAAGCTTTATTTTGTGTTGAACTCCAGCCGTCTGCCTAAGGATGCTCGTCTACTCAAAACCAGGGCGCTATAGAAAACGGCGCGAGGCGGTTTCTCGGTGTCTATGCTCTATTTGTTTATTTCACGAAATCGGGATGACTTAAAATTGAGAGGAACGCGTAAATAGGGCACGGAGAACTTCTAGAGCTCACAAGCGCACTGACCTCCACTGAACCGAGTTGCTACTAGAACAGCCTTTTTAATGTGCGAGTATGGAATCTGTGTGTGCGCATATGTGTATGTGTCTGAGGCTAGAGGAAACCTTGGCTGGCGACAGCTGCGACGCCAACGTCGTGCCGGATGAATGCAAATAAATCGAAGTCACTGCCTGCATAAATCTGAATCAGTTATGAAGCTGTAAAGAATTCAAGCATGCGAAGGGTCTGGGTACACCTTGACGAAAGGTGTCGCGACACGACAGATCCAAGTTTTCTAAGAGCCCGTAGCTTTGGTTTAGCGCTTTCGTCGTTGAAACAAAGCAACGCTCGACAGTTGTTTTGTCGACAACAAAACATGGCTCGACAGCGGTTTTGCAAACAAACAAACAAACAAACAAACAAACAAACAAACAAACAAACAAACAACAAACAAACAAACAAACGAACAAACGAACGAATGAACAGACAGACAGACATCAGACAGACAGACAGACAGACAGACAGACAGACAGACAGACAGACAGACAGACAGACAGACAGACAGACAGACAATGGAGAGAAAAATTATCGAATCACGATGTTTAACGTCCTAAGGTAACTCGCGGACTACGCGAGATGCAGTAGTGGGAACCGTATTATACTTAACCAATTGCAGTTTCTTAACATAACCTTAATGTACTATACAAGCGTTTTTATGGGACGCTCACATTGGAGTAGAAAAGAAACGTTGCTGTTTTCTGCTAAAGATTTACCATTTGATCATACTCAAAATAGACAGCTGATGCGTGTTTTATTTTTCTATTTATAATTGGAATTTTAATTGCAACATTTAATTGCAATTTTATTTGACACGAGCAAATAACTCCTTCTTGGAAAGTCAACAAGAAATTCCTCACGATGTCCCAAATATACTCCTGTATACCACAGCGTATATCACGGACTATACTGAAATAACCAATTCAGAACATGTAGACACTTTTTCCTTTACAGGTATCTGCTTAGTCCGTCAGCTTCATTATATTTTATAGGAGAGAGAGAGAGAGAGAGAGAGAGAGAGATAGAGAGAGATAGATAGATAGAGAGAGAGAGAGAGAGAGAGAGAGAGAGAGAGAGAGAGAGAGAGAGAGAGAGAGAGAGAGAGAGAGAGAGAGAGAGAGAGAGAGAGAGACGGGAAGGTTATAGCCAGGTTGCATTGGGTTTGCTACCCTGCACTGGGGGAGGGGCGAACGGGTAGACAAGGAAAGAAAGGAAAGGGAAAAGAAAAGAAGAACAAGTGATGCGCGCACACGCACACACGGACACAGATTGGCAGCATTTACCGTGAAATCGCAGATAGTCGTAGATCCGTGGAGGAAAGGTCTTGGGAGCCTGGCCCCACTAACTCGTGAGTCCAGAAATACACGCGAGCTTTTCCACAGTACCCGAAGCTGAGCACGAGGTCGCGGGATCGAATCCCTGCCATGGCGGACGTATTTCGATGGGGGCGAAATGCGAAAATACCCGTGCACTTAAATTTAGGTGCACTTTAAAGATCCCCAGGTGGTCGAAACTTCCGGAGTCTTCCACTACGGCGTGCCTCATAATCAGAAAGTGGTTTTGGCGCGTAAAACCCCATAATTTAATTTTTTTTAACAGTACCCGAAGGCGACGCACTTGAGCGCCCGGCTTCGAACAGGCTACGGCTTGTATAGTGCGGGTGATTGATATGATGCCATTTCTTCTCTCTCTCATTCCCTCTTCCCTTCCTCACGTGTAGGGTAGCAAACTAGACAAAGCCTAATTAACCTTGCTACCTTTCATTCAGCCCCTCACCACGCATCTCTTTTTGCTCTCTGTATTCGAATAACAACGACGACAAAAAGTTTCGCCATTTGTGCTGGGTGCCACTTGCTGTCATGCAACAGTGCGAGTGCGGGGCATTTGCATCGCCCAAAATTTGTCAGTGTTCTCAAGCACTTACAAATGTGTTCGTCAGGTGGCGTGCATTAGCAGCTACGCCTAAACAATGTTCGTGCCTAATAACATTTTCATCAGAAAAAAAAAAAAAACTCCATAGTTTCCCCACGCTTAACAGCCGCCATTATTGGCTTTCTCCGCCATCTGCCCATTTCCCCATAGCACGCTTCGGTCGCTCAGAAAAATAACCGCTTTCTTCAAAGCTGCTTAAAAATGTATGAATATGCGGGCGACGCCCTCAGGTTTTGCGTGTTTACTAAATGTAACTGCGAGGCGATTCGCGTGGAATCCTCCAAACGTGAATAACATAAGCTGCGCCGTGGGCATGGACATGTACTACTTCGCTGGCTTGCAAATATCACGCAATCACGCGATTGTTAAGGCGGTTGCAGCGGGATATGTTGTGAGTACTCTCGTGGATTGTGTTGGGAAACTAGTGGGCTGCTGCCAAGTAACCCGGCTTTCAGCAGTGCCATCACGACGTCTTCCATTCTGGATGGTGGGAGAAATTTCCACGCAAGATTTTAAGAAGTAACGATAAAAAATAAGAAGGTGTGAGAATGTGCACGTTTTATACCATCACAGTAGCTTACGTTGTATTACCTCTGACATATTATTAAGGTGGTACTTAAGAAACAGATAAAAAAAGTGTAAGGCGTGAAAGAAACGTGACGAAAGAAAAAGACGGCTCACACTAAACGGGTAAATCGTAGTCCTGCAGCAGCAAATCAATGAACTGTGCCCAGAACAAATGTTTCTCCCGCCATGAAGCGAAGTAAAATTACAAGACGTGCGGTGAAACACCTCAGCCTGATATTCTTAAGCCAAGCTACCAAAACGTCGTATTTTAACGGTACGAAACCCCATGTGAGTACCCTCGACGCGCATAGTTGATCCCATAAAAAATATCCATATAAAGGGGAGAAATATTTAAAAAATGAAAGCGAGAGAAACATTACAAAGTACATTAAAGTTGAACCTGGCGACTTTCTTAGCGTTTCCTGCATATGAATTGCTCACAGTAGTAGCAAATGGTTGTCAGCCGCACTCCAATTGTCTAATATTGGCAGTGACATGTAGAAGTTTCGTGGCCGCGTTCTTATTTACTGTTCATTCGGGTTCTCAAAAAGTGCTTTAGTGCTGGAATGCTTCCACATGACCACGTGTTACCATCCTTTAGTCATATAATGATTTATCATTACTGGGGAAAATTTCCAATTGCATTAAATATCAATCAATCAATCAATCAATCAATCAATCAATCAATCAATCAATCAATCAATCAACCAATCAATCAATCAATCAATCAATCAATCTGACGCCTGAACGATGGACAGATGAAGAGAATAAGAAAGAAGGAACAAAAGGAGAGCGGGAAAAGACGGGGAGAAGCGTGGCAACGGAAGTCGCAAACAAAGCCAATTTACGAGACGTACTATCGCGCTCAGCATGGGCTACAACGCGGGACCGCTTCTCCACGCGCTTTCGCATTGCAGCTCGTACTAAAGCGCGATAGTACAGTTTGCGTGTCTATCGCACGATTTACTGGATGTACATGCATAATGTGGTATCTCGTATATACGACATAGTCGCAAGACATACATTGTACTAACGTGTAAGAGTTCGCCACACTTCGCGCGCTTTGTAAGAGGACTCTATACGCCGTCATTGATCCGAGAGCCTGCCGACACGTGAATCTATCAGGGAGGCAGATATGGCTGCAATGTCAGAAGACTGGCGGCAGCGTCGCCGTTTTTGCTCGATAGAATAGTTGCGGACTGATCTCCATATTTAAATGCTGCGGTAAGTGCTAATATATAAGTTTTCTCATTTTTTGTTCATAGGATAGATAATGAGAGCCTGAGAAATTAGAAAGTTACGTTGCTAGTCAAGCTTTACCTGTCGCTTGTCCTGAATGTTACTTGTGCATTAAATTTTAAACCTTGCCCTTTCCTCCCCCCTTTCCTATCTTTTCTAAAAGAGAGCGAGAGAGGAATAAAGAGAGAACAACAAATGCCGTCACGTTGATTCGATCTGTACTCGATTGATTTAACAAACGTTTGGGCTTTTCATTCCTTCTCGGATTGTAGGAGATGAACAGGCGAAAAGTGTGATAGCCTTGTTTCATTCCAGCCCCTCCTTTGCGCTTTGACACTGACCATGTCGAGGGGGCATTTTAGTTTCGTAGGCTGCATGGGGCGTAATCACAGGACTAGCGCGGCTTCTTCAGTATGCGTAGAAGAAGGTCAGATGTAGAAGGTCAGGCAGCCAGATGTTGTGCGTGACTGAACTCAATAAATGTCGAGAAAGCCTAGTTAGGTTTGCACTCTTGTGCAGACCACACACACTCAAATTCTCACCGGTTGCGCAAGGAGCGCTTCTCCGAGTCAGCGATGGGTTTTGTTTAGGCGCCAGGCACGGCGTAATTACTGCCCAAGGGACGAAACGCGGAAGAGCTTTTCCGTAAACGGGAACAAATGCCTGATGATTGCCTCGCACACTTGAAACCATTTTTCAACGAGTGAGAATTCGCGTCCGCCTCATTTGGAAAAGGTTTACTGCGAAATCGCGCCTCTGAGGCACCGTTAACTAAATGGCGGAAGAATTTCGCAAAGCACTCGTCGAAGAAAGCTTTATAACATTTTCTTGTTTCGACAAACGTTTCCTTGCTAGAACAGCCGTGGGCACTAGCTGACAGCCACGCTTCATTGTGGGTGGCTATGAGACATTTGCATAAGAAAAGGCCATTTTTACGCATTATCGGATTGAAGGTAAGCATGAAATTTCAGCGCCTTGCAGTTTAGCATATCGTGGACCTTTTTAACACGTCGAGTAGAAGCACTGATTCGACAGCGTGGGATTCCAAGGTAGGGAAACAAAAAGTATAGAAGAAAGAGAGTGCCAGCAATCTTTTATAAGATTTCAAACTCACATTAAAAAGGGAAAAAGGGGGAGGGGAGGTGAGTTTGGACTGCATAAAGCAGCAGTAAGATGAACATGATCTCACCCCTCTCCTGCAGTTAGTGTGCTTGAAGAATAACGTTTCATAAAGTAATAGTACAGCTCAAGTTTTGCTGACATAATATCAACTGTCCTAACGAACCAAAGAAGTAGCCGCAGAACTGCAGAAAACGAATCATTATGAGAGTATTTTTGCCAATTGCAACATGCTCATTTTTCTTCCAACTTGTTCTTTGTCATTTACACTAGTACGCTTTCTGCAGCCTACGGGCCTGAAAGATAGGCTGTGAATGTGACGCGTGACGCTTCAATTTTGCGCGCCAATTTACGTTTCGATACTCGTCTCCTTATCTCTCTAAATCCTTCTTATCTCATGCCGGGTAGCAAGCAGGACATTTTTGGCTAACCTCTGCGCCTTTTATTCGCTGTTTTCTCTTCACTAGCTTGCAGTATTATTAATCATGGCGAATTTGTGAGCGTAGGCAAAAAACAACACAAGAACGTAATAAAAGAAAGTTCTGCAATGAAATTATGGAACGCCCCCAAGAGAAGAAATAATGGCATCATTATTACCGATCGGCGTCAATAGCACACGATCCACCCTAATAAAATTAAACGGGTTTTCTTTCTCACTCACGCAAGAAAAGTAATTACAAGCTTAAAAATTTACGTTCACTGTGAGACCGCGCCGACAAAAAGAAAAATTAAATTTGCAGAAAGTGGCGCCATCACACATTAAACGACCCCGTTGTGAAATTCCAGTGAGTTTCTTAATTTGTATGGTTTATTACCGCTTCTCGGAATAGCAATATTAAGATATTAAAGCAAAGGTCACGCGCTAGCTTTGAGGCAATGGAGCTTTTTCTGAAAACCCCTACAGCGTTGGATACAAGTCCGCTGCCACGGGAAGGAGAAATTAGGGCAGCCGATGTGGCAAATTCGAAATGACTAAATAGGGTGCGGTTTTTCATTTCACTATTCCTTACGCCAGCAGGCTGTGTCATAAAAGAAAATTAAAAGATAAAAACTGCTATAATACTGTTGCATAATGGAGAGAGTAGTAAAACCTACAGTCATCCTTAAAAAAGAAAAGAATGCCATTCCACTTTGTGAAGGCGGATGACCAGCTAAGCTGCGTATGAGGGCCCCTTAATGGCGAACTGTCCATTGCCCGGCGTGGAGTATGCGGAGCATACGGAGCATACGGAGCATGCGGAGCCCGCAAAAAAAAGAACAAAGAAAAGAAACACATAAATGAATACAATTAAAAAATGAAACGTAGAAAAAAGGGTCAAACTTCATTTTTCCGAACACGTTGCGCGTGCGGACGCCACTGTGCGGCTTTCATCAGCGGAGGTGCTGCCGCCTGCGTGCGAACGGCGAAATCACGCACCTTATCTCAGGAGCGATTTCGCCCTTCCGCTCACGTTCTGCACTACGTGCGGTGAACGAGAAGTGATTTCGGAAGGGGAACAACGGCGGCAGCGAAACTACGTTACAATGCGCTTACTATACGAAGCCTTGTTTCGAGGGCGTCCCTTGGCTGCGTGTTTAGTGAGCGCGTCACTTGAAAGAGTCTCCTTTGTTACGCTGACGGCGTTCGACACAATGAGATTATGAAAAATTGGGTCTCTGAAAAATCAACGAGAGGAGAATGAAGCAGAAGGACGACATAATTCGAGGGTAACATTAGCAGAACGGGAAAACTATGCTCTGGATGACAGTTGCACAGAATACCTCTAGAAGTAAAATGTATAAAATAACTCGGTTTCTTTAGCGGAGGAGGATTTTTCGAGGGCTTGATAGAAAGCTAACCTAACCTAACCTAACCTAACCTAACCTAATCTAAGTTAACTTAATCATAACACTGTTCTCTGTTGAAGAGACTGATGATCCAAGATTGAGATTCGGATACTTCGAAATATATTTGTAAAATTATTCTCGACGCGTTTATTTCTTTCCACATGCTTTCCAACACACGCACACACACACACGCACACACACACACACACACGCGCGCACACACACACACACACACACACACACACACACACACACACACACACACACACACAAAATCGTTTTTGTTCGTTTTTAGCGGACTTTCCATCGGGCTTAATTGAATATAATATCTAACTACTAGTAACTAATTATGTAATTAGGCGAAATACAAAAAAAGTCTGATCTGCTCCAATCGACGGTAAACAACATTACATTGGTTCTGTTCAGCTACGTGGCCCTTAACATATTTATTTAAATTCTGGCACAAGTTATGTGGGACAGCTGGTACATAACACGCAACTTCCAAGCATTCTGTTGCTATCACGTCACACTTGTGTGCAGAATCGCTACCGAGAATTTGACACTTGTGTACCAGACTGGCGGCAGTTGCTGTGCGCATCGCATCATAGTGAAAAAGTAGCGAAAAAATTGGTCTGGTTTTACTTTTAAGGCATAAGTTGCCACAAGTTACCTCTTTAAAGAAGCCACGGGGCAATGTAAACGTATCGCAGCGTCGTTTATTAGGAGCCAGCACAGCAGGTCATCTCAGTTTATCTCCTTTTCTCACTCTATCTCCTTCTCTGTTCTTTCTGACAGTCGATATTTTTTTTCGTTTTGCGTGTCGTCTGCGCCACAAGTAGGTCGGTATAAGCAAGCACCTTCCTTTTTCAGCCTGTTCTGCTCGATTTGCAGGAAAATGTCGGGCCACCGGTTATTATACTTGCGGGTTCCAATTGACGACTATAAATGTCGACATGAGTTTGCACTCTGACAAGTTTTAAGGGCATCGCTGAGGGGTCCACGCGAAGAAAAGAAAAAAAAAAGGCCGGTTGAAGACAGACGACTTTTTTTTTTTTTCAGGGAAGCTGCAGTGGCGAGAGCGTCTCTCCATCTGCAGAGAAAGGCGGAAACGGCGCTCAAGCAGCGAGATGACGAGAAAGGCGTCTTCCCCACTCGATAGAGCCACTTGGGCCGCCGCATTGGTTTCGATCAGATAACGACGCGCCCGCTCTCCGCACACTTTGGGGAAGCACAAAGAGGCCCCTTCCGGGTTTTCGCGAGAAAAGCCGACCGGCTGCGCTCGAATCGTAGCCCTGCCGCAGTCGTAATAGCATCGCCGTCCCAATTTTGACGTATAACAAGTGAACCAGGCTCCGGACAACGCTTCCAAAGTTAGAGAAAGCGGCAAATATGATTTGGTTCTTCCGGGTATGCTATCATACAGCTCATGCGTCACTCAGCGCATTGCAACGTTTATTTGTCGAGGGTATGCTGCGACGTCTACTCGATGTCTTTCTGATAAATAGAAAGCCGAGAAGTTAGTGTTCACTCTGCTAGTTAATGTAGTCCCCAGAATGGAAATAGTGTTAACTTTGTAGCTAGGCTAGCGATGCCGCATAAATAAAAAGAAGTTTTAAGGGTATCGTTGCGGGACACTTGCAAGCCATTTAAAATTTAAGGCATTTCTTACAGTATGATACTAAACGTAAAAGTGCAAATAAAGTTTTTTATAACCTATCTATAATAATCTTTCCCCTCTGCAGTGTAGCAACTTCACTGCCATCACATTTTCAATTATTTGCCTATTAGCCTAATGTAATAACAGTACGGTAGCATCATGCAGCTGTGATAACAGAACTGCAAATGATAACACATCACCAAGGAGCCAAGAATCTGTTTTTGCTTTCCTAATAAAGCTGAAGTCTGATGTTATTTGGTTATATGGTTTTGTGATTAACGTTCATATTGTGCTTCATTTGGCCCGTCGCAAAGTACGAAGTATGCTGCAATGTCATGTTGCCGCGACAACAGACACGACGTAATGTTGCCGAAACTATGTTGCTCTAAAGTTTGAGGCGTTTGCAGAATGATGTAGAATAATCAAAGCTATTGTCGACTTTTCCTCACAGCGTCAATCCACAAGGCCGAAAAGGCACTTGATCGTATCAGGCACTTGATTATATACCGAGGCCATTCTGGTCATTTATGTTGGAGCACACTTCTGTGTGCTTAGTTAAACACGTTTAGTTTCTTCCACAGCCATAAGAGTGCAATGTGTTGTAGCAGTGTTCATATAACAACTGTTTGCGCAGTGACCTGTTGTTTCCCCGAAGGTCCTTTTTGTTTTGTTTTTTAAGTCAGCCTGTGTTTCGTAAACGCAGAAAATGAGAACAGGTTTCCAGTCTTCATATATAGAAAAATGAAAGCGTTCCAGTGGTGCATTATCGGCTAGAGATTTGTGTATGCCCAATTTCTAATATAAATGAAATTATGAATTCAGGAGCTTACGAAACATGACTGGCTTCAGTATATGTATTTAATTTTGCTCGGATGTCTTACGCACAGTCTACGTTATCGGTGGAGTTCGTCATTCGAAAGGCCAATGCCTTAGGTCTGAAAAAATTTGTTGTTCATATTCAAAGACGCGAGAAGGTATTTCGCGCAGGGTCATATGAATTGATTAGATTAGATTAAGCGTTCGTTCAAGTTATGTAAGCAGAGGCGCAGGTGTTTCTCAAATGCGCACGTTGCCTGCAAAGCGAAGAGCGCATCAGTAATTTGATTGAAGTTGTTCGAACCTTTACAATAGTGAAGTAAGTGGTATACGCTATCAACATAAAAGTAAAACAAAAGCTAAGAGAAAATATATTACAATGCCAAAAAAAAGGAGGGAATCGCTTTCTTTCACGCACAACACGTTCGATGACCCGTCGCCGATGCATTGCACTTATTGTGCTGTTGATATCGGCATAAAATAACAAAGTGCACTTCATCCCCTAACAATGAAATCGCAATGCAGAAAGGTAGAGGGATAGGGAGGGAGAGGGCAACAAACTTTAAAAACTTGACCCAGCCTCCGTACCTCATAGCGCATGCATTAACCCTACACATAAAGACAATTTCACGCAGATTCAACTAAGCTTAAGTACACTGCTTTGAAATCGTGGAGAAAACAAAGTAATATTTTCGCTACGCGATTTTTAATGTTTCCAAAGCCTAGAAGCCTCAATTCAAAGTATCGATCACCTAGAGTGCATCAGTGTTTCGAAAACAATTTTAGGTGTTACAACGTTCGTGAAAGTTAGCAACGTATACACTGAAGTATACACGTATACACTGAAGATAGTCGGCAATTACGGCTTTGTGGCGTTCTTTATTAAGTTTTCAGGTAGTAAAAAAATGTAACGAGAACTATATGGAGCAAGAAGGCTGTTCTTGTTTCATTTTGCAGATTTACAAGTGGGCTAGGCACAAGAGAGACGTTTTCGCGTTATAATATCATTGAATTCGTGCTCCTGAGAAGTGTGCACCTCTGCAATAACACTAATACTGCCAAAAAGCCAGTAGTGCAACTGCAGGAGGCAACTGTTTGCTAGAAACGAATGTGTAACCGTCGCTGCCTTCCTTGTCGCTTTTGTAAAGTCTCAAAAACAGGGACGCTACCTCCCGGAATCATTTCAGTACCCACGAGCATCTATATCTTTCTCTTTCATCACCTAACGTACGCAGTTTAGCCTCTGTTTCTGACGCCCCACCAGGATTGGACAATAAATAGCGATAGCAACGCGTTGAACAAGAGGGTTGACGCTACAGTGGGCCGCCGTCCTTGTAGTGCCTGCAGCCTGTCCATGCATCGCGGTCGCTTCGAATCGGAAAGAGACAGAGCAAGGCGATTCTGAATGGGTGCTTCAAATCCAAATGGATGGAGCTCTGCGTCACGTTTATCGCACCCGTGTTCGCGTGGCGGAAAGCACCTGTCGTAGCGAATGTTCGAGAGCAAAGCGCGTTCATAAAGCGCTATCTCCACGACGTCGGAAAGGCCGCCGACTCCGGACGAAAGCGGCTGGCAATCCCAACTCCTGCGACGAGATCCGTGCAGCCTTGCCAAAGGAGAAACTCCGGTTGGAAGCCGAACTAAGGGAGCACGAACGAAATGATCGTGAAGGCTGGAGAGAGCGAAGGCAAGGAGAGGAAAGGCAGGGAGGTCAACCAGACGAGCGTCCGGTTTGCTACCCTACACGAGAAGTAAGGGAAAGGAGTAATAGGTAGAATTACTAGGTATCCTAATTAACCTCCGCTGTTTCTATACCTGCCAATCACGAATTCGCGTGACGTGTGAGGAACTGCACATTGTGAATGCAACCGTCGATTAGCCGATGCCCGCTGTGTAGCTTTCACAGTGGTGCACGGACGTAGGCTGGTGGAGCTCGGACGCGCTCTTAGCAGCCCGACACGCGCGCCGCCGGAGTTGGCCATCAGCAGAGCGGGTCGCGAGGTTGTTTGTGTGCGTCGTCCCGAAGGCGCGGGGTAAAAAAGAAAAGCAAGGGTCATATTCGGTGGCGATGGGACGCTCGCCTCCCGCGTTGCCTCGGCAACGGCATCACCATGCTGGCGCAGCCAGTTATGTACAAAAACGCTTGCAAGGAGCAACTAATGTGTCGCCTCCTAGATTTCCTGCCCTTGGGAGTGTGTCAGCGGAGAAAGCCTCTCCGCGTCGCGACAAGTACTAATGCGATTTGCTAACTACCGCTTGCCGGGAAGCGGCTGCTCATGTGTACGACTTCGCGCCAGAGATGAGAGCACTGCCAAGTTTGGATGCGGTTGTCGATGCGCTGCCGCTTATCGAGAGTGTTCCGATGGCGTGAGAGAAAGGAAAGGAACGGGACAGTGGTGCCAGCTTTGATTTTGCAGTTGAGAAAGTAAAAGTAAAGGTCTGTTTATCAAGTGGGTGAGGGGGTGGGGGATGTAGTTCGTAACAGGTGTACATTTCTGTTTTTTTTTTTGCGATGCTTCTGTCAAATACTTTCACGCAATCTGCCTGTAACGATTAAGCAATATTTTATTTTTGCTTGAGCGCCCTTGAGTGAAAATAATTGTTGTGATCTGTGTCTTATGTCTAGCAGAGTCGTAGATAATTACATATTTGCTTTCTTGTTGTGCCATAACGACAGGCTATGTTATTAGGCTGCGCGGTAGGTTATACATTTACGATCGAGAAGAAAAAGAAGAAAGAAAGTGTGAGTTAGGATTGTCGGTATATAAAGTAAGGTTCATCGACTGCTTCCTGTATGCAAAAGAGAAATACACCATTTTACTCTGTGTAGATACACAACTCCGTAGGGTTTGCTTTCCACTTGATCTCTCACTAACAAAAACAGCGAATGAGTCGAGTAACTTCACCTATTTTAGCACATAAAACAAATAGTTGAAGAACCTTGAAAGGGAGTCGCGTACTTCGAGCACATGTGCTGCCCTGTACCAGTGGACCCCGCATCCAATCTCGTGGCATGCTAGTAGAACTGTCGTCATAGGATGAGCGCCTGAAGTTGCCTTAGTGTTTTTTTTTATGTTTCCATGTTTAAGTGTGATAATCCACTATTCCTTTCTGCTTTATCTAATCTTTATTAAAAGTTGAAATGAGATGGGCTAGCAGGACGAGACCTCCCACCGTATTCGAGAGAAGAGAAGGAAATCATCTTAATTTGCAGCTTTCAAGAAATAAAACTGGATAGAACCACAGACGAACGAACGAACGAACGAACGAACGAACGAACGAACGAACGAACGAACGAACGAACGAACGAACGAACGAACGAACGAACGAACGAACGAACGAACGAACGAACGAACGAACGAACGAACGAACGAACGAACGAACGAACGAACGAACGAACGAACGAACGAACGAACGAACGAACGAACGAACGAACGAACGAACGAACGAACGAACGAACGAACGAACGAACGAACGAACGAACGAACGAACGAACGAACGAACGAACGAACGAACGAACGAACGAACGAACGAACGAACGAACGAACGAACGAACGAACGAACGAACGAACGAACGAACGAACGAACGAACGAACGAACGAACGAACGAACGAACGAACGAACGAACGAACGA
Organism: Dermacentor variabilis; assembly: GCF_050947875.1. Classification (NCBI taxonomy): domain Eukaryota; kingdom Metazoa; phylum Arthropoda; class Arachnida; order Ixodida; family Ixodidae; genus Dermacentor; species Dermacentor variabilis. The sequence continues at coordinate 45,479,069 of NC_134571.1, read as the reverse complement.
ACGAACGAACGAACGAACGAACGAACGAACGAACGAACGAACGAACGAACGAACGAACGAACGAACGAACGAACGAACGAACGAACGAACGAACGAACGAACGAACGAACGAACGAACGAACGAACGAACGAACGAACGAACGAACGAACGAACGAACGAACGAACGAACGAACGAACGAACGAACGAACGAACGAACGAACGAACGAACGAACGAACGAACGAACGAACGAACGAACGAACGAACGAACGAACGAACGAACGAACGAACGAACGAACGAACGAACGAACGAACGAACGAACGAACGAACGAACGAACGAACGAACGAACGAACGAACGAACGAACGAACGAACGAACGAACGAACGAACGAACGAACGAACGAACGAACGAACGAACGAACGAACGAACGAACGAACGAACGAACGAACGAACGAACGAACGAACGAACGAACGAACGAACGAACGAACGAACGAACGAACGAACGAACGAACGAACGAACGAACGAACGAACGAACGAACGAACGAACGAACGAACGAACGAACGAACGAACGAACGAACGAACGAACGAACGAACGAACGAACGAACGAACGAACGAACGAACGAACGAACGAACGAACGAACGAACGAACGAACGAACGAACGAACGAACGAACGAACGAACGAACGAACGAACGAACGAACGAACGAACGAACGAACGAACGAACGAACGAACGAACGAACGAACGAACGAACGAACGAACGAACGAACGAACGAACGAACGAACGAACGAACGAACGAACGAACGAACGAACGAACGAACGAACGAACGAACGAACGAACGAACGAACGAACGAACGAACGAACGAACGAACGAACGAACGAACGAACGAACGAACGAACGAACGAACGAACGAACGAACGAACGAACGAACGAACGAACGAACGAACGAACGAACGAACGAACGAACGAACGAACGAACGAACGAACGAACGAACGAACGAACGAACGAACGAACGAACGAACGAACGAACGAACGAACGAACGAACGAACGAACGAACGAACGAACGAACGAACGAACGAACGAACGAACGAACGAACGAACGAACGAACGAACGAACGAACGAACGAACGAACGAACGAACGAACGAACGAACGAACGAACGAACGAACGAACGAACGAACGAACGAACGAACGAACGAACGAACGAACGAACGAACGAACGAACGAACGAACGAACGAACGAACGAACGAACGAACGAACGAACGAACGAACGAACGAACGAACGAACGAACGAACGAACGAACGAACGAACGAACGAACGAACGAACGAACGAACGAACGAACGAACGAACGAACGAACGAACGAACGAACGAACGAACGAACGAACGAACGAACGAACGAACGAACGAACGAACGAACGAACGAACGAACGAACGAACGAACGAACGAACTATTTTAATTCGGATTGGATGGCTTGTTACCTAACCGGGGAAAAGGAGACGATTAGGAAATGGGTGTAGAGGGGAGGGTGAAGGGGGGAGCAATTGGATTTCGCTAGGGAGAAATCTAATTGGATGATGAACCCCAGTGCACTGTGCGTACCACGTGAGCACCAGCACAGCCTTTGAGGCTGTGCTGCTTCTAGAAAAAAAAGTGCTACAAAACTTATGAGATGACATTCGATAACCTACTTCGCGTTATTCACTCGCAGTTTATGCTCCAAGTTTGAGATTTGTTTATTGTCGCTGAATATGCCCATGAAAAAATTAACGAGCACGCATTTAACAAAGCAAGCGAAAACACAAGTAGAAAGTAAGCGCTCGGTGATTGCAAAAGTTACATGGCCGTCTAGGTCGATATGGCGGTAGGAGAATTAGGGGGATTCACAAAGGGTTGAACGGGCACGTGCCGAGAAGTTCGAAGGTGTACGGCAAGGCGGGTATATGGTGTACAACTAAAGTTTGCACGCATCTTGAGGCAATGCGGGCTGCTCATTAAACAAACAGCTGTTGTGAAATACGCTAAAGGTATTTATTTCTGCGGCATTTTTTTGCAAAGCGTCTTAGAATCTACTTTTCTTTTCATAGAACATTTGCTGCATGTCAGTGACTCTTGAAGTCAACGGCTCAAGAACAGTAATTTATGAGTACTTCTCTTCTTTTTTTGTTATTTTCTTATGAAATGTTACAGTTTACGTTGTTCTACTCACACAACTATTTCATTTCTCTATGGTTATTATTTTTGTCGTGATCGACGGACTTGCTCAAAGCGTTTTGTTGTTTCTTTAATACCTTTTTTTTTATTGGTTTCATGGCTAATGACTTTGTAGTATTCAGCCCTTTCAGTTACCAAACTGCTCCTATTCCAGAGCTAATAAAGCATGAAACGTTCACATTTCCAATTTTGCGACCGCTCTGGTATTCTTTATTGCAGCACCGAACGGTGGAGGCAATTAACTGAAGTGTTCTGAACCTCTGACGACTAACAAAGATGAACAATAATAAAGAAAGCGTAGCGGGAATGGAAAAAAAAGAAGAACCGTTCTTTCCTTCCATCGTACCGTGCTCTTTACAAGAGCTCGAAAAGCACGGTTAGACGTTTAGAAGTTTAGATTTTTTTTTTGTAAATTTGAGTAACGGCGTCTAAGGCGTCTTTGTTTGCCGGCGTTCCCGCTGCTCATTTGCAGTAGCTAATTAGCGAAACAGATGTTACGAAACCCACTGGGAGTCAACGTTTCGAGGCAAGTCGGCACTAATTTCTGCAGTGGGAGCAAACACTATGGTCATGACATTGAACTCGATTGAAAAAAAAATAAAAAGAAAAGACGCCTCGACGATGACCTTTGTGAGAAAGCGAAAAGACAGGAATAGAGTTCTATACTTTAAGAACACAGAATCATAAACAAAGAAACTAACCTTGCGAGCACGGTAAATGATGGGAAAGTGAAGTTCGCAGTTCCCTTTAATTATCAGTCTCTTGAGAATTGACAGCGTAATTTGTAAGTTTAATCTTAAATTTACATGGCAATAGCTTATTTCTTCTACACAGCCATCCCACGTGATTGCATTATAATTTGTTGAAATTTGTCGTGACGGAGAAATTGTGGTCCACTGTAACTTGCTAATATATACACACTGCTCATGCAGTCTGCATATATATATTTACATTACTCGACGTTATTGTATGATAGGCGCGCGATTACGATATACCAATAATATTACCAAAAGGAGGACTATTAAAGTATGAATGCTGTGAAATCGACCCGACGTGGTTCAGGCATGCAAGGTATAGATCCACTAGAACGACAGTCCACAACTTTCCCTCGTCTCAAAATTGATACGCCTTGCTTGAGGTTTAAAAACATCCCTTCAGTTTCTTTTCATTATTGGTTTAAGAAAAGCAACACAATCATTTCAGAGCAGGGAAAAATGGGCTAAAAATATTGACCGCCCCTCCGCTTCTGTGAAGAGGCGTGCAAGCGAAGCTCGGGATGCACGGCTTTTCGCTGTCGTAATGCCTCGGCTTCGTGCTCTCTCACGGCGAGGTCGGCACGTAGACGACAAGCGCTTTCTCGAGCGAGTTCCCGGTGGCGTTCATCAAACGCTGCCTGTTCTTCGGTCGAAGGCAAGACGCGCAACCCTCTCCTGCTGACGTTCCTTCAACGCAGCTTGCTCTTCGGCAGAATGAACCAAACCCGGCCTCACGATCTGACTGCCGGTCCCTGAACTGGCGGGAGACGGCAGGTGCGAGGCGAGCGAACACGCGATCGCACCCTTTTCCTCCTCCGGAGGGAGAGGACGCCTGTGATTGGGCAGCGCCTTGCGCTGCGTCTACTTCTTCGTGCATATAAAACCCTACTTTAAAGGTCGCGTATGATGCATCAACAGTGGCTGAATTTCTTTCTTAGTCAACAATGTAAGTGCCTGGAATTTCGCATTCCATCGATAAAGGCTACATAGGCTCTTAAGAAGCATTATTTCTTCATTCTTCCTATAGAATGCTTTCACCGATCCAATTTTTATAGCCACTGTACGAACCTCTTGTTTAAAGAGTTCCCAAGCAGCAAATAACGGCAAGTCAGTAGAAAGAGACGTTGTTGGAGGCATACGCGCGCGATTAACATTAAATGTGAGTTAGAAAAGTATGATGCACTGCGTTACAGAGATGCGCATGTTCGATCTCAAAATAGGCGTGATCTGCAGTCTGAGCAGCCAACGCGTCATGCTTTACTTGATGAGCGACGTCACGCTATCTGCAAAGTAATTCCGGAATTATACTCTTAAGGTAGTCTTCTAACAAATACGAATGACATAATTTCTCAGTTCGAAACTTACTACAGTGTGTTGTTTAGTGTCCCTCCCGCCGATCACGATACAAAAGTCTTAGAGAGTTTTGTGTATCTTGTAAAACATTTACAGGATGATGAGCGTGCATTTATCAGTGGCTCCCTTACGATCCAAGAAATTGAGCTAGCTATTGATCAGCTGCCTTTGTCGAAAACACCCGGCGCTGATGGATCTTCAAGTGAATTTTACAAAGCTTTCAAATCATTTATCAGTCCGATATTATTGGGCATATTTATTACAAGTTTAGACGTGGAAGCCCTTCCGTAATCTTTTTGCAAAACCCACGCAGTTTTAATTTCCGAAAGTTCAGGTAAGGAGAAACTGCGTTTTGTTGAAAGCCACAGACCGCTCACATTGTCAAACGTGGATTATAAACTTTAAACAAAATTTATCTAATAGATTGCAATTTGCGATGCCAATTCTCATTGGTTCCTATCAGACGTGTGGCATTAAGGGCCGATGCATTCAAACCACTATACATACCGCCCGTGCACTTATTCCATACTCTTACGGTTCGAGTGAGCAGCTTGCAATGCTCCAGGTAGACCTTGCTAAAGCTTTTGGTCATGTCAGTCACTCCTGTTTATTTTCTCTTCTGGAGCATGCCAATGTTGGCTCCGTTGTGCTTAAAGGCGTTAGGCTTTGCTGCGCCTGTTGTTCTACTCGTTTAGTTATCAATGGCTATCTCTCCGAACCAGTTTCTATTTGCTTTTCAGTAAAACAAGAATGCCCAATGTTCCCACTACTGTTCGCTCATTACCAGGAACCACTATGCTTAAGGGTAATTCAGTCGAGTTACATTCATGGCTTCAATATGCTGGGTAATGAAGTAAAGGCTCAGATTATGCAGATGATCTGGCGTTCTTCTGCACGGATAAGTCCAGTGTTGAAAAGGTAGTATCGACAATAGAGGAATTTGGCAGCGTGTCAGGAGCACGAATGAACTCCTGGAAAAGTTTGGGCTTATGATTTGGTTCATGGTGCTATTAGACACCAGAACAATTTTCAGGCGTTAAGTGGATTGGTGTCCCGCCAAATTACCTTGGCGTGCCGCTAAACACATATAAATTAAGCGCATACTATTGGAAAGAACAGGTTTCGGCACCGCAAATATACGTTCCACACCAACTTTCTATTTTAGGAAAAGAAGAAGGCTGCAATAAGTTTTTGGCAACAAAAATTTACTATATGTGTATTGTAAGTTATTCATTGTGCCACGCTCTACATTCAACGCTCTTATCGAATCTTTGCAACCTTCGTATGGTTTTTAACTTTTGAGCCCATTAGGCGAGACAATATTTTTGGGCCATTAGTGAAGACGGGCTGGGCTTAGTATTATGTGCGGTAAATAGTGACTGATTTCTTTTTGAGCGATACTTCGCATCCTATAATACGGTCATTCATGCAAGTCGCAGTTGTGTGTTACATGGTTTAATAGTTTCTTCCAATTTTTCTTCGCGCTTATGCTTGTGGGGGCTCATGCAAGAAGTTTACTTGGCGGTTCGTTTCCTGGAAGTTTGGTTTTGCACTGAATACTTGTACTCTGTGGGGCATAAAACGTTATACAAAGATTTACTGTCCAAGCTATTTCTGCCTCCATTTTACCGATCACTATACATTAAATGGCCAGGCCACGATGTGCTAAAGCGAGCTCGTAAAATGTATATATCCCCTTGCTGCAAAACGTTCTTTTATAAACTTCATAGTGAAACCATATCGGTAAAAAACATGGCTACAGAAAAAGGGTATCTTTGTCTCTTCCGTTAACTGTCGCCTTTGTGATGTGCCAAAGACAATCGAACATCGTCTTATTAGCTGCACCGACGCCATCACATTTTGGGATGTCCTCCAACACACTTAAAAAAAAAGGCTGAAATTAACGCTCATACTGTTTGATACCTGTGGCCGACTTCTGATAATAATGCACCTTTCGATATGTTTTTTTTTTCTCATGGGAATGCACAGTTTGTAGAAAACGCGAATGTTGGACCAAGCGCCGAAATGGTTGTACCTACAAGGGTACATTTCATCCAGATGACACTACACCTAAAACATGTTTATGATGGACTCGATATACAACCGGACTGGTACCCCATTTTGGTGAGGTGCCTATTCTTACCACCCGTTTAAGTCGAACCACTCACAGTATAAACGCTGCCTTTCCCGTGTCTGACTTGCATTGTGCCCTCCAACTCCAATCTCTGACTATGCACAACCGGTGAATGTCGGGTTGAATACTACTGTAATAAATACCACGAAAGAAAAAAAAACAACAACGACAGCAGCTGAATCGGTTAGTGTGGTGGTCTCGTAACCCGGAGGTCGTTGGTTTGAATCGGCAGCCCGACAAGCAATTTTTATTTTCGCGCGGCTTGAGTTTCTTTTTGTATGAGTGAGGTAATACAAGCTTCACTTGAATATGTTTTCGCTCACACCAAATTGAACCCGCGGTCTTTTGTACACGGGAGCAGAAGCACGTTTTCCTAGACAAACAGTTTGTCTGTGTTCGGTACAAGCGGACAACCGTTTTCTATCAACACAGAAAGCTCAAGGCTCCTGACCCCGATCGACAACGGGGCAGAAAGCTTTGAAAGCAGTGCTGCGGTTTTTGTTGCTATCGTTATTCTCATGTGCAACGGGACTGTACCTCTTATGCGCGTTAAGACGAGATTCAGGCGGTCGAACGTGAAAACAAATATTAAAACATTGACTTTAGAAAAATCAATATAACTTAGAATGACTGACTGAATGAATGAATGAATGAATGAATGAATTGATAAAGAGAGTTGCACGCAATTAATCAAACACACAGCCAGGATGTTAGGTTGTATCTTTATTTTATGTTATATTATTTATTCTTGCTATCCATGAGACCGAATACCCATGTTACAAGCGCTTTTCTAGCTCACTTTAGGCTTGTTTCTTGCGCAATCACCAATATATTTCGTCTAGAATTTATTCTCAGTCTACGCTGTCCTCCGAAACGCATCATACAAGTCGTATAGATGACCGACTTTAGGTCGGTTTTGATGTTGCCGTAGTTTAACCCTTAGCGTGGTAGCCATCACATTGCGCATGTGGTTGTATCAAGGCTGCTTGCAACTGCTTCTTAAAATATTTGACCACTAAAAGAGACACATACTTCCGCACATAGACTCGCCGCAGAAGCGCAAGGACACGCGCGAGGCCACAGTGCTTCGCGTGCCCTCCCAAATTTTGACTCGATGTTTGCTTTATTGTCTTGCAGATTTTCTACACGATGCTAGTGGTTACCGGTATATTCCACGCAAACTCCGTGCTACACACGCCTGGTAAGTTTCAACACGATTTGCGACTGTGTAGTGTGCTTCCTTGCCGGCTCATAACTGGGCTTCCGCCGCGAAGCGTACTCGGTTCCGCCAGTGCAGTTTTACGGTCGCCACGTTCGAACGCACAGACTTGACTCCACTGTAGTGCAAGCCGCATATTTACTATTGTGTTTGCTTCCTTGCGCTTTATTTACTGCATAACGTGCACGCGTAAATAATAAACCATAAAACCACCGAAGCTGTCTAAAGCGCCCCAGGCAGTTGACTATTTGCATCATAAACAGGATGAGACGCAGGCTTGGGTTTTTTTCGAACTGGTCTCGAATGTTTATTTGTAGAACCACACACGTTTATGAAATATTCATGCGGGCGATGCAGACACGCGATACAAACTCTGCCAACTCATGATATAAGTGCCTTGACTGCGAAATTTCGTCGCGTAGAAACTCGCACTTATCTTGAGTTTGCTTTTTAACTACGCTGGTTGCAAACGTTGGGACGCCGAGAACTAGTAGCGAGAACTAGGTACGTCAACGTTCGTATTTCTATTGCGCAACCGTCATTATTAGTTTACCGCTGCGGCTCACAGGTTTTTGACAAGGCATGTGTTCATGGGCCAGTTGATACACAGTGCGAAATAAATTAAAAGACCGGGAAGAAGCGAACGAGACAGCAAACAGCACACGAGCTCACTTACAACTCATGTTTTATGAAAAAAAAAAGTAAAATGACCGTTCACGGTCTGCACGAGCTTGTGGTCCATAAACTGCGGGCGGACCAGGGGTGACAAAAAAGAAAAGAAAAAGAAAAGGCGCAGAAGGAAATAAATGAATATAAAGCTGTTAAAAATTAACCTAGTTTTGTTTTCTCTTTCTTTCCTCACTTTTCTTTTATCTCCTTTGGTGGCGTTTTTTCTTTTTGCGCATGTGTAGCAGATAAACTATACTTTTATATCTTCCTCAAATACATTCTTCTTTATTATGCGATTGTGATGTTTCCTGTCTAATGCATGTTTATGTTTTGTACTTTTTAAAATCATTTTCACAAGCTTTCTTGTCGTGTTCTTTCAGTGGGCTTTACGTTGGTCCTCCTGCTTCTCATTTTCTCGGGTCTCTGCGTCATTTTCTCCATTGTTCTGCTTCTGGGACTGTTTCTGGTAGGTTCAAGGCTTGTTCTCTTAATTTATTTGGTTGAGCTCAATTTTCCACGCTTAGTAACGCCGTGCAAACACAAGTAAAGCATACCAGTTCCCAGTTGAACTGAGACACAAGTTACCTAAAGTTTGGAAAATCAGTCGTGCGGAAGTTGGCAAATGAAAAAGAAAGAATAGACATACACCTTTTCATAACCTTTTCATAGCCTCAAGGTTGTATCTTTGCATCCTCGTTGTGAAGGAGAGCTTCTGTTGGTTTTCGAATATTTATACGTCGACTCTATTTGAAGCAAGCTGTGCGCGAAATTCCGCGCTAATAATGCTGCAGAAACGCAAGTGAAACATGCCGCTGTGCACTAGGCCACCAAGTGGATAAATCATAAATTTTTTTGTTAGAAATAATGACGTGATGAGGACAAACAGTGTCATTTTTCTCAATGAAAATTTAAGTCATAATATATCATCTGATGCACGCGCTCGAGCAATATCGAAGGCAACACGGGCGTTGCTTTCCAGAGGCTGCGGGGGCTCAACTCACCTGCCCCCACATGAAACCCTTGCATAAGACCAAATTTTTCAACGGCGAAGAATATTCTTATACATTAACGTGTCTGATTTGAGTCCGCATATTACGAGTAATCGTTGGTTAAAAAATGATATCGGTGTTCCCTTTCATGTTGCTCGCGAAAGTGCACGGGATGACGCCTGCAGGTCTACTCGCGCTTCTGCATAATTTCAGACGGTGCACTGTTCTTCGCGCGATTTCAGGACAACCGGCTTCTGCTGATTCCGTGGCTCACCGTGGTATCTATGACAACGCTGCTTGACGTCGCCCTGTCCTTGTATTTCGTCACAGACTTGGTAAGAACTTATAGCGACGCATTTGAAAAATTACGAAAGAAAGAAAGAAAGAAAGAAAGAAAGAAAGGAAGGAAGAGAGAGAAATAAATAAATAAATAAATAAATAAAGATGAGGAAGAAAGGAAGCAAAGGAAAGAAACGTCAGTGATGGGTTCCTCTATCTCTAGAAACCAGAGAGCTACGTATAGTGATTTTATATTGGCTCTTTATTAAGTGTGCGCATTTCTATGGCCTGCCATATATACAAATTCTCCCTGCGTACCGGACCCAAGATTTTCCGCAGTTTCCAATTAAGAAGAAAAACCATACAATTCTGGGCATATTTTTTTTTTTTATTCATATGATATAAGGAGATGTTGGCGCGCAATTTAAGGCGCCGGCTACTCCTTATCTCTTGGGTGGTTCCGTCATACATCATTCAGGGTGCACGGTTACATATCAAATAGTCTTTTCACACAAGCACACCTATGGCTCCACACCTACGTAGTCGAAAGTCTCAAAAGTACAAACGATACTGTCGCCTAATAACACTGTCGCCTAACAATACTTAGCACACTATGTCTCCACACACATGTAGTCGAAAGTATCAATAGTACAAACGATACTGTCGCCTAATAGCACATTTTCTAGTCAGCGGGTCAGCGGGTACATACAATATACATGGCAAATGTCTTCACACTTATGTAGTCGAAAGTCTCAAAAGTACAAACAATAGTGTCGCCTAATAACACGTTGTCTAGTGAGCGGGTGCTATATACATCGTGTTAAAATATTAGCACATACAGTCACAACAAAGCAGTCAACATAACATAATTCCCAAACAGATGGATATATAGAGTGACATTCAAATGAACAGAGCAATGAAAGCACTAATAACGTCCAACGATGCCACTGTCTTTAAAAAAAGTCTTTAGTGCTTTTAAAGCGCTCTTCTGCAAGGCCGTTGTTGGCCAAGGGCCCAAAAGTTTCCTTAAACTGAAAGGTCTGCGGTCTAATTTACTTAGCGCTGATTTAAGTCGGCATCTTGGTGTGTCGTGATGTGGGCAATCTAGAAGGAGGTGATATATATCTTCATCTACAAATCCACAATCGCATTCGGGGGTTTCCGCTCGGGCAATTCTGTGTAAGAAATGCTTTGTGTAGGCAGTGCCTAGCCGTAATCGATGAATAAGCGTTTCCATAGTTCTATCTAATGACAATGAAAATTTGAATTCAATAAATGGATCAATATGATATAAGTCAGAGCTCTTAGAATTCTGGTCAAACCAAGTGTTTCTAGACATGTTGACAGACGTTGTCCTTATAATGCAGCGTAATTCATTTTTTGATATTGGGAGCGGAGCCGTATCATCTTTCAGGTGCGCTTGTCGTGCTGCTTCATCGGCTGCTGTGTTGCCATCTGGGCATATTACGTGCCCGTACCACGATCTCATTATGGGGCATGCTGCTGTGGAAAGGGGGGGAGGGGGGGACTCCGAATTAATTTGGTTACTCGAGTTTCTTTAACGAGTGCCAAACGCGTGGTACATGAGCGCTTTCTTTTTTTGCAAGCCGCCGCCATAGGAATGCGGCCTCCACGGCCGGAATCGAGCCCACGACCTCGAAATAAGTTAGCGCACCACCATAGTGACACTGAGCTATATACCGCGGCGAGTCCAAATAAGGGAGAAACGAAGGCTGTTAAGATATTTCGGTACTGCGTGATGACAACTATTGCGAGTTTTTTAAAGGAACGCTAAAGAGAAAAATGATTTTTTCCGTACTATAGGGATCCACCCTTCCACAATGTCATGAGCACCCCTCTTACTTACTGCGAGAAAACGCTTGGCGGGCCAGAGAAGGAGCAACGACAAAAGACAGGTGGCGACGCCGTCGTGAAGTTCCCGCACAACTTCGGCTGCAACGTCATGAATTTCGACAGCGTTTGCTAGGGCCTGGGTAATTACAGCCTAGGTAATTACCACTACGTGAACGTGCATCCGCCGCAGTTGCAACGTGCACCGCGAAGTAATTATAGACACTCTTATTTAGTTAGTCATGCTAAATAATAATTGGGAGATGATTATCTGCAATTATACTAGCATTCGCCATCGCTGAGAATATGTTGGCGAAGAAGAGAAACTATCTCACCCTGGACTGCTATGAAGAAATGCTGGCTCTTCCGACTTGAGGCAAAATGTGCGTCGGACGGGCATGCCATTGCCTGAATGGCACGCTTAGAGTTCATTCAACATCACCGAAAAATTTCTGCGGAGCGTATTTAGCAGTGCACTGCGAGCAATGAAGTAGGCATAGCTTGCAGCGATAAGGTCAAACAACACCTTAACTGGTGTTAATTATGGAAGCTGCCCCAGATTACGACACCTTAGGCAAGCCGCATCAGCGCGCCTTCGCTGCACGTTATGGAAAAAAAAAAGATTTAAGGTACATAAATGGCTTCAAACGTTGTTTTATTTATTTTTTTATCTTTCGAGGACGAATAGTCTGGTACATGTCATCTTTGGCTCTCCGTGCGAGCGGTCGGCAGGTGCAAGTTTTCCCGAAGTTTATTTCGCCAGCGTTTTTCGTTTTGCGAACAACGAACGCACGCGACTGATAGTGGGCGTTGTTTGCAATTAAGCAGTTGTCCCGTCTATCCTCATGTCTTCCTTTTCTTCTGCGCATTTCATTTTCATTGTGTATTCTGTGCTACATACAGTCATCTAGGCGGTGGCTTGTCTAATAAACCGCCGATGGAGTTTCCTAGGCTTCTTCGTTCTTTAGCACCGTCGTTGCACACGCCACGGGCTGATGTTATTGTGCAAATCCGTGAAAGTAGGATTTCCTTTAGCATACACCGCAGTCGTAGCCATATTCCTTAGTTTAAGATTGAGAGCCTGGATCCAATGTGTACTCATAATGTTTTTTTTTTGTTTTGTTTCAGCGAGTGAATCCCTTTGTCATCGCCATGTACGTCGTCGACTACACGCTGTGCTCCATCAACGTAAGGCTTCGTTTCTTTTCTGTATTTCCACCAGCCTTACACTACCGATCTATTTTTGGACGTATTCTCCGTAAAAAAGTTCAGAAGCCACAGAGAGCCTGACAAGTGTCATCCTGCCGCAAGCACTATTTGCATTGTCGCGGAGGACAACACTTAGGAGTGGACAATACTGCAGAGTGCAAGGCGTCTGTATGGGGCTATTTCGACCAATGCTTCTGCGTTTTACTGTGTTCTCGGTCTCTTTCACTATGGAGTGCTTCGTTTCAGCACCTACAAAGTTAGCATTTGAAATAGAGCGTTGCACAGGTAGACCTAATACATCTATCTATCTATCTATCTATCTATCTATCTATCTATCTATCTATCTATCTATCTATCTATCTATCTATCTATCTATCTATCTATCTATCTATCTATCTATCTATCTATCTATCTATCTATCTATCTATCTATCTATCTATCTATCTATCTATCTATCTATCTATCTATCTAGCTATCTGTCTGTCTGTCTGTCTGTCTGTCTGTCTGTCTGTCTGTCTGTCTGTCTGTCTGTCTGTCTGTCTGTCTGTCTGTCTGTCTGTCTGTCTGTCTGTCTGTCTGTCGTCATTAAGTTTTTAACTAATTATGTTATGGATCATATTGTAATTCGGGAATTCTAGCCGTGGAGTTCGCAAGGCGGATTCACTTGGGAAGAATTCTCAGGATGACACCAGTTTCAGGATATTAATTCCAGAACTTTGCGGAGAAATGCATTGACGTTCCAGTTACTTTTGTGCTTGAATGCATAAAACGACGTTCTGTTAAGAAAGAATTCGTTCCAAGGGGATCCGCCTTGCGAAATCCACGGCTAGAATTTGTAAATTGCAATGTGGGCCATAAGGTAATTAGTTAAAAGTTGTTTAATAAGTTTTTGTTAATTAGTCGATCATGCATTTCCATTTTCGTGGCAGGTAGTGTCCGCCGCTTCGAGTAGACCCCGTCATGAACTAGAATTGCGCTATCTGTCACAAACAACCTTTAATAATTTTTGAAAGTGTTTGCTGGAGTACCCTGTAACATGACTGAACCGGAGCAACGTAGGTATGACCCGTTTGCCTAACGCCTTTTGCAGTACCGCGAAATAAAGCGTTCTGATACACAAGCTTAGAAAATGCGCTGTTACCTTTGAGCTGTATTTAGTCCACATTCTAGTGCTTTCGTGCACTGACTTGGGTGCCTTGAAATACCTCTTTTTCTTCCGTCTTGAGGCAGTCGCGCTTTTCGTTGTTTCGCTCAAAGTGTCTGTAATGTCCTGCTTAAAGCGTTGGCTTCTTTTGACAACAAGAAAGTTTAAGGAGAAATATCGTCTACGGTCGCTACGTACAAAATTAGCTAGGGCTGTTCCTATCATGTTGCTAGCCAGATCACCGTTCATACTTACCCAATTTGTTAATTTCCTTGTTTCACGGTATGTAGCGCAGATCGACAGGAAGATCTCCGAGGCCTGAGAATGTCTGTAGAAAGTTAAATTTTTATGCTTTAGTTTGTCACGACGCTACCTCCAGAAGCAGTTTGTACGCCGATTACACAGCCCTCCGAGCTCGAACCTTAAGCGAATATTTTTTCGCTTGTTCCGGTTATTGCGTCCTTGCGTGCTGGTACGCCCAGTAGGACACCGCAAGGCGGAGCATATAAGCCGGAATTTAACGAAATAAATGTTTTATTGAGCGAATCTGCGTTCTTTGTAGTGAAATAATAAAGCACGATGTAAGACAAATATAATTTTGGTTCATAGGGACAGTTAAAGCACACATATCACATGGTGAAAAAGCGGATAATAATAAACGGCTTGTTAGATTTAAAAAAAAGTATAGTCGGCCATACTCCGTTCTTAGGCACCTAGGTACGAGCCACAGTAATTTCCGCCTTATGTAGCGCGGGATTTTGACCGACAACGGAGCGCAAGCGAGCGGAGCTCTGTTCTACGCATTAAAACTAAATCACAAATGAAACCTGTACTTGAAATAGTAAAGGCAAGGCGCAGAAGACCAGCACTCAAGAAGAAGAACACGAACGACAGGACTTCTTCTTCTTCTTGAGTCCTGGTCTTCTGCGCCTTGCCTTTACTACTTCAAGCATGAACCAACTAGCCCAAGCAAGAGTTTTACTTGAAACCTGTACATTTGAAGTCGGCTGATAGGCGCCTCTAAAGAACACAGACGTCTTAAAGGAACAGCGCCTGATATTCAACGGCTTTCTTGATTTTTCAAAAAGTTGTTAAAATTGGGCCACCCCATTCGTTTACTAGTATGCGTTTGTCACTGGGTGCGTGCCTAGCCTTGGCCCATTCTCGAGCATCGGTATGTGCTACTGCGACACAACGGGTACAGACTACCTAGATGTAATTAGACATATATTTCATACATCTATCTACCATACTCCTCTAATAAACATTCTTCCCTCGGCAAACGTCGCGCATCTCTTTATTGGTCCTGGTCGAATCACTGCGCCGACGTCTCACAGTGTGCGACGGCCTGATATTGATGATTGCATTTAGGCGAGAACGTGAGATCGGTGTAATGCATCCACGCGAACATTGTATGAGAGGAAAATTTGCAACTCGTGCGGTGCCTAAATGTAAATAGTGCAAGAGCTTACACTTTGCATAGGTTTAAAATAAACGCAATCGTACGCGTCTCGATTTCGTTTGGTTGTAGAACATTTATTCTCCGCTTCACTAAAGCTTCGCTTCACATTAGATTCGAACATTTGCGTCGGATCTACACATTTCTTTAAGGACAGTGTCTTTCTTGACGAGTTATCCCTACTTTTCCCTACCGGGTACGTGGTTTTCTGGCCTATTTCATGAGCCGATCCCGACAATGGTGATTCTAAAAATGTGCGTCGATCCCGAAGTTCTTGCAGTCTAAGAAATGTGGGCCGATTCCGAAGACAGTTTAGTATACAAAACATTAAGCAGATCGACGCTTTTCCTACTCTTGTTACACGAGGGGTGATGCTATAGAGTGCCGTATGCAGTTACTGCACCCCATTCTCACCTACAACTTGCTCCGGATGACAATGTCTTTGATCGGCGTCAACTAGAGGTTGAATAGCCGTTCGAACTTTTATTTTTTATTCAATTACCTTGCCTCAGTTCACCCAGGCGGTTCTAAAGTTTTTTACCAGTCATACTCTTCGTTATTCTGCATTAAAATCTTTCTAAAAGCTCTGTTTCGAGCATTGACATCTCCTGACAAAAAAAAAAAGAAAGAAAGAAAAAGAAATGAAATAAAAAAAGAAACGACAAGCTTTGCAGGCGATGTACCCTTTGCGGTCGTTTCGTACGAAATTGGCTGCGGCTGTCTTCATTTCTTTTATTTACCCGTTTTATTACTTTTCTTGAATTATGCGTCTGGACCGAAAAGCGGCGGCGAGAGCTCTAAGCGTACGCAGTGGCTGTAAAGGTCTAGCTTTTTGTGTGTGAGTGTCCCACGACACTTTCTGCATAAGGGTTTCGTGGGTTGATTATACGGCACGGAGGATTCGATTTTTACTTTTTTCATTTTTTTCTAGAATCGTGCGTGCACCTTCCAACGAAAGATTTTCGGAATGAGAAAATCTCTACGAACGAAAAATTCCCCTTCACCTTTCTTTACCGCTTAAAATCTTTGACGCACACAATGCGCACGTCTCACAGAGACATGCATTGTCTGTGCCTCGTTTTCAGGCTCCCCGAGATCGGGTAGGCATAAAATTCAGGTTCTACGTGGTTATCGCCCTCCGAATAACATTTTCTTTTGAGGGGCCACGTGCACGTTTTTCTCTTTGCAATTGTAAGTTTAGTGGAAACATTTTGTTGCTAGTTCTTGCTTAGTGCTTATCAGTGGCTTCCTCTAGCTGTCTAGCTTGGTGAAACAAAACTGCCATTATAATTTTTGAAAAAAAGAACAAAAACAAAAGAAAACATTAAGGTTTATAGCGACGTATTTTTTCGAAAGGACTCCTTCGTCTGTGAGCTCAATATCCCCTATAATTTTTATTTCTTTATCGCTGTTCTCTGCGGCGGTGCGCGAAAGAACTCTGAAGGTATCTTGTAGAAATCCCCTCTGTCTCCCTCTCCCTTTTTTGTTTGTCCCGCCGTCTTTTATATTGCATTCAAGCTTTCGATTACGCCACGAATTTTCATTCTTAGTTAAAATAGGATGAACCATTCAGTGCTTGATAAAAAAGGCAATTAAACCTCAGGAAGATCTCAGGTCCTTGGCCAACGCATCCATTGCAAAGACGAGCGTTACGGGCCCTCAGATGATTTCTAGAAGCGAGCAATATTCTCGGAAACTATTGAGTAGAGTGTTTATCCGTGATAAGCTATGTGATTAATTTGACTTGACTTTGGCCCATTCAACGCCTCGATTCATGTACCTTCGTTTGAATCTAACCCGTGTTTTCTTATGTGCCCTGGTTTAAGTGTAGTTGTGTGACCAGACTTTCTGTTGATTCAGTGCACTTATCTGACTGAACTTTGTATTGCAGTGTTTCTAAGTTTTAATGTGGAATTAGTGTACTTATGTGACGTGACTTTGTGTTATCGTGGTTTGGAGTTGACATTAAGTTTTAATGCTTCTAAGTTTATTCTTCCTTTTTAACATCTCTATGTGAAAAGGCGCAGTCGGAGACAGTCAAACGTGACATGTACTAATCACCATATAATAAAGATAAGCCAATTAAAGTATATTTCTTCGCCCTTTCGTGCTGATAAAGTCGAGACAGCCGATTCAGTTAAGAAAACTTCGCGAGGACGTGATTACTGCAGCGAGCGAAATCTTTTAGAAGGCAAGCTAAGCAAAGAAAAAAAAAGAGAACTCATTGTAGACGGGTTTCTGACCTTGAGCCAAACTTCGGAATTGCGAAGTCCGGGTACAGTTTTTTTTTTACATATTCAATAAAGAACCGCGTAAAGGCATCTCGATTGAGCAAACTATGAGATGGAATCACGAGCGCGAATGAAAAAAAAAAAGGAAACCGCATGAGGCCTGGAAGCTAATTAAAATTTCGCCGAGGGATATGCGACCGAATTCAATAAAGGGTTAGCCATATTTTTATTCGCAGGCAAATGACATGCCCGACGACCACAGTTAATTATATCTTCCACGCACGGGATAGAAATGAAGCACTAAGCCGAATGTTTGAATTGATGTGGCAGCTGATAGTCGATGTATATTTTCTAACGAATACGCCAACGAGTTCCGCAGCACATCTTCAAAAATGTAATAAAAGGGTCAAGAACACGATATCATCAGCACATGGGATTTTTCACTTGGTGCGTTTGAGAACTATCCGCGTGTTGAACGGAATATTGCTGGGTCCGCCGATATTCACTTCATGTATACTTTTATTTTATACGTGGAGAAGTGCCGCTTTTTTTTTTTTTACCGTTGATACGCTTTGTGTCGCATACGGTGTCACCATGACTATAACCATTAGAAAATTTTATGTATGCAGACCCAATAAACCAGGACTTAATTTAAAACTTAAATGCCATATATTGTGATGATGCAGAGTCTAAAGCTATTTTTATCACATCAAGAACGATGGATGGAGATACGTATATACTTTCGCGAGAGCTTTAAATGATAACCTAGCCAAACGCTTGTCATGTTACTCCAGGTGATTAGAGGAAAGAATTGAAAAGAAAGATGTCGATATTAAAATGCACACACACACACACACACACACACACACACACACACACACACACACACACACACACACACACACACACACACACACACACACACACACACACACACACACACACACACACACACACACACACACACACACACACACACACACACACACACACACACACACACACACACACACACACACACACACACACACACACACACACGCACGCGCACGCACGCACGCACGCACGCACACACACACACACACACGCACACACACACACACACAAAACACTCATAATTTGAGAAGAAACAGTTAAAGAAATAAAAAACACTCAAAAGAAACAGCAACACACGAACGAAACAAGCTCCACAGAAACTTATTAGGACGCATTTGCCATGCAAGGTGTCAAAATCATCTTGTAGCACGCAAAGCAGAAGTGGTGCTTTCTTCAAGGTGCCAACCCATCTTACAGTTCAAGGCAAGCATCGGGACGGAGATTTAACGGACTCATTGAGGAAGCCCGCGAAGCTGTGAAACGCTTCCGAATAACGATTGTGTGAACCAAGTCCATGCGAACACTGTACGTGTGGTACATTGCAGTACTACTACATTTTTGAATTTAAAATGAAGCGTGATTTTAAGCATTTCGCCTATAATGGCTTGGAAAAACACATCACGCATTCAATACGTATCTCTCTTTGCGCTGGTAGCCCGACGGCCATGTGGTTCTTTTTAGGCCGGCGAGGGCCATCAGCGCTGTTCGGTCATTACTGTGGTCACAAGTTTTTAGCTAGAAGCCATCTTTTCAAATATCATTCGAGATTATGGCACTTTGAATTCTCGCAGCAAACACACACACGCGTGATGCATTGTCAAAGTACGCGCTCGATTTTTTTTTTCGCTCGTCTAAAAGTGCACCGCATTGTACAGCATAAGCATGGCGAAGGAAGACGGCTAATCAATGCCGCTGGCCGGTGACGTATCCCGCAAGGAATTTCGACTAGAGGACTAAATGTACACATCTAAAGAATAAAACAGACATTTATTAAGGTTTGCGCACAGGGTGGAAGCATCTCGCGCGGATACGTTTGCAACTACTGCCTAATTTCTGTTGCTAATTGACAATAAATAACTTATCCACGCGAGTCACGTACGTGCGCGGATAAAGCCTGTGTAGCTACAATTTTGATTTATTTTCAGAATCTCAGACGCGTTGCTGGACAATCCTGTAAATAAGTGTTTTTTAGTTAGTTATCTTAAGTGCAAGCTAGAAGCATCAATGCGGCACTGGCTAAACGTTCCGAGTTTGTTTTTCTTTCTACGCGAGTGCGAGCCGTCTAATAAGACATTGCCGCTGAACTCTTTGAGATGCGTTGGGTGCCGAAACCTCTCGTTCTTTTTTTTTGTTTCTTTTCTTTTGCAGATATACGCCATTCTGTGCGTGCTTTCTCAATACCAGGAGTACGCCGTGGGACGCAGGGCGATGGGACAAAAGAGTCGGGCCGCGGTAAGCTTTCATGAAAGAACGTTTACCGCAAGCTTCGCTTTGCCGCACTTAGAAAGATGGCGTCACTTGCGGTGAACGGCACGCACTCGGATGTGCGAATTAGATGGTTACACAATGCGCAGGCGTGCTTCTGACATGTCTTTCTGGTTCGGTTTGGTGTCGTCTTCGGAAAAGAAGGCCATAGCCGAGGCGGGACAATAGCTGTGGCCTCCTCGGTTCCCTTAAAATGCCGAGACAGTTCGCGCTGATGTTATCGCATTCGCTTTCTTTCCGCATGTGAGCCTTTGTTGCTACATTTTAAAAGTATGGCATTGTTAGGACGCGTAATCACGAAACCCATGTATGCGCAAGATACGTTTGATCCGCTGTACAAGTCATGCCCAACAATACATCAAAAATCTCAACACATCTCAATAGTTTCTGATGGCTTCCAGTAGATTACAACAGTCCGAGCCATCAACGTTCCAAAGCGTCGTTAGGCAGATCGGATGGTTATGCTGTACTCTCGTGAGATGTACTCTCGCTTGGATGGACTATGTCGAACAGTACCACCACACCATCTACCGCCTCACCAATTGAGGTAGCCTGTTGTTAAGACCCACGCACTGCCCATGTGCGTCCTATATTACCCGTCGGCATGACAAGACTACAAGTGTACGCACATAAGAAGTTTTGAGAAAGCTTCCGGCTATTGTTGGACTGTGTACGCGATTTTCTCCGTTTGTGCTTCTCTAATCTTTTTTATTCGTATCTATCTATCTATCTATCTATCTATCTATCTATCTATCTATCTATCTATCTATCTATCTATCTATCTATCTATCTATCTATCTATCTATCTATCTATCTATCTATCTATCTATCTATCTATCTATCTATCTATCTATAATCAAATTAGCCCATCTTTGTTCGCTTAATGCGCATACACGTCTTTATCCGCAGCTCCCGGTGCTCTCTGGCTACAACAGTCGCGGGGAACGCTCGAAACTGAGCAGCGTGGCCACTTGGCCGAGTCGTATGCAGCCGCACTCGAAGCAGGTCAGCCAGACTTCAACCAGCGCGGTGACCCAATCCAATGGCGGTGAGTTGTCACACAGAACGAAGTACTCACCACTGACCACTGAGAGAGAACGGGATGTGACGTTGTAGTTAACGCTGTAGCGGCACGCGAATCTTTCAGAGCTGCGCGACGTTGAAATTTGGAAATACTCTTGGGACTCAATCAAAGCTGGTGAAAATTATTTAAGGGAATGTGTGCAGGCCCTCCAGCTCAATACATTTTGTTGCTGTTGTCTCCTAGCAGAACGGCTTTAAAATAAATAGCTTTAAATTTGATCTTGAGGTCAGAGCGTGGTGCATCGGGTACGGTGCAACCGCCAATTCAGAATTCCAAACAACTTGTCGCTCGGATGTTGGAATGGTTTAGAAATAAAGTAATTATTTCAATTAAGCACATTCGCATCTCCCACACTGCATCGACGCGCGACCACACTTATAAAAGATCTGAAATACTTTGATGCAAGTTTGAGTAGGAAGAGCATACAACTAAGAGCCAGCTTTCACGAAAGGAGGGATTCATATGGCTTTGTGCAACATGTAAAAGATAAGTAAAAAATATGAGCACTCTTACAGGGATGTTTTAATGGAGTGAAAGTAAGTGCTGGCAGATTGCTTTTTCCAACAGCCTACATATTATATATGGTACATGGTAATGTTGAAACATCCAACAAATTGGATCAGTTTCCTTTATATCAAACTTACAAAGCACGGTGGCGAAGGCGTGTTGACAATTGGCGAGAGAAATGTTTAGAGAAGGAACACGGACACGTAAGGGAGTAGACAGGTAAGGGAGTAGGTAATTGCAGCCTTATCTATTGCGAAACTACGAAGACAACCGGCCCGAAAAGAGGGGCCAAGCCATATTCAATGATCAGTATCGGGCCAGATAGATGCCCGAAGTACATCTTTGCCGTCCCTGCGGTGAACTGTTGTTTGAAGATTGCACTTTATTGCTTGCGGCCCCTGTTCTCACGCGTAGCATACATTTTTTTCTATTTTCCTTTGCTTAGTTTTCTCTATATTTGTTTCAATGTATACGTGGAGTTACCAGCTGGCTGAAACTCAGTCTATATTTAAGTTTTACAGCCAACAAAAACAAGAAATATTTCTTGGTATTGCATGTCCGAGAGATGCGGTGAAATTAATCACAGCACTAAATGGTCTTGGCACCAATGATACTCGCGCGGATGGAATTCTGGTACACACACGTACACACATAAATAAAGAAAGGAAGAAAGAAAAGAGTAAGATGTAAAACAAACCTCAAGCTATTCTTCTGAAGGCGAGCACCGAACTGCCCTCGTGCCTGCTTCCTACTTTACCTTTAGTGTTTTTGCTATGACTTGATTTCTTTTCTTGTGGCAAGTAATGTCTCTCTTTTTCTCTCTCTCTCTTTTATTGCAATTCAAACGCTGTATTTGCTGAGTCGCACGAGTGAAAGCACACACGCGTGCAGTCAGCTTCAACATGGTTATGTAACCGTGAAGCATTCGAATGGTTTCATATTTTATTGTCAAACAAAACCCTTACGCCTTCATGCAGGCTCGCTGCAAGATCGACACGTAATACTACCAATGATTTTATATCATACTGCTCATCGCTTATGCTACCGAGGTAGCTTTATTACCTCCAGCGCATCTGTGCACTGTTTTGGAACTTGTTCTTTGTGTTCTTTCTAGTAGAATATCCCTACTCGAAACAAAAAGAAACAAAAACAAAACATGACGTGGCCACGTGGATGAACTTTCATTGTTAGAAGAGAGTTTAGCAAACACGAGACACAACGACATTTGAGAAAGCCATGGCTTTGTTCGCAATAGACTTCGTCTGAAAGAAGGACGAGCGAGTGCTTTTGAAACTGGCAGCATGCAAGCTCCAGCTGCATGGTCTTTGTTCATCAATGATTTTCTGTTCGACTAGTGCTTTCAGCGATTTCTCGTCTTTCAGGTGCGCTCTAAAAGGCTGCGTTGTGTTCGAATCAGGAATCCTGTCCCGAGGGCACTTTTTGCCATATGTGGACAGTCTCTTCGTCGTGTCTTTCGTTACGTTTTCATAGCAACCAAGCCGATTGTGACTTTCCGTATGGAGGCAGTGTTTAGTTAAACTAAACAAATAAATGGTTTGGCCTCGTGCGTTCGTGCACTTTCGCTAGTCGTGCGACTGCGTGTGCCTCACCTGTTATCGCACGTCAGGTATAGTATGCTAAGCCAATTTTTAAGTTTTTACATCAAGGGGTTTTCGAAACACTCGAAATATGGTGCAGCCTTATACGAAGGAAGTTTCAAATTACTCTAGGGTGGACGTCATCTTATGTGCTTTTTTTCCTCAAATGACTGCTAGTCCTTCGCTTCCTGATTGAGACAAAAGGATTAGTAATTTGGAAGTTGTAAGCATGCAGAACAACAACAACAACAACAACAACAACAACAACAACAATAACAACAACGACGACAACGACAGCAACAACGACAACAACAACGATAACAACAACGACAACAACAACAACGACGACAACAACAACAACAACATTAACAAGAAAAAAATTAATGAATAAAAGAAGCTAAAATAAAATACTTATAAAAGGAAGTGTCACTCCGGATGAATACCAAAGGGCTATCCCCACAGAGCATCGTGCATTTTACCTGCGATAGCGAGCTGTACCTAGTGTTCTTGGTGTTTGCATTGATTCGGGTAGCTTCACGTCTGATACCTGCTGGCGCGCATTCACACCGGCGATTGAAAGAGGTTGCGTGGCCGACCATGACTGGCGACCAAGGAGTGACTCAGGGTGACCGATGTTCACACTAGCAAGCTACTTGCCCGTCTTCAAACGAAAGTCTCGCGATCGCTGCCGCTCATGCCTGCTGGTACCATCATCGCCACGTGATATAAGCGTCAGCGCATGCAATCGCCCGCTCCCTGTGCTACTATTTTGTTCGGTATGTTTGCAACCGCAGGCGCGCGAGCAGAAAATATAGCACCCGAGAGAATGACCTGACACAGCCGCTCTTTGACCAAATCGACTATTTGCCACTATTTGCGACTAATTGCGAGTCGCGCGACCTCTGCGAGTCGCCGGTGTGAATTAGCCCTTACCTGTCATCAGTGCCCCCGAGATCTGCGATCATGGAAAATCTGTCTTGTGATAACAAGTTAGGTTCCGAGTTCGCAGCGGTTTGCACCATCTTGCCTGAAGCCTCTAATATGTCATATGTTAATTCAGCCTCTCCCCCCCCCCCCCCCTCAACTCCCCGCTAAACAAACAAGAAAAGGAAACACGATCAGAAACGCAAAGTTGTTCGCTGTTGTCGCGAAGGCAACAGCCGTCACTCGCCGGGTGCAAGCGAGATAGCGCCACAATTCCGTACCGAAGAAATCGCAGATGTTTCGTGAAGGAGAGCGCTATCAGCGCCTTGCTGGCGCAAGTTCAAGAACGTGCACCTCAAGCGACTACTGATGCGCAAAAACAGTACGTAGTCCGTAAGTTAGTGTTGCAATGCGGGCTGGACTGCCATCTTGTAGTACTAGTGCAGTGCAAACCAGACGAGAAGACGAGAGGAGCACACAAACACACTGACGTGGTGTTTTATGTGTATGTTCGTAAGCGACCGCGTAAGTTCGTGAGCCGCCACAGGTGTAAGCGAGGCGATATCTTGCCATGGCAATTCCTTTCAGTCGCAGTGTCTTCTGACGGTGCTTCACTATTAGATAAACTCTTCTGACTCTTTCTTGAAGAAAATACCACAATGCGGCTAAATATGGGCTATTATGTTGGTTTGACATTCTGACATCGCACCCTTTTGCTCGCACAGAGAACCCGGTTGGCGCGGGAAGCAAGCTGTCACCGCACCCTGTCGTTCCTGAAGCGACGAGTGCTTTCGCGGGTGGCCCCGAGGAGCTTTCGAGCGGCATGCATATGTCCACAGCCGAAACTTCACTGCAGCCATCGGGCGACGAAACCGAATTTCAAGCAAGCTCCTGCGTCCTGGTAAGAAGCGATGTTTCAGCAACAGCGACAGTGGCAATGGTACATGCAATAATGGCGACATCGAAAACTGCGCGCTAGAGATACAGTTCTTTTGTGTGCTATTTACAAGCACAACTACCATTGGCAGCAACAATTGCTACTACTGCTGCTGTTGATGATACTATTACTACTTTTACTGCTAATACTACCACTACCACTACTTCTACTACAACTACTATAACTTATAGTGCTGGGTCTACTACTAATACTACAACAGCTTCTACTACTAATAATAATACCACTACGACTACTGATAGTGCTGGTACACTACTGCTATTAATACTACTGCTGCTACTACAGCGTTCTGATGCTGGACGTGAGTTAAGGGGTTCAAATCCAACTCGCAGCGGGCGCATTACAATGTGTAAGAAATGCAAGAACGCTCATGTATATTGAGATAGCGGCATTCAGCAGCAATGAGATGTTAAACACCGTTAGCTACTGCTACTACAACTACCACCTTTATCTGCCGGCTGTAAGCAGCATGTGCCAACGGCCTTTATTGGTCGATGCTTTGTGGTCACCAGTAATTGAGTTGAGATAATCAGAGTCACTTAGCCAGGGCTCTTTTTGTTTTTTGTTTTTATTATCCTTTGCCAGGACCTAAGCAAGGCAGAAGACGGGAACACGGAGAACAGGCTGTTCCTTCCTGACGCGAGAAGTGCGGGCGGTGCCGTGGCCATCCACAACTCGCACCATGCGCTCATCATCAGCCCCGTCCCCGAGACACGGCCACTCCTGGAAGTGGCAAGCACCGCCAACACCGAAGGAAGCGACGACGGTCAAGACAAG
Source organism: Dermacentor variabilis (assembly GCF_050947875.1). Lineage (NCBI taxonomy): Eukaryota > Metazoa > Arthropoda > Arachnida > Ixodida > Ixodidae > Dermacentor > Dermacentor variabilis. The sequence continues at coordinate 45,453,366 of NC_134571.1, read as the reverse complement.
TGAGCGTTTCTGTTACGCCCTACATTGCGTCCTGCGCAGATGTCGCGCTATCGCGTGACTCGGCGGCTCCACGTGTACGAAGTGCGCAGCAAGCGAATGTGACACATTAATAAAATCGCAATCATGGACGCATAGTGAGGCTGGCACAGCACCGAACTCTCCAAACGTCATATAACGGTTCACTCAGACGAACAATAAGAAATAACTACGTAAAATCAAGCTTACTTCGAGCGTCGCGCTCGCTCTCTTATCACTTTTCTGTAAGGTGCGGCCGGGCGAAAATTTGAGGTTTCAAAGACGAATCGGATGTTGAACACTACCTATTCGTATCCAAACCTAACTATTCGGTTGTTTCGAATAGCGAAACTATGCCAATACTTCGTAGCAACCGACAGTTGAGTATTGGTACTCTTATCCGTCTGCTAAACAAAGTGCCGCAAGTTATCAAAAGTGAGACAGCGACAACGGTTTTTGAAGCAGCGCAGAAACAGAATGAATAATGCAAGTTTTATTTTTGCTTTCGCCGCGTGAGCCTACATAATCACCTATCAGTTTTGCTTGTTTTGTGTAATTTATTTTTTTGACTAACTAACCATGCAGCATTTCTAACCTTTACGTCGCGACCAGTGATGTCTTCCTCGCAATGGGCCCTTTGATATTTGTTTAAAGCTCGTAGGGGCTTCAGCAGATCTTTTTCTCCTACACTTCTGATTGTTTTTCGGCAACCAATTAGTTAGTGTTTTTGGAAAGCTCCATTTTATACAGCAACCATTACCTTTTGGAAAGCCTTTCTGCAATCAGGCTTTAAGGACTTTTAGAGGCCATTCGTGCAGCCTTTTAATGACAATCGGTGATATTTTGTTAAAACTGATCCTTTGTTCCCGATAGTTAGCTGTATACGTTTCAAATCAGCGCAGGCGTGCTTCCCAATTATGGAGAAATAAATATTCATCCTGTATATATGCATATGCGTCTGCGTTTCACTACTAAATTATCCAGTCAATATTCCTTTGTTCAGAATACCTCTATCCGATTATTATATTTCCGTATTCGACACCTACTATTCGTTTTTGATTAGTATTTGAAAACGTTGAAATCCGTCTACCTCCTATAAGAATGTGTCTATGAGGATTGTTTTAAAGGCTCTGTTCGTTTACTTAGGTCACACACGTAGTACTTCGGTTGTACTCTTGTGCTGAAATATCGCCATAAAGAGCTTCAAGCTGACAAAACGTTTATATAATCTTGAATAAAACTAGGGATTACAAGCGTCTCGATTATTATCATTATGCTGATTAACACGGACTAATGATGTTTTGCGGGGTCATAAAGGGAAAGTCAATTTTGCCTGTTTAAGTATAGATAACAGAGCGTTTTAAGCATTTGCCTCGCTGAGCGGCAGGAACGCGGGATTTCAAACGCTTCAATGTTCGGCACTCTCGAGAGTACTCGTAAAGTAGGCAATGTCTAAATCAATGTCCGCTCCCTCACTCTGCCAGGCTTTGAAATCGTTTCGTCGACGCGTGACAAACTTCATTCGTCAGCGTGCGCGAGTTGTTCGTTGAGGACATTGTTCCGCTGTAGCGTGGTACGCAAGTGAGCCAATCGGGGTCTCTTACACGTGTGCTCAGCTCGTAGTTGAGAAAAAGCGTGAGTACGGGACGCCTGCCAAACAACACAGGACGCGCCGTTGCAGCTAATATTCTAGCCCTCTAAATTGTATAAATAGGGAAATGGGAAATCATTTCTGTGGAAGCCCGCAAGGTGGAGGAAGATTCATAAACAGGAAAATTTTCCCTTTGATAAAAAGGGATAGCGTGAACCCTGTGTAATCTGAGCTGGAACAAAAAAAAAGAGAAAAAGAAAACTCTTCACAGAAATCACATAGGCGAATCCTCACATTCTGCGGAAGTGCTAAGTGTCTTCTCTTCCCTGCCCAAAGCTTTTCCAAAAGTTTTCAGATGCTTATCTATATGTGGGGCAATTCGCTATATCCGAGTCTTTTCACACGGTTTGCTATATCCGAGCTTTATGCAGAGGCGTACGCTTTTACTTTAAAACTTGAAATTGTAAATGAGGAAGAAAGCAAAGCGATATGGCATGAACGTCAGATTGAGTTTGCCTAAAACGCCCAGAAGAGCGATACCTGCAAGATACCTGATTTTCTTAGTCCGAAAACTGGTCACTCAGAGCACGTCATCACTGTAATATTTTTTTAGTTCTCGGTGATCGTGAATCAAGAATATTCTTCGACGTGTGCTTGAATGTATGCGGTTAATTCAGCGATGACAATTTCATGACATTTATGTAGGTCAAATACTACGCCGCGACCAACTGCTAGCGTCCACCTGAATGTCTCATGCAATGTCGATTTGACCGAAAGCCGTGAGAAACAGAAGTGGTGCGTTTCAATTCGCATGAACGAACCCAACTGCTCCGATATAAATGCCTGAGTTTCAAGAGCTGATCTCTCTGATAGTGCACCTGGCGCGCTCTCATTCGCACCATGCACTTTGGGCCAATTAGTTTTCGTAACTTAATTTACTGCTACGGCTGCGCGTACATTCACCAATCGAACGTACTTGGTAGAACTGTAGAACCTACTACAGCTTGAAGACGCATTTAATTTGGTATTGCAAAAAAAAAGAAAGAAAAAGAAAAGAAGAACACCGGCAGATACACTGAAGACTGCTTCACCTGTGGGAGTGCGAAAACATTATAGTCCTTTTGGTGAAATGTCTATTTTATGCACTCATATTGTACATCCCGTGACGTGGCGCCACCTCCTCCCCATTGGCTGCGCAGTTACGTGCCTAATGACGCAAGCGGTAGCCACACCTTTAGTGATGTCTGCGACGTGACGTGTGTAATGACGTACACACTAGGCACACCTTCAGTTAGCCAGCATCGTGGAGCCAGCGTGGCGTTGGGGAAGCGTGCCCTACTCGCACCCCGGTGGCCCGTGTTCGATTGCCACCCAGGCCAAAATGTGCCCAATTTTCTTCCAAAAGCCATTAATTTGCTTTGTTTACGACAACCACCTTGAGAAATTTGACATCAATCCTAGCATTTTTTGACGTCTATTTGATTTTTGCGCCGTCGGCCATTTTTGGTGCCATCACTCGGTCAAGCCGCCTACAACGACACCAGATTTTCGCGTAATGGAGCCTATAATGCTTTCGCATAAAAGAAAACAAAAACAAAACAAGGGAAGGCATCTTGTGAGCACAGTGTAAAGCCTGTTAGGCCCACCGTGCTGCGGAGCGCACACTTGATGCGAACACCGTCGATGAAGACAACTGTTGCTTCATCATGGTCACCGAGTCCACGCGCCGTACAGGCAATTTGGGCCGCTTACTGTGCTTTTTGAATAATAAAGTGCGTCGTATAAATCTCTCTTCGGAGCAGCTTTCCTTACTTCGAAGTCGCTATAGCATATCACCAATTGATCGCTCATGTCGCTAGAAAAAAAGTCGCCAGTAAATAAAAAAAAGGAATTGCCGCTAAACCGACCACAAAGCCGCTAACTCTAGCGGCGAAATCGCTAAATCGACAACAGTGCTCCTAGCCGACGTGCAACCTAGAGCCGAAGAAACGCGTCGTGAGGAGCAAAAAATTAGGGATCACTGGCTGAGATTAACGCGCGATGAAGTTGCATAATCCAGACAGGTACACGCAAGGTAACCGTTATTTTGTTACTCTCGATAATCACGTTTTTAACGAAATTCGGGACTCCGACACAGGTTGAGTTGCTGGCTGTGCTTTGACTGACGTTTGATGTACCGACCTCGCCGCCGTCAGCTTTCACCGCCGCAGAACGAAAGCCGTTGCGGAGCTCTCGTTCAAACGGCTCGGCCGTGAAAATAAATAAAATATCCCAAGGCCGTTGACTCCACTACAGAGAACAACGGTTGCACTCGCGAGATCATGCACCATGTTGCTGGACCGCGCGAGACAGATTGCAGACGTCAGGCATCGGGGTAGAAATCTCGAGAGAGTCACGTATGCGGTTGCCACGAGGCGATCGAACAGCTGGTCCTTCGCGTTCGCTTCTGTTTGCAGAGACGTCTGCGGCGCGCACGCCTCCGGGGATCAGGGACAAAAAACGTGCAGGAAAGAGGTTCCGTCGGGGGACAACGGCCTCACTTTGCTTCGGAGCAGCGGCGCCGCTTCGGTTTCTCAGGTTTACGATACTGTCGGTCGTGTGACGTCAAGCGCTTTCCTAGGATGTGTTCCTCCATTATCCTGCGTTGTTTGCATGCTCCGTGTACGTTAGGGGAAGCTCCCTTTTCCAGCCGAGCATACGTCCACTCTATCCATGTGTAAACAAGATTACAAAATTGCGTGTCCTATTCGGTGGCTCGCTCTTCTTCTAGGATGACATTTCGAGCAAAGTGTCACTAGCATTCTCACGCCTATCTCTTTCCTCTATGCACGTGTGGGAGCGCGTGCTGTCTCAAGCGAGTTCACGCAAAGGGACACTGAATAGGACAAATAAGTTATGCCGAATTGATGAATTGCATGCTTGGAAGTGCTGACATTGCGCGTGTGTGCTGCAAATCCAGTAGAGACGGGAGAACGAATTATCAGTAACTGCACCACTCTAAAAATTGACGCAATACTTCCCCACGGCGCAATGAATTTCGGCAACGCCTACACAGCACTAGCTATTATTTTTGCGATAATCAAGAACTGCATCGCACTCTGAATGATCCAAAAACTAGGCACACCGAGTTTAGAGAGCTTCTTCTCGGCAAAATTGACTCAAAGGGACAGTAAAGCGAAACAATAAATCAGTTTAGACTAATGGTGCATAGTGTGAGAACCCTGCAGGCAGTCATTTCAAAAGAATAGTTTGATTATTAGATGAGAAAATGAAGGTCCAAGTATCAGTATTTGAATTTCGCGCCGAAACCCCAGCGCCAGTACGTCAGCGTGACGTCAGGGATTCCAAAGTGTGTTTTCACATTTGGGCCGCGTTGGCTGAATAAAGGTTCCCGAAACTTGCCATGTTTAATATTTGGTTCCTCTGGAACACAATGTAGTCAATCTGTACCGCTATATATAATTAGTAGGCCCTAGAAGATGCCATCAAAATCCAAGACGTCATAGCCCCCAGGTGCGGGAACTTAAGTAGGCGTCGCCACCCGTATTTCGTTCTTGCCCTTTTACTGGCTTACGAAACGTCTTATCGTTGCAATAGTGGTGTTTTTGGGGTTGTAGAACGGTAATTTACTCATGCAGAAGAAATCATTTTTCACTTTAGTGTCCCTTTAAGCATGTTAAAACTCTTTGAAATTCATTAAGTAACACTGGCGTACTGGTTCTAGAAAACTGGTGCGCGAAGGAATTCAAAGATTTTAGTTTTAAAATGGAAAGTTAGGCATTCTTTTTCTCTGATGCCAACCAACTTTTTTCAGCCACATAAATGAATAAAAAGTATTGAAAGAGTACTTCACCAGTTTATATTGACTTGACTTGCCTTTTGTGTCCATTTAAGCATGTTATCAATCAATCAATCAATCAATCAATCAATCAATCAATCAATCAATCAATCAATCAATCAATCAATCAATCAATCAATCAATCAATCAATCAATCAATCAATCAAAATAAATTAATAAATAGTATTTACATACGGCTGCAGTACACCAACCTCCTCTTTCTGTCTTTCTGGTCTGTGCAGTCATCTCCAGGACTAGCCGAAGCAAACAACTCCATCGGGGCCAAACAACATCAACTGGAAGGGCTAAGCCCAGCTGTCGTTGTCCTGTATGAAGCATGGAAATTCCTACGATGCACCAACGTGCATCGTAGGAATTTCATATCATCTTGCCATTTAGTATCAAAACGCTGTACATTGGCGGCCATGCCGCGTGGAATTTACCATGGATAAAGCCGCCCCGCGTCACAGGGACTTGGTCGCCTGACCTGGCTAGCCTATAGGTAAGCTAGCTTCCTTCAGGAGTTCTTTTTTACCGATGAAATAGAACACATCATCGTACAATATCCTGCCAAAAAAAGAATAATACTTATGTGCTATATGCTTCTTGGTGGTACCTAACGTCTTGCGTCTATATCTCTCTCCAGCAAAACAAGCCTTTTAAAACTAACCAAGATGTTTTCTTTCTTTTTTACTTTCTCTAACAGATATTTACACGTTCTGAAGACGGTTAACAAGTCTGGCCAAGTTGTATGTGACTCCAGCCCCATTGCCTGAAAGACAAGGATCAAATATACCGTTGTTTTCTTTTCTATCACTGTCTGGTTCTCTCATGTGTACGACAGTATACACAACCACAATGACAAGAAGGAATTGTAGCATACTTTTCTTTCGTTGTGGCAGATCTTCAAGGTTTCGTGCGGTAGCAAACATTTGAGGGCGCAGTGTCATATCATATTTTTTTTTTCTGTACCACAGTGTGCTTCTTCCTCTCTGTTTTTATTTTCTCTCCATGTTCTAGCGTTTACTATAAGTGAGGCTTTATGTTTGCCAATAAAGGACTATCTTGAGATTCTATTCTATGAAGGGTCTGTCATCTAGTCAGCATAAAGCCGCACGCAGAATCTGTCTTTCATCGCCAAAAGAAGGTCAGTGGATGAGGACACAATCTATCGTCTCGTCGCCATCACAAAAGTTGGACGAGATACTTTGCATCACGCCGATACAAAAACAGTAGGCGTAGGGCGCCTTCAAACGAACGCCTATTCACAGCGATTGAGAGAGCATGCGTACAAAGGCTCCCTAAATAGGTGTGCTTAATGGCGACGCCTTGAGTCGCATCAAGAAAGACTAGGCATTATTCGAAGGTGCAAAGATATTAGGACCATAGACTCGATCATCATCCGCACAGAAATTGAAACACAAGTCAGAGAAAGAAAGAAAAAAAGAAACAAAGAAACAAACAAGCAAAAAGAAAACGCTGTATATGCAACGTATTTGAGTTATTCGTTCCATGCACTGCTGCACGTTGTAAAAACGACTGGGCTCTGCGACTACCTTTATAACTACGCGATGAACACTACTGTGTTTTGCGTGCTCATAACTACTTATCTCTATCCTTTTTTTTCGTTCCCGTTTTCCTCTGTTCTTGGGTGGTAGAAAACAAGGTACAATCTTCCTATGCTCCCAGCCTATTTTTTGTTTTGCGCTTTCTTTTCCTAGTAATTTATCTGGCAATAGTAAGCATCAAGAGAGCGTGGAACTTTTGCAGGAAAAAAGTGGTGAGGTTGGGGCTAATGCATGAGCATTCTTCGGCGAGTTCCCCAGCCCTGTCACGCGAAAAGTGTAATGCCTTGTATCTGTACAAAAATGAGTAATTATTCAAGTTAAAACATTTAATCGTTGTGATAGTGTAAATGTAGATGATTGGTAGTTTTTAAGAGATAAGGAACAATTTCAAGCAAAAGAAAACGTAAATATAGCAAAAAGAGAATACCCATAGAGATACATAGGGCTCCTTAGAAAATGCATACATACTTAGAAAATGCATACTTAGAAGCTTACAATAGGGGAGGGCCAACTGAAATTTGGGGGTGGGCCAACTAGAAATTTGCAAGTGGGCCTACTTGAAATGTGGGGATGGGCCAAGTTGAAATCTCGGGGTGGGCCAATTTAAATTTGTCGGTGTGCCAAATTGAAATTTGGGGTTGGGCCAACTTCAATTTCGAGGTGGGCCGACTTGAGATTTTGGGGCGGCCCAACGTCCAATTAATCGCTGCTGAGCGTCTTTCGAGTTACATGAACACCTCGCGGGCAAGCGAGCGCGTAGAGACGCTTGGCGCGTTTTCATTGGGCCTGGCCGAGGCGCAGTCGGAGCGCAGACGAGAACTTGCCTGCACAAAGAACGCGCGCACAGCACAGGCTTGCGGAAGCGATAGCGAGGGTGACACGGCATCGCGGCCGACGCACTCTCCCCTCACGCATCGCTTCACGTGCTGCTGCGGCGGCAGCTGGCGTGCCCTTTCAACCGCTCCGATCCGTCGAGACGCGCTCGTGTTGGGCGTTCCGGCCCAGTTGGTGCTGCAGAAGATAGCGTCAGCCTTTCCTTTCTCACAAAGCACAGCTTCTCTCTCTCTCTCTCTCTCTCTCTCTCAATTGGTACGATTGCATCGAAGAGGCCCGATGCAGCGAGAAATTCGGACAATTGTCTACTAAAGTTCAAGCATTCTTTTCCACTGGAAAGTCCGTGGGTGGACGCGCATAAGCTAGGAAAAGCGAGTACGCAAAATTAAGCAAAGCTAAGCAAAAAATACGAAGTCACAGCCGAGCAAAACAATGCTTACGCATTACTAGACAATTCTCACAATTTCTACAGCTTTTTATTAATTGCGACAGTATGGGAAGTTTGGCCTCCTGAAGTGCCCGCTAACCCAAAGACGTAGCGAACATGCACACTTAGAAGAAAGAACATACGATAGAACAGCATAAACAGAAACATAGATATAGTCAAAAGCTTTGACAATCGCTTGCAATGAAATGAGCTCTCTACGTGTAATCCGCCAATATACTGGTATAAACCAGTTCTTTACAACGGGAGAGCGGTACGCCATCTGCAACGAATGTCCACGGTGGCCGGCAGAGGTCTCAGCAGTGGGTACTGACTACGCGTGGCGTCTGCTTCGCACAGCAGTTTCTCAGTGGTTGTGGCGATTTCTGCGTTTACAGTGGAGATAAGCAAGAAACGTTTACAGTATTGGTGAAAAAAAGGCAGGTAAGATGCGACTGCATCTCATAAAGTCATAGCTAGAGGTGCAAAGTGGAATATGAAGAGAATGAAAAAAATTAAGGATATTTATGCAGAAATGTTAGATAAAAAACGCGTATAGCATACCTGATTAAATCAAGCAGGCTAGGCTATTATTTGTCACCGCCCGTTTTAAAGGAGATGCCATTAAACCATCATCCTTGTCATCATGCTTTTTAGTGTCATTACCGTTTTGCCTCTTTGTTCTTGGTGCCGTCAAAGCGTAGAGTGAGTGCGTGGTTGTTGGGTTCCCGCACCGGTTACCAGGATAACTATGCGATGGTGGTGGAAGAATGTTGACACCAGAGCGTCAAGAAGAGGACTTGCTCTGTATGGTTGTGCAGGAGTTGTTACTGTTCGAACAAAGAGCGTGTGTCCTTGTTAGCAGCACCAGCTGATGCTTCGTGGCTCGCGGAACGGAAACACGTGATCAGGAGAAAGGACAGAAGGCTGACGCTAACGCCAGTGGCTCGCGAAAAGCATTTCGAAGGACCTTTCATCGAACGTACTTTCACAGTGATCGTGAACGTCGTTGTTAGCACTCTTCCCCGCGATAAATCGCGTCTGAAACCTGATGAGATACGTACGATATTTCCTACGTACCCAACGCACCTTCTATGTAAATCAAAACAGAAAAATATGAGTGGTGATCAGCGGTAAATTCGAGATATATTCGTCAGCATTACGTCGCAGCTCTTTGAGGTGCCGGCTGCATGATTGAAAGCGCACACATCACATTGCACAGTATTACCAGTAGAGGTGAAGCCAGCGCTTGCCCCTACTTCACTCTTGAAAGCGTGCTGGACTACATGGCGAACAGTCGCAGTTCAACTCCTCCTGATCTGCTAATATATATTTTGGACTAATTGAAAAATAAGAGAATGTTCTTTCCGGCTAAAATATTGCCATACTCCGAGTAATGATATCATGATCTCCCATAAAAATTGCCAAAAGCTTCAAGCTTCACCTTAAACCAGCGACACAGACAGACGCATCGAGAAGTATCTCTACGGCAAAATTGGCTTCGTGAAAGCCATTGGAAGTGAGAAAAAATATCTTCCTCTTCTTCGCTAAATGCTAACGTTAATCGATTCCCCTAGTAAAGATTGCGGTACGGCTTCACCTTTAGGACATCATCTCCCCTCCAGAGTTCTTTTCTTCTTTTTAAACATCCTTGGTGCCTATACACAGCAACTCAACAAAAACGTGGTAACGACTGCCAGGAAAACAGTAGCAAAAGTGTAAAGGGCGAAACTAACTTTTTATTGGGCGAACCTGTGCCAAAAAAAAAAAAAAATAGAAACGGGCTACACTCAAAGCACAACGATGGCGGTGAACACAGTCGGCGATCGTCGAAAATCTGCTCTGCCGGGCAAGCGCGGCTGCTTTTATACATGAGTCATCGAAGGTCACACAATAATCGCTGGTGCCCGCGTGTCTCCCAGAAACTGCTGCGCAATTCACGTCGCGCATACATGCGATCAGATTACACAAGGTCCGGCGCCAACAGACAGCGGATAGAACCATCGATAACGTTCGACAAACTTGCGATGCATGCAGGCCAGGCGCGTCTAGCGCTGAGCGATAACATTTGGTAGACGATGAAACGCGGTCACCCAGTGAAAGATGAACAAGTGCACGCGCAACTACTGCGCGTGCGGACAACGCTCGTGCCAGCAGCGGAAGCCAGGACGCTGGTCGGACTCCTGCACCGAGCCGCTTGAGCGGGCGTCGACGGTGAGTCCGTGCACTCCGTCGTTTTTGTAGCCAAACGCACTCCGCACCCCTGGAGACACCCTCGTATTCACCGCACGCGGGCCGCGCATGCGCGGTCGAATGCGGTACAGCACGGCGACGGCGTCAATGCAACTCGAGCGTCCATGTAATTGCAACCACAATTAATGTGGAGGAAGCAGAGAGAACAACGATGGTACTTTCAGCTTGAGCGTCACATCGAGACTACAGTCGGTCACTGAGGTGGCTCGAGGTCTGTAAATGGAGCAAATGCATGTATCGATTTTCTTTTAGCTTGGCAACAGACCTGGTAATGGTCCAAGGACTTTTGTCATTAAGTATGATATTGTTTCCGGGTGGTCTAACGTGGTGCGAAGTTTAACACATGCAGATGACGTATTCGATGAACTCCTTATACACCCGCAGCAGTCGCATAAACATGTCACCCATACCAGTGTGGAATTAAGAGACACCTCTTAACGCCACACCCACACACAATCAACACGTTAACGCATTTATCTGAATCTTAGGCGAGCTCTATTGTAGTTCGACTTCTGGAATTTGGAATATCAGGACAAAAGGTTTTCCCTCAAATGTAAGCAGAAGTAAAAAACAAAGCAGATGTAAGTAAAAAAGTAAAAAAATACACTTGACTGAGAAAATAATATGCAAAATTTTCGAGATGTTGCACTTTCGCAACGCTTGGATTGTCATATCTCCCGGAATTCCAGCCAATGGTGCCGTGATCCGGTTCACTACCTGTCTAAGCGAAGTAGACATGAGGGAGGTATTTCGAAGAAGACAGGTGCTTACACTTGCTGCGAGCGACGCCTCGAATCTGTGCGACCTGGTTCGCCATCGCCTGTACGATCTTCGTGATATGTTTTGTTGTTGCTGGGGCGTCACAGACATTTCCGCTTCTTTTTCTTTTAGTCCTGATAACATCAGCAACATTTTTTGGCATCGATCTTTCTTCGGTCGGCAGCGTTTGGCGGTTGCGGCCGAACCACGTCCTCGAATCTAAGCTGACCCCACGTGTCCGTACATTATTTTTTAAAGAAAAGCATGTGCCTACATTCGGGTAAATACTAGAATGTTGCATCACTGTGGGAGATTCCATGTCGTCGCTGCAGCTTCAAGAGAGGATTGAGAATAAGCTTTCACAAAAATACAGCGAAACGGTTAGCGCATAGGCCGTGCAGAATTTCGGGCGATACCGGGGCGTCGGGAAAATGGAAAACGCAGGTGCTCGCCGAGACCCGGTGTTTATTTTTCGCTCAACAACGAAATCGATTCGACGACATCTGAATCTTTACCACAACGATGAAGGCCGATGTAGTTGCCTGCAATTTGTTCTTTCTGTATTTTTGTTTGTTTTCCTGGCTAGCCGTCGACATTGGTATTACAAAAAGAAAAAAAAAAAAACCTCTAAGGCCTGCGCTACAGCTCGTTCAACATACAGAAAAGCCTGCTTAGAAGAATGAAGAACAAAAAATAAAGCTAAACAATTTAGCCTATAAGAACTACATAATCATTAAAGGCAAAGTTTAAAATAAGCGACGCCACCAGAGAATTTCAATTGTGAAGTAACAAATATGTTACAAAAACAGGCGCTCCAATGAGGATTCTTTTTTCTGACGTTGTGTCTGTTATCCACTGAAATTGATTGATTATAGCTTTATCGCTTATTCTTTATTTTGGAACATTGTGCGAATGTAACACAGGCGTAATCTACCTTCGTGTGCAGGGTGCGAGTGCGTAATTTATTTCGGTGAAATTGGAAATTTTGGCAAATACTGCATCGCCGGAGTCTCCACAAACAATGCATTATCAGGACAAGCCCGTCCAACATAGGAAAGGAAAAACTTTGGGCCCCTTTGAACAGAGTATCAACCGAGTTTATTTGCTTGCACTGCAGTTTGCTTGCACTGAAACTTGTGAATATTTTCATTACGCTTCATTATTCCTACGACGCAGTAATTTTGGGACGAGCGTCTCGCACGTCTCGATGAGAACGGTACACCTGCGCTGCCACCAGCCATCGACCAGTGTTGCCTGCACTGCTCATCTTCACATAAATATATCGGTGCCCAGCAACGCCACTTGTGACATTATGTCATGTATACTTTAAGGCAACCCCACTGAAACGCTTCAACACTGAGACTGCGTGCACTGGATCGCCGGCTTCCACTATACGACGGTATATCTTGGCTGGCTTTGCTGGCCTTCAACGCTCTTAGAGGTTGCTTCTATCCTTTCTACACTCTTAGTATAGTTACGCATAGGTTGTAGCTGGTAAGAGGAGCTTTTTTTCAAAAACGTTACTTAAACGTAATACACGTTCCAGAGAAAATGCGCGTAAAATGTGGAACATTGTTTCTGCGAAATCAAGAACGTAATACCTAGAGCAGCGTAGAAGGTAGATCCTTGTCTGGATCTATGTTCTAGATATGCTGGCAATGGCATTTCACATAACGGCCACCATCACCATGCATCGTCACTATCACAGGCACCTTTTTCCCCCAAAAATTAAAGTAAATAAAGCCGGTGCAAGCATACGGACGCTTCCAGCGTGACATTCTGGCAGGCATCAGAGAGTGAAGGCAACTACAACAAAAAATTATTTTCACTAGTGAAGTGCACAACGTAGAGTGGAGAAAATGTTTGGGTGAAATGATTTACTAACATTGAGAGGCCGTAGCGATAGTATTTCCGGAATATGGAAAAGAGCTTCAAGATTAGTTTAATCACGTGCTCAACAAAAAGACACAACAATGGCGTGAAAAGCAGCAACGTTTTATAAAGGCAGGACAACTAAACTTCTGGTCTTGAAGCGGTGGTAGATCGCAGTGCAAGTGATTTGTGTGCGCAGGCGGTATACCCAAGTCTAAGACCACTTGAAGTTTCTTGTATAGCTCACCGAAGCTGGGTACTTGTATTTCCAGGATATAACGTTGACACGTAATTTTATCTGTCAGCTCTAACGGTGATACGTGATAAAAAAAAATTAACATTGGAAAAGATGAAATGTTTTCCCGCCTGGTATACCGCAGAATGACGGGGAACCTTTAATAAAGCGACAAAGATAACTTGCATAGTCGACAGAATTGCATGAATTCTAAACAGTTTGATCGTGGGAATTGTCTAGCACTTGTACCTCTTGTCTGGAATGAGTAGAAAAGAAATCGCGAGTAAAATAATTGCATTGTTCTGCCGCCGCATGATACCACATCACTCATATTTCTCTGTCTTCTTTTCTTCACGCTACCACTCACCTCAGTAATCATACCATATAAGCTGTTACAGGCAGGTTTGATACACAATTACGGCACAATTAATGATTCGCATTAGAGGCTTCCTACCAGGCTACATACGTTTGTTAATAAAGGGCCTGTTTCTAACAATTATTTGGTCTTGTACATAAGACGAGGACTAAACATTGCAGGATTTAAACATCATCACTGCATTCAGTAGTGCCCCTTATTCACAATTTCCAAATAATCGTTATGTTTTCAGAAACATTAGTTGTAACGTAGTGCCCTTTACAGAAGACAACTTGAGCAAGAAAGCCGTGTAGAGGCGCACAAAATTTTCATAAGATGATAACGAATGCGGTAGAGACTGGAGATCAATATACAATATGCGTGACTTCTGTTTCTTCTTTAAGCAAATGATTGCTTACAGCGTCACACTTGCGCCAACCGTCACAAAGCGCCGAGCCCTCCGCTGACCGTCGCCAGATTGTCGGCGTCGGTACAGTGCACAGAGGCGCTGACACGAAGGAAAAAACGCTGTTGCCGAGAGTCGGCAGATTGAAATCAGTGTCGGGTCGGCCTAGCGTGAGTGAGCTTTAAGGAAAAACGTTGTAACGCGTCTTCACCGGAGAATCTGTCGTCGTACTGTCGTCATCATACTGGTATCACCGTAACCATCATAGTCGCCTTGCTACTGTCGTCACAGACCCCCCCTCGCCCCCCCCACCCCCACGCTAGTCCGACGTGCAATTCTTGCGCCCTGCTCGTTGGTCCCACTGGTAAACTTTTTAACCCCGTATGGTGCTAGATAGCCAGCTACTTGAAGAAAACTTCTCGTAAAATCGACGTAGATGTGATGCCTGAGGTAACAATGGCGCATACGCACTGACGCAGATTTGCCAATAATCAGATCACAGAGTAATCAGACAACCCAATACAGTAACGAATAATAATAATAATAATAATAATAATAATAATAATAATAATAATAATAATAATAATAATAATAATAATAATAATAATAATAATAATAATAATAATAGCCATCCGCTTCTTGACAATCTCCCGTAGAGGATAACGGAACTCCCTGCGGACGGCGCCAAAGGCACGAAACTGAACAACGAGCCAAGAAAAGCAGACTCTGTAATAGTTTAAAACCGCTAGTGGTGAATTGTTAGGTTACCATCAAAAGAACCAGAACCTAAAAATTATTTTATTGAATATGAAGGAATAATTAAGAACATATATAAAGTAAACATAACATGAATGGAATAAATTCATGACAATGTTAACATATTAGGTTCAGAATTGCCTAAAATATTGTCTTGAAATTCAAAGTAAACCTTCATATCATCGTGCCTAAGAGCCCAGGCACCCAATAATAGTAAATCCGGATTTGTTAAGCCTGATCCAAGAAAGCACAATGGGCTTTCTAAGGTTACTTTTCGTGCAATTATAAATTCGTGACAAAAAAAGAGTTACCTTTGGACTCATCTTTCCCATTAAAAGAACAAAACGGTGAGGGCGCCAGACCAGCTCTGTGCAACTAAAAATTTATATTTGATAAGCGACAACGTAGCCTATATAGTACCGGAAATTTCAGTTTGTTCATTTGGCAGAGTGTACTGTACCAAGGACGTCACAAACCGAAAATCTGGTTAGTTTGCTCGAGACGGGACAGAAAATTCGATTAACACCATTTGTAACCGAAATCAAGTCGCTATGAGGAAAGCTGATGTACACGGGATTGGAATAATCGGAGCACCCAGAGATGCCTTTCTTAACTGGTATGCAATTCCGTTAATGAGTATGCCCTTGTGCCCAGGCACTTAAGCTAGTCTGTTGAAAGCTAAAAGAAGGCAGTGGAGGTGCTTAAATAGCTTTAGAACGACTCGAAACCTCCTTAAAAGGGAAGGAGTCCTTGCCTCCCTAAAAGGGGCGCAACGACACACAATTAAACGAGAGAAAGTCGTCTCTCTCTACAACGTATCATTAACAAGCAGTACTGCGTTGCCTTTGCCCCTGCTTCCCGCGGTAAAGTCCGCCAGCTCCTGAGAGGGATGTTATATTGCGAAGAAAAAGAACAACTGGCTTGCTCAAGAGTTCTAAGTGTTCGGAGCTATTCCAGATAGACCCATGTACATAAAGCTGTCTATTTCGTCAAATCTGACCGATAACGAAAATTTTGAGACTTCACGAATCTCTGCGAGCACACATACAGCACAGAAGCGGCCCTCTATATGATAGAACGCACCCCTAGTCTGCTATACCCTTGTGGTCACAAAGACGATGATGTGCTATACCTCTTTCGCGTACCCAAGACACGAGACGGCAAGGCGGACGTTGAGAGCCAAATTATTATTATTTGAACATCGGCCATTTACCTGGAAAATAATTGACTCGTGGCCGACGACGGCGTTACAGAGAGAGGCACTTGTCGTTTTAAAGCTTTCCTTAGAAAACAATATTTCAGATGTACATATCATTTTAGGTTCAACATTTCAATAAGGACATCATTACGTATGCTAGATATGTCATACAACTCTAAGCTCGTTAAATGTTAAGTAGGTACATGTAGAATGTTATGTAAGTATGTGTACTTGAGCTAGTCAACTCTTCTGCAACACGTTGAACTTATGTGCCTGTTCTCGGACAATTTCAAATACTAGCTTATATTTATTTGCGCAACTGTACATGCGTATGCATGTTCGTGCGTATTCGTGTGCTATCCTTTGTCTCTTGCTGGACTAGCGTGCAGACCTTTGAACGTGTTCGTGCTCTCTGGCTGTATACAGGCTTTTTCGGCACATTTTGTGCTCTCATTTTGTTTGCTGTGCGGCGGAAAGTAGCCGGTTTAACGTAAAGGCGCGAAGAAATAACTCCTGTAAACATTACGTCAATAATAAAAAAAAGTTCAGTGAAGGTTGAGCGGTAAATGCGAGAAGATAGCGGCGACACTACGTCGCATCTCACTGAGGTACCCGGTTGATGATTTAAACTGCTTTCACCACATTACAACGTGTTTTTCAGGAGCTCACTCGACACGCGTCCTGCCTCTTTGAGGAGTGGAGTGAGACTGACGGTGGTCCAGAGCACACCCACCGTTAGTTGCACTATATATATATATATATACATATATATATATATATTAAATGACTTCGGAATAATACAAAAAAGTTTTTCTAGGTGGAGATCCTTGCTGGTGGTAACGTAAAGGCGCGAAGAAATAACTCCTGTAAACATTACGTCAATAATAAAAAAAAAAGTTCAGTGAAGGTTGAGCGGTAAATGCGAGAAGAAAGCGGCGACACTACGTTGCATCTCACTGAGGTACCCGGTTGATGATTTAAACTGCTTTCACCACATTACAACGTGTTTTTCAGGAGCTCACTCGACACGCGTCCTGCCTCTTTGAGGAGTGGAGTGAGACTGACGGTGGTCCAGAGCACACCCACCGTTAGTTGCACTATATATATATATATATATATACATATATATATATATATTAAATGACTTCGGAATAATACAAAAAAGTTTTTGTAGGTGGAGATCCTTGCTGGTGGTAACGTAAAGGCGCGAAGTAATAACTCCTGTAAACATTACGTCAATAATAAAAAAAAGTTCAGTGAAGGTTGAGCGGTAAATGCGAGAAGAAAGCGGCGACACTACGTTGCATCTCACTGAGGTACCCGGTTGATGATTTAAACTGCTTTCACCACATTACAACGTGTTTTTCAGGAGCTCACTCGACACGCGTCCTGCCTCTTTGAGGAGTGGAGTGAGACTGACGGTGGTCCAGAGCACACCCACCGTTAGTTGCACTATATATATATATTGTCGCGAAGCACTTTGAACAGTAAGCGTTCGCGACTAGAACGTTGGAGCAGCGAGAGGTAGTGTAGCCGACCGAGCACCGAAACAAGGTTGTTCCTTCTCGTCGTCGTTGTCTCTCTCCTAGCCACAGCCCCACTGCTCCCTATTTTACAGTACAGTTATCTCCCCCGCGGAAAAGGAAGCCGTCCCGGTGACCTACGGGTAGGACAGCACAGGCGGATCATAGTAGGGCTTGAGACGCTGGGCATGCACAATTTCGCGGCCACGACGGCGATGATCCAAAGGTAGCTCGAGGGGTTCCACAATATAGTTGACTGGAGACGTTTGTTTGATCACGCGGTATGGGTTTTGGTACTTCGACGCGAGTTTCGGTGACAGTCCAGTGGTTGAGGCTGGAACCCAAAGCCACACTAGCGAGCCAGGAGCATAGGATACAGGAGCATTGGAACTTTCTCGATGGTGCTTCTGGCGTTGCTGGTCTTCTGACGTAAATAGACGGGAAAGCTTGCGACACTCTTCTGCGTGTGCAGCAGCTTCGGATAGGGTAGTTGTTTCCGTGGAGTCAGGGCGGTACGGAAGGATAGTATCCATTGTGGAAAAAGGTTCGCGTCCGTACAGGAGAAAGAAGGGCGAAAATCCCGTGGTAGTCTGCGTGGCGGTGTTGTAAGCGTAGGTCAGAAAAGGTAGAACATGGTCCCATTTGGTTTGGTCGGATGCAACGTACATGGCCAGCATATCACCAAGAGTGCGATTAAAGCGCTCCGTCATGCCATTAGTCTGCGGATGATACGCACTAGTGGTGCGATGAATGATGCGGCATTCTTTGAGGAGAGCCTCGATGACGTCGGACAGGAAGACGCGGCCTCTGTCACTGAGTAATTCCCTGGGAGCTCCGTGGCGAAGGATGATGTGGCGCAGGAGAAACCAGGTGACGTCACGTGCAGAAGCGCTGGACAAAGGGGAAGTTTCCGCATAGCGCGTAAGATGGTCGATGGCCACGATTACCCAGCGATTGCCATCGGATGTGGTTGGCAGAGGTCCATAAATGTCGATGCCGACTCGATCAAAAGCACGTGCTGGGCAAAGCAAAGGCTGCAAAAATGGGGTGGTTGAACGACGAGGGGGACCTTTACGGCGTTGGCAAACCAAACAGGAGCGGACATAATGATGGATGAATCGATACATCCCCCGCCAGTAGTAACGAAGGCGTAGACGCGCGTATGTCCTCAGTACCCCTGCATGCGCGCATTGGGGATCGTCGTGGAACGCTGCGCAAATATCCGAACGCAGGTGTCGCGGGATGACAAGCAACCATTTGCGGCCGTCCGGGAGGTAGTTGCGACGGTACAGGAGCCCGTCGCGAATGGAGAAGTGATGCGCTTGGCGACGTAATGCGCGATTGTTAGTGGGTGTCGATGGGCTGGACAAAAAACGCAGCATGGACACAATCCATGGGTCTTTCTTCTGCTCCAGAAGAATGTCCGTGGCAGCAAGGGAAGACTCGGACAATGAGGCGTTCGGGAAGCTAGCCTCGTCTGTTAGTGGCGAACGAGACAAGGCATCCGCATCCGAATGTTTTCGGCCAGAACGATACAGTACGCGAATGTCATACTCCTGCAGTCGAAGGGCCCATCGAGCAAGACGACCGGACGGTTCTTTTAGGGATGACAGCCAGCACAGCGAATGGTGATCAGTTATGACATCAAACGGGCGGCCATAGAGATACGGACGGAATTTGGTTATGGCCCAAATTATAGCCAGGCACTCCTTTTCTGTGACAGAATAGTTCAATTCAGGTTTAGTGAGTGCACGACTGGCGAAGGCAACGACGTACTCATCGAAGCCAGCCTTTCTCTGAGCGGGAACGGCCCCAAGGCCAACGCCACTGGCATCCGTGTGTATTTCAGTTGGAGCACTGGGGTCGAAATGGCGCAGGATTGGTGGTGACGTCAAGAGACGACGCAGCTTTGTGAAGGCGGCATCGCAATCCGGTGACCAGGGTGAAAGGTTGTGGCCACCATGAAGAAGCTGCGTTAAAGGTGCTATTATAGTGGCAAAATTGCGAATGAAACGGCGAAAGTATGACGCTAATCCAATGAAGCTGCGCAGTTCTTTCAAAGTCGTTGGTCGGGGAAACTGGGCAACAGCTTGTAGTTTCGCCGGATCAGGAAGTACACCTTCTTTCGACACGACATGGCCGAGGATGACCAGCTGCCGAGCAGCGAAGTGACACTTCTTCAAGTTAAGCTGGAGGCCAGCATCGGCGATGCACTTTAGGACGCGTTCAAGTCGAAGTAAGTGGGAAGGGAAGTCCGGTGAAAAGATAACGATGTCGTCCAAATAACACAGGCATATCTGCCATTTGAGGCCGCGCAAGATGTTGTCCATCATTCTTTCAAATGTGGCAGGCGCATTACACAGGCCAAATGGCATCACGGTGAATTCGAATAAACCGTCAGGTGTGATGAAGGCCGTTTTCGGACGGTCTGACTCAGCCACTGGCACTTGCCAGTACCCGGATCGTAAGTCTAAGGATGAGTAGAATTCAGCGCCTTGGAGGCAGTCTAGCGCGTCGTCAATACGGGGTAGCGGATAAACGTCCTTGCGTGTGATCTGATTAAGTCGCCGGTAGTCCACGCAAAAGCGAATTGTGCCATCTTTCTTTTTTACCAGCACTACAGGAGAAGCCCAGGGACTGTGCGAAGGTTGTATGACACCGCGTTGGAGCATGTCTGCAACTTGCTCAGCGATCACGCTACGCTCCGTGGCGGATACACGATACGGCCTGTGGCGTAAAGGCGCATGGTTGCCGGTGTCGATGTGATGGACAACAGTGGAAGTACGGCCTAAGCGAGATTGTTGTAGGTCGAATGACGTGCGAAAGCGGTCTAGAAGATGGACGATCTGGGCGTGCTGCGCTGGAGTGAGGTTGGGATCAATACTCTGGTAAAACGTTGGGTCACATGGCGGCGTGGGAGGAGAAACTTGAAGGGCCAGAGCGTCAACCGGAGGAGAAGCCGGGTCGTCAGGCACATCGTAAAGGAAGCTTGGTTCGATTTCGTCGGCATAACCAAGACACTCATTGTGGAGCAGCCTAGCAGGGCAAGGAAACAGGTTGGATACATAAAGTGCGCTCAAACCTTGTCGAATGGCAAGAAGGGCAAAAGGAAGCAAGAAAGGATGGCGGCGAGCAACAAGCTTAGACGGCGTGAAAAGAACTGTGGAGTCGGAAAGCCCAACGCAGGAAACGGGTACAAGTGCGGCAGAGTATGGAGGAATCTCGGTGTCGGCGGTGACGAACATACGACTGGAAGTGTCATCAGTATCTTCAAAAACGTTGGTGTCGAATGGCGACAGCACGAGTTCAGCACGGCCACAATCTATAACGGCATGATGAGAGGACAGAAAGTCCCAGCCTAAAATCATGGCATGGGAGCAGCGAGGCAGAACAACGAACTCAATATGGTATAAAGCGCCGCATATAACAACACGCACTGTACACTTCCCTAAGGGTTCAATCGGCGCAGCGCTGGCTGTACGTAATGAAATGGCTGAATAAGTCGTCGCGACTTTTCTAAGGGTAAGACGAAGCTGGTCCGAAATCACTGATGTTGCTGCTCCCGTGTCTACAAGCGCATGAACGGCAATGGCTTCTGCATAAACTTCAAGGACGTTCGCAGGAAATAAATGAGGTCTTGAGGAGTTCGCTGAGATCGCAGTTCTTGCCTCCGGAACTGCGGTCCTTAGTTTTCCTCTCGGATAGCTTCAGGACGACGGATAAGCGGCGACAGAGAACGCCGACGGGGAGACGGAGACCGACGGGTATTGAAGGGTCGGGAAAGAGGAGACGAGGCTTCGAAGGGCTGAGCGGCAGGAGCAGAACGGGACGGAGAGTCGAAACCGTTACTTTGTGCTCTCGGAGAATCCGAAGGATACCATCCACGCCGGCGGCAAAGCCGTGCTACATGCCCAGGTAGGCCACACGAATAACAGATAGGCCGATTGTCATGGGTGCGCCATGGATTGAGAACAGCGGGCGTAGACTGTTGGAAATATTGGCGAGGTGGGCGCACGGGCTGCTGTGGCGGCCAGTAGCTGCTTGGGGGGGCAGGAGAATATGTTGCAGCTGCTTGCGGAGGTGAGGGAAAGGCGCTGGTAAGTCTGGACTGATTACCTGCAGAAGGAGGCCTTGGATTAGCGACAACGGCAGCGTACGTAAGTGGCACAGGCGTAGGAGGCGGTGGATGAGCAAGTGGTACTGCGTTAGCGACTTGTTCTTGTATCAGGTGACGGAGATCTGGAGACAAGCGCGGCTCTGAGGCTGGAGTGACTGGCAGAAGAGAGAGTTGGCGCGCCACTTCTTCTCGTACAAATTGCTTGATTCTGTCGAAAATTTCGGAACTGCAAGGAGTAGAAGTGACACCATCACTCAGAGCTGAAAGCGCGACGTCCGGAGCGAGAGCTCGGCGCGTAGAAAGCCGCTGTTTGCGCAGCTCCTCATAGCTCTGGCAAAGCGTTATGATGTCGTTGACCGTCTGAGGATTCCTTGCCAAGAGCATCTGGAAGGCGTCGTCTTCTATGCCTTTCAATATGTTCTTGACCTTGTTATCTTCGGTCATATCTGGGTCTATACGCCGGCAGATGTCAACTACATCTTCAATGTAGCTCGTAAAGGTTTCGCCCTTTTGTTGGGCACGACAGCGAAGCTGTTGTTCAGCCCGAAGTTTGCGCACAGCAGGGCGACCGAATACTTCTTGAAGTGCCGTTCGGAATGCTGACCAGGTGGAAAAGTCAGCCTCATGGTTGCGGAACCAAAGATGGGCGACCCCGGAAAGGTAGAAGGGGACGTAGCCAAGCTTGTCAGCTTCAGACCATTTGTTGTGGGCACTCACTCGGTTGTATGACGACAGCCAGTCCTCTACGTCATGATCGTCAGTTCCATTGAATATGGGAGGATCCCGTTGGCGTGGCGCACCAGGACAGACGACTGGAGGCGGTGCCATGAGTGGCGCGGTAGGGCTAGTCTCCTCAGGCATGGGAGATGTGACAGGGATCGTGCGGCTTCGGAGTTCCAGGATGGCAATAAGCCCAGCACCTTCCACCAAATGTCGCGAAGCACTTTGAACAGTAAGCGTTCGCGACTAGAACGTTGGAGCAGTGAGAGGTAGTGTAGCCGACCGAGCACCGAAACAAGGTTGTTCCTTCTCGTCGTCGTTGTCTCTCTCCTAGCCACAGCCCCACTGCTCCCTATTTTACAGTACAATATATACATATATTATATGACTTCGGAATAATAAAAAAAAGTTTTTGTAGGTGGAGATCCTTGCTGGTGGTAACGTAAAGGCGCGAAGTAATAACTCCTGTAAACATTACGTCAATAATAAAAAAAAAGTTCAGTGAAGGTTGAGCGGTAAATGCGAGAAGAAAGCGGCGACACTACGTTGCATCTCACTGAGGTACCCGGTTGATGATTTAAACTGCTTTCACCACATTACAACGTGTTTTTCAGGAGCTCACTCGACATGCGTCCCGCCTCTTTGAGGAGTGGAGTGAGACTGACGGTGGTCCAGAGCACACCCACCGTTAGTTGCACTATATATATATATATATATATATATATATATATATTATATGACTTCGGAATAATAAAAAAGGTTTTGTTTTTGTAGGTGGAGATCCTTGCTGGTGGTAACGTGAAGAATCGCAGCTGTTTTTCTTCCTCCTCTTTTATATATGTCGTGGCTTCCGCTTGTTGCCAATGGCTTCGTTGACGTTCTTTCACCTCGGCGCTGATTGATCGAGCCAACCATTTTACCGAACGCTCAAAAGGCTATAGGCGCGCTATTTTAGAGGCGAAGTGTTTACTGCGACATCCGGGCATGCGTTTGAAAGTTATAAAAGAAAAAAAAAGAAAGAAGCCGACAGAGTGACCAAGAGATAAAATTCGAATTCGAATCTTCGTTGGGCTGTGCAACTTTGTTTACGAAGCTCTGTCAAAACAGTATGGGATTCTAACGACAGGCACTGGCGGCGACGACTGACGTCAAGACAATAGAGCAGTGAAACCATAGCAGCTATATCTCCGTGGAAAAAAAGAAGTGCTGCAACGCTACAGTGATTGTGTTCAATTCTGTACCGATTATTTGCACCCGCAGTCAGCAACTCTATATACGACGGGCCGACGTGACAGCTGAGGCAAGGAAACCGACTCGGCGAGTGACAGCAACACAGTAATAAAATTGATAATAAAATCGGTGTGCCTTAAGGGACCGCGATCGGGGCACAGCTTTGTTTGCCAGCCACACTGCAATACTGCCGAGAGATACTTGGCTGCGAAGAAGCAGTGCGGTATTTCGAGAAGTGCTCCTCCTCCTTACGGGTCGTAAACCGAACGGCCGATGCAGCCAGGCAGCAGACCGTCCCTGCGAGAGTTTAAGGAAGGACCATAAATTTTGTGGCCGAACACAAGGCCACGCAATTATCCAAGTGGCCCGACGGAGTCTGTCTCAAGAAAGCGGACTGCAGGGGTCGTAATGGTGCGGTAACAATTGGGACTGAAGAGTTCAGGTTGCGTCGAAGCGCCGACCGCGGACAGTGCAGGGTTTAATTAAAGTTGCCGCCAGTTTCAAAGGCACGTCTGCGATCTGGAAACAGGGGAAGACATATTACTGCGCTTTGTTTCCGCTCCATTGCGCGCAGACAAATCGGGGCTAGAACTGCTCCACAAGACGCCACGATACCGGCTGAGCCCGACTAGTTTGGTAGATCACGCTTTCGTAACCGTTTAAGCCTTTGTCTGGCAGAGTAAGATTAGTTTTGGTGGGAAAGATTGCAGCTGAAAGTGAATTTTTATCGCCCCCGAACAGCGGCAGCGATAACGTTACTGCGTGACCTAGCAAATACTAGGCTGCGTTTATCGCTGATTTCATTGCTTTCCTGACATGAAAGTGCGCCATAAATCTGAGGTGAAAACTTTTATTTTTGTTTCGTTTCATTTCAATTCAGCGCTTTCATTTAGAACACAAAGCAAATAATTTAAAATTTTATAAGCACCAATATGCGGTCACAGCATGCGTGTTACTCTAACGTCGTCTTCTGGCATAAATAACTTTTACCCTCGATAAGTCACTTATATTTTGGTGGTTGTTTTGCTGGTTGTGGCACCTAAAGATGCTGTTTTTGGTTATATTCTACGGATAAATGTAGCTCTGAGTCCGAAAGCCTCCTGCGTGAAACTCTTAACTCATGATGTTTTTTATTCGCCTGTAAAAATTTTTGAGATGTTGCCGAGTAGAAATTTGTAGAGCGAGAAAAGTAGAAATGTTGTGAACAGCTGTCACAACCTTGCCACGCATTGACTCTTCCTGGGGGAACATATTGTTGAATATTATTTTTCCCTGGATCAATATAGCTTATGGAGCAGACTCCAGGTAAATTGCCTTGTGACGAAGGGAAGCGATGACAAGGCGTGACACTTATTTCCCAGTAATGTTGAGCCTTTCCAAAAACGCCCGCCGATGAGCACTCTCACGTAAGAGGCCCTTATTCTGCGAGCTTTCGAGCAGCTTTTGCCTTTCGGAGTCTAAGTGCGGGCACAATGAAACGAGACGTTCGATATCTCTCACCTCATCGAGTGTATGTAAGGCGGAGTGCAGAGTGGTGTTGTGCCATTACCACAAGCCCGGATTCCGAATCTGCAAGATGGAGAATTTTCCTGCGAGCGCCCTTTGGACAAACCCGGGGCTGCGCCGAAAGGCACAGCGCCCTAATTCTCCCTTGACAAGTCAAGATGCTGAGCCGTCAGGCAGTGGTGTCCTCCGGAGAAGCATCGGCGGGCAACATGTTCAAACGTGTCGCCAAGTGCCAGACAGCCCGGCGCCGTACCTCCCTTTCCCTGGAGGTCACCGCGCCCGCCAACTTTGAACGAGGTGGCCAGCGTGGTCGCTGGTTGGACCTCTTCCGACGACCGTCGAGTGCTCACTTTGTATTGGGCCGTTTGAGTGACAATGGTTTCTGGGGGCTTATAAGCCGCGGCGCGCCGCCTGGAAAACCGGATCCGCCGACCCACCGGGAGCAGAGTGCCGCTCTCGACTGGAGTGAGATGTGTCACGCGTTTTCGCCGGACGTCGCCGTGCGAGAACAGTCGCGTTTGCTGTGAGCTCTCGGCCCCAGTGCCGATCCCTTCATGTCCTGTATAATGACCTGTATATAGTGTATAAAGTCCCTTTTGTTATTCTCACCGACGCCTGACTCGGAGTCTTCGCTACCAACGCTCTGTCACGAAACGGGTGACGAGCGCTACGG
The DNA here is from genome assembly GCF_050947875.1 of Dermacentor variabilis. Taxonomy (NCBI): domain Eukaryota; kingdom Metazoa; phylum Arthropoda; class Arachnida; order Ixodida; family Ixodidae; genus Dermacentor; species Dermacentor variabilis. The sequence goes on along the minus strand of NC_134571.1, from coordinate 45,427,493 downwards.
GACCACCTCAAAGTCGTAACAGTGGATGGCAGCTACGGGATTGACCGGCATCAGCTACCTCGGCGCGGTGAGTGCCTGAAGTTTACCTCAAACACCAGACTTTCTCTGACACAGGTTATAGTAGCTTAGGGAAGGATTTGGTATTGCATTGTGATAACCTTGTGTGTTTCAAGCCTAGTAAGAGTGTTTTGAAAACCAGGGGATGCTGAGGGGGTAAACAGGGCAGTGTGTGAAATACTTGCATATGTCTTACTAGTACATTATAGTAGCGTACGGCAGGTATATTCAAAAAGGGTAAACAGCAGGAGGACAGTGTGAACGATGGAGAAGTACAAGGTGAAGGAACTTCTCGAAATTTGTGAGGAGTTGGGCATTGAGTTGGGCTCAACCAAAAGAAAGAATGCGATCCTTGAGGTCATGAGGACTGGGGACGTAACGGCTGAGGAAGCCGCAGAGGCTTGGCGGGTATCAATGAACGTCGGGAAAGGGAGGAGAAGGAACGTTGCGAGGAGGAAAGGAAAGAAAAGGAACGTCGCGAGGAGGAAAAGAGGGAGAAGGAACGTTGCGAAGAGGAAAGGAAAGAAAAGGAACGTCGGCAGTGGCAGGCAGAAAAGGAACGTCGGGAGTTGCAGGCAGAAAGGGAACGTCGCGAGCACGAGCTTAAAATGAAAGAGTTGGAGACTCGAAATAGCTCGCCGGCGCCTAGTCTCACTGCTAACGTTCCAAGAATACGCGATCAACTTCCACCCTTTGTCGTCGGAGAGGATATGGCCAAATACCTCGTGAAATTTGAGCACGTGTGCGAACGGAATAGCATTGAGCGATCCCTCTGGGCACAGAATCTGTTAGCCTTGCTTCCTGGGGAGGCATCAGACGTAATAACTTGCTTATCGAAAGAGGCGTTTGAGAGCTACAGTGATGTGAAGGAAGCGCTACTGCGGAAGTACAAATTGTCGCCCGAAGCTTTCCGGCAGAGGTTCCGGTATGCAAAAAAGGGCAAGGAGTCGAATGTTGACTTCGCGTTTCGTCTAAAAGCCGACCTGGTGGAATGGCTGAAGGGCGAAGAAGTTTACGACGACCGCGACAAAATCGTCGAATGCATCGCGTTGGAGCAGTTCTACCGTTGCATTGATGAGGATGTCCGGCTCTGGCTGCAAGATAGGCTAAAGGAGGTTAACCTAAACAAGGCAGCAGAGTTAGCGGAAGAGTATTACACCCGCCGCAGCTTGCACAGCAAGGCAGTGCGCGTAGAAAAAGCAGATAGGAGAGATGGGTTTTCCGGGAAGCCCGATGAACGGAAGCAAATCACGCGTCGCGAGTTTCGGGAAGACGAGTCCCTTCCCAAAGAAACTGTAAGGGAAGGACAGAATGCATCTCAGAATGATGACGATGGTCCGAAACAGCGAAACGATACGACGCGTTCTTTTGAAAAACGGAAACCGTTAACCTGCTACAATTGCAAAAAGCAAGGGCACATCACTGCAAGCTGCCCAGAGAGAATTGCTTTTGCAACAATACAGGAAACTCACAAAAACATACGTCTATTGGAGCCCTATGTGCAGGAAATTAAGATAAACGGTAAGAAGTGCCGAGCACTTCGGGACTCTGCAGCAACTATGGACGTTGTTCACCCGTCTTTCGTCTCCTCGAGTGATCTTACGGGAGAGTGCGCTTGGATACGGCAAGTGGCCGAGGAGGAGAGTGTCTGTTTACCGATCGCAACGGTTATCATTGAAGGAGAGTTTGGGAAACTGAACACAGAAGCCGCTGTGTCTGCCGCCCTCCCGGAGCACTTTTCCTACCTTTTCTCAAATAACTCGGAGCAGCTGCTGAAGGATCAGGGCAAATCATTCTTTGCCGACGTGGCGTACATGGCGCTCACGCGATCCAAAGCGCTCCCGCTGTCGAGGGAACTTGACTTTGCGTCGGTGAGCGAAAGGCGGTGCGGCACACGGACTGATCAAGGTAACTTGAGTGGCGAGCAGTCACGGGAGAGGCAGAGCCCGGAGGCTGGCCTAGGCGAGCGGGTCCTGGAAGTGAGTGGGAGTGACGCGTGCAGTGCTAGCCGCGATGTAGACGCGACGCCGCAATTAGGCGACGCGGGCTCCACACTCGCTCCGGTTTCCGCCAGCTGGCAGGAGCAGGCGGCAGTTGAAAGAGAAACTCTGATTCGCGAGCAACAGGAAGACTGTTCACTAGCCGATCTGAGGAAGAGCGTCAAACGGGGAGTGGAAAAAAAGTGGGTTTCATTTGGCAAGGAATCTGGCTTATTGTACCGCCGCTACACGGATAAGCAGGGTCGCAAATATAAGCAGCTTCGGATTCCGCGAAAATATCGCCGGGAAAAATGAATGACCTCATTTGCTTCCTCAGTAGTATGTTTTCGGTCCAAGTGATTTCAAGGGGACCATTCTATTTGTCATTGTTATTGCTGATTATTAATTGTCCCTGATCTTTTGGTGTGTTGTTCATTTGAAAAAGGGTTGTTTGAGCCTTGTATACTAGATCGTACACCTGCCTCTTGTTGCAGCGGGAGCAAAAAGGGGGATAGCAATTCAGTTAGGTTGATTTGGATTATAGCCTTGTCTGGTGTTTGACGGGAGACAGAGGGCACTTGTTCGTGTTGGGTGTTGCCTTTTGCCGGTCGGTTTTGCAAGCTGCAGAACAACCAACCGGGACCAGTGGCGAGAAGCAAGGGCTTAGGAACGACCCGAGCGGAGCTGGTTGAGGTGCCTTGGCGACAACGCGGTGAGCCGAGCTCCTGTCCTGGCGAGTGGGACCTGGGCACGTGGAGTGACCTGGCGTCCCGACACTGGACGTAAACTTGGACGAGCCTGACGAACGTGCGCGCCTGGCATCCGAGCCACGTGGAGGCAGCTCGTCTTCCCGGCGCCTTATCTGAGGGCGGGGATGCTGTTGTGCCATTACCACAAGCCCGGATTCCGAATCTGCAAGATGCAGAATTTTCCTGCGAGCGCCCTTTGGACAAACCCGGGGCTGCGCCGAAAGGCACAGCGCCCTAATTCTCCCTTGACAAGTCAAGATGCTGAGCCGTCAGGCAGTGGTGTCCTCCGGAGAAGCATCGGCGGGCAACATGTTCAAACGTGTCGCCAAGTGCCAGACAGCCCGGCGCCGTACCTCCCCTTCCCTGGAGGTCACCGCGCCCGCCAACTTTGAACGAGGTGGCCAGCGTGGTCGCTGGTTGGACCTCTTCCGACGACCGTCGAGTGCTCACTTTGTATTGGGCCGTTTGAGTGACAATGGTTTCTGGGGGATTATAAGCCGCGGCGCGCCGCCTGGAAAACCGGATCCGCCGACCCACCGGGAGCAGAGTGCCGCTCTCGACTGGAGTGAGATGTGTCACGCGTTTTCGCCGGACGTCGCCGTGCGAGAACAGTCGCGTTTGCTGTGAGCTCTCGGCCCCAGTGCCGATCCCTTCATGTCCTGTATAATGACCTGTATATAGTGTATAAAGTCCCTTTTGTTATTCTCACCGACGCCTGACTCGGAGTCTTCGCTACCAACGCTCTGTCACGAAACGGGTGACGAGCGCTACGGGACCACCTCAAAGTCGTAACAGTGGTCACGTTCAGTCCTAAATATACACGCTGGCCTGCTTCGGTATCTCGTTCAAAGAATCTATAGCCAGTGACGTTCGTTTGCAGAACTTCATGACTGTGGTTTTGCTGCCATCTACCATAGGAAGGGAGGCTACACACAAAGTACGCTGCCGCTCGAGACGGGTCAGGAGTGCGCTAAAGAAGGATACTTTCAATGCCACGACATGGAGTACGACACAACAGAGAGGAGAGGTGCATTCACACGATCCTGATTTTTATTGGTTCAGTAGAGGCGTAGCTTCCACTCCACGGTTAGACTATATTAAAATGAAGAATAAAATTTGCCTTTGCAAAATCATAGCCTTCTAATACAGCCGCACGTCCGTGTTTAGTTACTGCGAATTAAATTGCACTGTTTAGATATATGATGTTTAGGCAACGTTATTACTTTTAATTGGCGCTGGATACTAATTTTCCTATAGAAATGCAAATAAAGAGGGCCACAGACATAAAAAAAGCCGCATTATATCGCATTAAAACTTTAAGTAAACCCGTAGAATTAAGTAAGACACACTTAAAGTCAAGGCGCATAAACAATTTAAACACTCTCAACGTTTAAGTCATGTCACACAAAGAAAGAAGGCTGTACCACTGAAACGTAAAGACCAGTCACATAGCTACACCGAAGTATGGGCACACAAGAAAACACGGGAAAATGTTCACAAAGAGGCACGTGAAGCCTGACACAGAATGAAAGCAAGTCTGCAGCAAAGTTAAGCGAATACAGTAAGCTTGCAAGACATAATCAACACCCTACTCAATGTTTACCGAGAATACCGCTCGATTTGAGGAAGCTCCGGAGCGCCCTCAGCGCTCGCCTTTGCATTGAATATGTCGACCTCTTCGAGGCTGAATAATCTGCTTTCCAATGTCATTAAATAACGTAGCAAAAATTGCTTTCCTTGACGCGGCAATGCGGCTCACCTCAGTGAACAACAAGACGCAATCTGGCTGTGATTAGCTGATTGATATGGTTAACCGCCCAGGAGCAACACCTTGGATTTGACCAATGCCGCACTCAGGGTCGAAGGACAAACGAGATTATTAACGACAACTTACGAAAACGTGCGCACCGTCAAGGGTCACCCCTTAACGTTGTTGAAGTATACATCATTCAGGCAAATAAACATGAGGAACGTAAATCGTGCTGGTACGGCCGTCTGAGGAACATTCCTTTGAAAACGCCGAGTCAGAACCTCCGGTTCCCATAATGCACGACTTACCAGCTCGTCGAGCATCCGCTGGAACACTTGACCTTCCTTATTATGACGAGGCCTACACAGACGAGGTGCGCGAAGATGTCGTCAAAGCTGCCCGTGTCGCAGGCTGGGTTGTGGGCCCCCTTCAACTACAAAGGAATAAGACGTCAAGCCAGAATTGGCAAAACACGGCCGGCTCTCTCGTCATTTCAGCTCAGGCAAAAAAAAAAAAAAATAAAAAGCGTGCGAACGTGTTTTCTCCGACATCTGCGCTCGACGCCAGCTCGTAAACAGGTGTTGGGACTACGACCCCGTTGCTTTCGCAATCCTTTACGACGTAAACGTAAACAAGCCGACGTCGCGAGCAAATAGAGGTCACGAAGACCGACGCAGTGCTCCTCTGCCGTCTCCGGCCGCGTGCAGGTACGGCACACACCTTGAAAAGAGGTGTATATATATATATATATATATATATATATATATATATATATATATATATATATATATATATATATATATATATATATATATTGATGAACCTGTCTAATTCTTTTTCGAAATACGAAGGTAATCTGGTCGAATTTTTTAGCATGCCTGAATAAACAAGTTCCTTGTTGCTACGAAGCAACCTCAACGTCAGCAGGAGAAAATAAAACCTTGAGAAAATAGATTGCAAACGAGTACGAGCTTAACGGAATCTTTCTCTTTTGTAAATTTTCCTTCTTCGTTGTTTCGTTTCATTTCTGCGTTAAAAACATTAAAATTTATTGAATAATCAAATAAACAACAATTTAAATATATGGATCCTGTAATTCCAGAATGTGAAATAAAGTACTCATGAAAAAAATATTAGTAAAACCAGAAAGCAAGCATCAGCGTCGTTGATTTCAGCCACCGGATTATTAATTTCCATATTTCTTTAAAACATTACATGCAGGAAATTGGGCAGGTAGGTAGGTAAACAGGTAGAAAGACGGCTCTTGAGAGCCGGCTTTCCTAAAATTTTAGATACCACTCAGGCAAGAATAGGTTAGTTTCCCGTTCTGGGAACGTACAGTAGTTGAGGTTGAACAACAACAAGAAAGAGGCCAGATGCGAGCACTTCTAAATTTTTACGGGACGCACGGCTCCATGACATTCGCGCATCTGAATGGACTTCCTGTTTACCTTTTATTTAACTCTGCATGGAGCAGCCGACGTTGCGGGTAAAAAACTTTAAAGAAGACCCCACTGACTCCTCTATGCGCAGTTTAATCCAACGACCGATTAAAATGATTAATGAGCTATGGTACGTTCAATGTCATTTAAAAGATCTTGTTCTGAATCAGCTTTAAGGAAAGCCGCGAATATACTTAGCGACAGTGCTTAAAAAAATGTTGAAGACGCGCAGATCTTTTGAAGCGTTTTATGCGCACGATACTGCCCCGTTGAGATTTAGTTCCCGAACATGACCGCACGTGCGTGTCATGTTAATCGCCAGAGCTGCGAGGCAACATTCTCAAGACGACTGGTTGGAAGCTCTTGAACGAAAATAGCTGCTGTGTAGCATGAAGAAAAAGTAGCTGCTTCTAACAAAACATCCATCACGCACAGCTCTGTCCACGTTTTCACTCCATGCCATCTATTAAGAAATAGAAAAACAAAAAGAAGAAAGAAATTGGAGGACACTTAAGCTTCGCCTTTAAGAATCGAACGCGAGAGCGTTCAAAGATCCCTGACTGCTTCTCACGCCTCCCGGAAACTGGAGCGTATGGAACCGTAACGTTTACCGGGAAACGCTGGCGGCGAACGCTATGCACGAAGGCGGGCTTTGTGGTAGAAACGCGGCCTCTTGCGTGGGCCGCGATGCTGCGCAGGCGCGCGCCAGCTGGAGGTATTGCAAGGAACCGGGCGCGCCGCTCTGTGGCCCCCAAGACACCTGTGTGCCAGCGCGCGCAAATGGCGGCCGCCGCGGCCGGTCTGTAAATTGTAGAAATGTTGGAAAAGGGGTTCCTTTGACTTTTCGCGTAACAGAATTGTGTTTTCTCATACAGTCAAATCACGATTCGAGAGCTGTCATGTCAGTAGGTTGTGTGTAAGTTGTAATTTGCGATTTTTCTGCATATGTTAGCTTGAGAAATTCAATTATATCAGCAAATTACCTGCGTCATAGAGGGACTGGGCACGTGTAGTTTGAAAATATTTTTGCCGTAACGACGTCCGATGTGGACACCGTATTTTCTACGACACGGGCTCCTTTACGCTTTCCCGTTAAGAAGAAGGATCAGTGGTGATTTAGCGTTAAATGCAAGAGAAATGCGCTAGCATTACGTCTCACCTCTTTGAGGTCCCGAACACGCACGCACGCCCGCGCAGGGAAAAACTGTGATGATAGGTGTATGCCAGGTACGTCTGAATGCATTTAGTTATTTTCTGCCTTGTGTCACACTCAAGATTATGGTAGCCCAAATATAAGAAATTTATTATAAAAAAATCAAAGAGGGTATTTATTATCGTGCGCGACTTTTTTTTTGGAAGTACTGCTACCAGTTGATATTATGTGTGCGTGTTTCACATCGTGATCTAATGCTTGATTACGCAGGACAGGCGCTCACTGGCAGTACTGCGTCGGTTAAAATGATGTCTTACAAGGGTGTTTCACGTAACTTGTGCCAAGGATTTAAAAAGAAAGAGGTTAGTCGCAGCTTAATGAAACCAACGATATACGGTTTGCCTCTCCATCCCCTTTTCTGTATTTTAGGCGATGTAGCAACTAGCGGGGTCTGTGCCACGGAGCGAGGGAAGAGGAGCCGCAGAGTGGTGCGTGACGCACACACAGACGTGACAGGAGGAGCGGCGACAGTTGTGAGTGTGTGCTTCTGGATCGCCGGACTGCGCAACGTGGAATCCCCATCTTGCGCAGGCGCGCCGTCGCTCTGTGGTTTCCTCCTTCACCGCGCTGGTAGCTTTCGATTAGCGGACACAAGGGGCTTGCGTACGCAGACCACCGGCGTATATATATTCTCCGCATATATTCTCCGCATATATTCTCCGCATAGCTTCGCTGGAATCGTTAGTAGTGATATAGTCTCGTCTCGTCTCTGGCCGATCTACAGTATAATAAACGGTGTTGACTCTCCATTTCTACAGCAGTTGCAACACTGTCATGTGTGTTGTCTTTCTTTTGTTGATGTAAGGTTACGTTGCACACTCGTAGACTGCAGCAGCTAGGCAGCGCAACTCAAGTTAAATGGATAATATCGCCGCTGTACCCTGCGTGCATCGTATGGGAAGACAGCGCCCTTAATATGCGGTTGCGATAAATTCCCATGAGAAAGAACAGCCTTAATGCCCACACTGAATATGCATCCAGCACTCTGTGTGTTTGTTTGCCGTTCGTCTGTTCCGTGTTTTGTGTCGTCGTTCCCTTCAAAGGAGCTGCCTTGCCAACTAGGTCGGGTGCATCAAATACTGCTATGCCTTAAGCTGCGACACGTACTTGACCCACAGACTAACGCTTCCCGGGCGTCTCTCGCAACGAAGGTGCTTTTAACATTCATTAGAGACCCTAGTCTTAACAAGATACTCTGGTTAGTTCGCATGTGGCGTGTTGTAGTACGTTTTGTGTGTATTGTGTGTCTGTGACGTGCACTGCACACATCATATCATTTTTCATCAATCCCATTTGGAGTAGAGTCCTAGGTATGGTCGCCGGGCTAACCTCTCTAATAAAGAGCTTGTCTCTCTTTCTCAGCTACAGGAGTTCATAGCGTTACACTAACTTATAGATGGTCATGAGGTAGGGGAAGTTATGCGGACATCCATACATATTCATCTAGTGATAGGAGGCTCTCGCCATAGTATTTATTTTATTGAAATGAACATACCAGAAAGAGATGTAGTCACCCTATAAAGGGGTGACTACATCGTTTTCGCATGGCAGGAATAATTATATATGTATATATATATATTGCAGGTAAAGAAGCAAAGTCCTAGTGTTAAACATCGACAGCACACAGTCCTATGCACACACGAACATACATTTGCTCAAACTGCTGTCGCACTAGTACTACTGGAGTGAAACGTGATGGCCTGAAAGTTTTTCCTAGTCCTGAGAGCACTACTTGCGCGTGATTTCAGTGCCATTTCTTTCCTTTTTTGCAGTGTAAGCATTATTAAAAATAGTTTTTATATCTACCGACTGTATTCCACGGCGCACTGTGGCACGGCTTAACACCCCATATAGCCTTTGCTGTCCTCGTCGCTGTCTCAGCATTTTTCCAAACGCCACGCCTGGCTGACCAGCGCGAGTTTTTCAGCTCGCTTGAGGTGCCGCTGCTATTTCTTCTTCACCTACCGTTCGTCGACTATCGATGGACGGCTGGCTCCTTGATAGCAGCTGCTTTTTTATCGCTCGAGCATTAGTATACGATGACAAAATATTCTAAATCATATATAACAAAGTCCGAAAGAACGAGAAAGAGGACCATAAAAAAAAAAAGAAAAATGGGACTGATGACGTGCTGCGAACTTCTAGTAAGGCTCAAGCTGATGCCGTTTCGGCATCGATATATAACATCTTCCGCACGGGATGCTCCAAAAGAGCCCGAATGAAAAGGCCGTCACGACTCGTCACTTTGAGATGATGAAATTGGAAAGCAAGCTGCTTTTAAAGCGCTGACCTCGTGGCACTGACGTGGACTGGTCCACTGGCGCGGAAGAATCATTTACCGACCCTCTATGCAGAAGCTATCGCTTCGATGTCAAAGGGTACATTATATCAGCGCGAGCGAATTCAATACGCTATTTTTTTTAAATGATCTTTAAGTCTCTATCTGAAACAATTTTCAAGCTAAAGCATTGAGCAGAGTTTACTTCGAAATGCGAGGATATTCGCAGAACGCGCAAATGCCATATATAGAATATGATTCGAGTCGTGAACATTCCGCTCGGCTTTCAGCTATTTAGATTCAAGTAAACAGAGGAGCATAAAGCCATTTATTAAGCATGAATAGCACTTGGGCAGCATACAGCAGAAAACACTCACAAGCCTCACACTCGCAAAACGCTCTCTGTGTCTGTCGTTTCCTTTTTGCGACCTAGTTGAGTCGCGCTGCGAACTTTAGTCGTAATTTCGAGGCAGTTCACAAGCGACAACCGTTAACATAAATTAGGTTAAATTACTAGCTATAGGGTCCCGCCGTCTTAGGCATTGGCCAAGGTGGGAGGAGAGAAAACAAGAGGTGGAGGGCATTAAGGTTAACCGGAATAAGTCTGCGGTTGGCTACTCTGCACAGGGGGATGGGGTAAGGGCAGAAAAGATAAGAAAAGATGAGAAAAGGCCAGATTCTGCGTATAACTGTCGATGTTTACTTTACAGCGACGCTTTGCTAGCGAACACTTCCAGACTTTGCTGAACGTGGCTGCTGCCGTGTTGCCGAGTAGGCGTGGGCCTCGCGCTGCGTTGCACGTGCGCGGGAGAGCACGTGCACGCGTGCGCCAGTTTACATTAGGCCATGAACGCAGGAATGAAACCGGAGAACAATAGTGCACAATTTCGCCCGTGTCTTTCTCATCGCACTGTTCTCAGTATACGTCTGCTCTGACCATTTCATCATCATCATCATCATCATCATCATCATCATCATCATCATCATCATCATCATCATCATCATCATCATCATCATCATCATCATCATCAGCCTCGTTGCGCCCACTGCAGGGCAAAGGCCTCTCCCATACTTCTCCAACAACCCCGGTCATGTACTAATTGTGGCCATGCCATGCCTGCAAAATTCTTAATCTCATCCGCCCACCTAACTTTCTGCCGCCCCCTGCTACGCTTCCCTTCCCTTGAGATCCAGTCCGTAACCCTTAATGACCATCGGTTATCTTCCCTCCTCATTAGATGTACTGCCCATGCCCATTTATCCTTCGACAAAAAGCGCCTTTGTTTTCGTAACATCACCGCATTCACACCAACTACCGATTGCATTCCGGCTCATATTGTGAGGTGCGTAGCGCATAAACACAAGCGTGGCATTACATTAATATTGTTACAGGTGGGATGCGTAAACTTAATAATTGCGTTGCGTTAGACATTGCATAGACGACAATAACGACAATTGTACGCATCGCACTCCGTTATACATGTACCATTTGAGTACCACGAAAGCTTCGTTTCACAGAGGTTCCAACATGTGCATGGAATCTGCTTAATTTTCTTATTTAAGATTTGTCATTGTCTGTGTTCATTTCATATGACTTCCTAAGCATATGGGTCTCATATTCACAAAAAAAGGCTTTACGCTAGAACTGTTCGTAAGAGCAAATACCATGACCAATGATGACGATCAATATATTATTAGCGAAGGCGACGGGCCAATGGCAAGGGGCACTTACGAAAGAAAAGCTTCGTGAATGCGGTCCCTAAAACTTATTTGCGTTTGTGTTTTTGTTCCTGTATGTCACAGTTAAATTTTGTCGCATTGCCGACTATCGAGTGCTCAAGAAAGGTAGTGAATGAGAGGAATGAGTTAAAGAAAGAAAAAAGAAAAAAACACGTTTAGGAATATCATTCAAGAACTTAGCTTTACTGCCGCGCGAAGGCCCGAAGACTTGACTCAAAAAGTTCATTGAATTCATAGCAATATAGAGATCTTCCAATATTTCCATTGTGTAAATCATGCATCAGTCCGTTCCGATGAAAAATAAACTTATGGGAACACGCCTCGCTGATTCCGTGCCGTCGCCCGATCTGGCCATGTTAGAGCCAAGTGGGCTGCTATCCCATTTCTTATAGCGGATGCAGTGGCCAAGCTTCACGCGCTCGGACGCGAACATACATTGGAGAAATCGAGGTCGGCCTAATTAAAAAGCACAAAACAAAACAAGTGTCCTTGTTCTGTAGATATCCGTCTAAAGGCAGCTGGAACACATATTTTTATTCCAAGCTTATCTGCCGGGGAGAGACACGCTGGACAGTTTCCTACACAGTGTCGGCAAAGAACGGCTGTCGGAGGGCGCTGTTCTCGACCCATGGCCTGATACTACAACTGCGAGGCAGACAACAAAGTTCCTGGCATGCCACGGGAATGGAAGGGCGGCTTTAGTAAGGCCGCTGTGTAATGGGCGTATACTAAATACGCATCCACTAGTTTCCTTCTGCTCATCGTTACTAATCGCTATACATTGTCTTCCTTTCCCTCGCTCCCAGTAGAAAGTAGCAGGTTAAAACGCACAAGCGATTGGGACAACCTCCATGCCTTTGCTGTAAGTAAAGTTTCTCTCTTTCACGCGCGCCTTGCGCGTGAATAAAGCATCGACGCTAAGTGACATACTGTGATCATTGTCAGGTGCCTCAATTCACGCAGCTATGCAGCTCTTTTTCGCAGATGCGTTTCATTTCTCCTCGTAATTCGTATTCCCTTTCCTATTTCTTCATACAGGACTACAAATCACACACTAATTCTTGTTAACCTCCCCGCCTTTTATATATCTCTCTGTTATACCAACAGTGAGAATAACCCAGCAGTTCAAGACTTCACATGTCACTACGCCTACAGCTGCAGAGCTCGCGGCTCTCCGAGACGCGCTTCATGTGATAAGTGCTGAAAGTGCTAGGAAATGGGCAGTCTTCTGCGATTCAAGGCCGGGCTTGCAATGTGTGCAGTCGTTTCTCCGACATGGAACTCACGATCAGCTCACGTATGAAATCGTAGAACTTGTCCATCATTTAGGAGAAAAAGGCCATGATATATCTTTTCAGTGGATACCAGGTCATTGCGGTATCATAGGAAATGATGAGGCAGATAAGGCAGCTCGGATGTCAAACCAAGAAGACCGCTGCGTCCCCATTCCTCTCTCAAGGACCGACGCCGCGAGACGACTTCGCAATCTAGCTCGCAAGATCTCCTTAGCAGAGTGGAATACCGCACATACAAGACTGCACAAGACTGCACAGACTAAACCCGTCACTGCAACTCAGACCTCCGGCCGGTCTGCACCGACGCAAAGCGTCTCTTCTGTGTCGGTTGTGGCTTGGAGTTGCCTTCACGAATGCCTACTCAGCACTAACTGGAATGGCTGATAGTCCTACATGTGATGTTTGCGGATGCGAGGAGAACATTGACCACTTATTGTGCCATTGTCCTCAACTTCAAGCACAAAGACAATCTTTGTCCAACGCATTCAGGAAATTCGATGATCGTCCTCTGAGTGAACATACAGTACTAGAGCACCGTCCCCACCGATCATCGGCTCAGAAGGCAGTGAAGGCAGTTTTGTGCTTTCTCAGAACGTCTGGTTTGCCAGAGCGGCTTTAACTCAAGTACTGTCCGTACACGTATCTCCACCTTCTATCTCCCTTCTCTATCTTCCCCTTCTCCCTTCCCCCAGCGTAGGGTAGCCAACCAGGCCCTTGACTGGTTAACATCCCTGCCTTCCTATATTCATCTCTCTCTCTCTCTCTCTCTCTCTCTGCGCCTTACACATCTCGCTTCTCTTTCTCTTTCTCTCTTCCATTATTCCACGTGCTGCTTTGGGCCTTGTGTCTAACTTGTATAATAATGGCCTTGTATAATCTAACTAACTATTCCAGTTTTTTTTTCTTCTATTCCTAGTCTATCATCCCCCGCTCACAAACCGATCGGTCTTGATAACGACGCAGGTGAAGCGGCGCTCGCGCCATCGAAAGAGCGCGATAAAGAAAAGAGCCGGCATAGAATCGTTGCATTATCCCGGCCTTCTTGGTTGAGGGGGGGGGGGGAGGGCTTGCTTCCTGCCGGAAATGCAGACCCTTCATCGACATAATTATTGGTTGCCGCGCAGAATCTTTGCAACGCACAGCTATGCGTGCCGCGACGCTACTACGATGTTGTTTCTCCCTTTGGAGGCGCACAAAACTAGTCCAAGGACGTGTAATTAAGCGAAAGGCTTCGTACAGTGAAATATCACTGCTGTGCAGCTCGTATCCCAAGGCGCGGGTCAGCTCTACCTAACTACACGTCTAATGAGCAAGGTTAGAAGCGACGCCTCACTCCCAGCGGAAAATCTGCTACGCTAGGCACTGTAGCTACGCCGCGTCAGAGCGCGTAAGACACATGCAGGCTTAATTAGCAGTGGATAGCTCTGAGCACCGACAGCCTCTTCTCAAGAGGCTCTGATCACGTGCAAAAAAGTAAAAAAGAAACCATGAACTCAGTTTTTGAAGACAGCGAACGACTGCAAAGTGAGAAGAAAGATAACTCTACTACGATGTAGATGTATATAAGGAAATACGAAACTTGCCACTTACTCAACTGCAATAAGTAGTTTAGTTACCCGTTCATTTGTTTTGGAAAGAACTTTCCCGGTCACGTGCCTGGGCTTCATGTGAGGAATGCGACAAACAATGAGCAGTAATGCGGCGCTTCTACGACACGTGCAAGTGCCCGGAAAAATAAATAAAAATAAAATGAAAACGCCAGGAAAGAACGAGAATGCAGGAGAGTTTGTTCGTGATTGACTTAGCACTTAAATGACGGGGATTGCGCCTTCCCCGTTTCTCGCTTAGATCACCATCTTTTTTACTCTCGAGATCCTTGAATTCCTTTTCGAGGAGCTGCTTATGCGCATGTCCTCTTCTCCCAACCTCCTGCGTCCGAGGAATCGTTAAGGCCTCCAAGAGAACCGAAGCGTTAAAGGGTTTGTCGATTTCCGCTGGCATAATTTACCACTGCAGGACTTCGATTTTTGTTCAAGATCTTGAAGATGAGCGTATGTTATTCCACTTCGCGAGGACGCTTATCAAGTGTCATGTATTTCTCAATATATAAGTTCAACGCTGGCACAGGAAACAATACTGAAGTCTAGATACGTGCGCGAAGTGAACATGACGTAAAGCGTCGGAATAATAATATATCGTTTCTTTTAAACAAAAACAAAAGAAAGAGATGTCGCCACCCTGTAATGGCGACGGCTACTCCTTTTCGCATAAGATAACAGATTAATATTTTCGGATTCCGTATTTGCCCCTCCTCGAATGCTGATGACTTTCTTTAAATAAATGACATTGAATTCTGGGGTGTCACGTGCCAAAACGACGATATGATTATAAGGCACGCCGTAGCAGCGGGGGGGACGTGCTGGGGGGGGGGACGTGCAGGGGAAGTGTGCTGGTTAGCACACTTCGACCTCGTTCCAACTTTAACTGAATCCGTCCGCCGCGAAGGGCAGCTAAATCCGCGACATTTTCTCCAGAAAAAAATGTAACGCGAACGTGGCGGCACCACCGACGCAGGTGTAGAGCGGAAAACACTCGCAGTTTTTTTTTCTATTATGGCGGTAAGCCGTGGCAACCTAACAGCTTTAGAGACCCACATTCCTTTTTTTCATGCGCCCTTCTGCCTTTAACGTAGCAGGCACGAAATGGCAGAGAGAGAAAGCTTTTATTATGTGCGTGAAAAAAAAAAAGAAAGCTTTCTCGAGGATATTTATTTTCACCGGATGATACAAAGGCGATAAAAATAAATTGAATGCCCCGTGTCTACCGATTTCTTGCCACCTCGTACACCTAAGGCTCAGCCTTTCGAAAACAATTTCAAACGGATTCTTCAGGAGACGCAATCGTTCTTTCACGAAGTTTCAGGGACGCGCTGAGTAAATACATAGGTGCTTGGCGAATCTCCGCGCTTAAGATATATGGCGAGCACCGCTCTGAGGGAAAGGTGATGCACGATGGAACTTTATGCGTAAAAAACCTACAATTACAGGCGCATGATCCGAGTACCCTGTTTTTACTATGCGTCGCCTGTGCGGATGGAAATGATTCGTCTAGTTCAGGCAGTAGCTTGTGCTGCCTTGCGCCTCGAAATAGACCCACTTCGGTGCTCTATTTCGCGTTCAGTCCTCTTAATGGTTTGTTATATAGAGGAATGTATATCCGTGAGGCAAGTAATCATGATTCTTTTTTGTTGTTTTTGTTCTTTTTTTGCCATCGGGGCGCAATTACATTTCCGATCATCGCGACGTCCTTAAAATAACAAAGAAAAGATTGGTTTCGTTATTTTATTTTATGATCGGAAATCTGAATACATCCCATAAGACAGTAGCTTTCACTGCTCTGAAAGGCGACGGAAGGAAGGAGTAAGGAGTTGGGAATTCAGCCAGAACGAAAAATCTACATTCGAGCGTAAGGTATTACGATAGACCGCTCTGTTGGTTTTCTCTTTGGCTAGGTTTTTTTTTCTTCTATTCTAGGCCAGTGAAAAGACGCGTAGCATATTCAAGCAGGTTGAACAGCTGCAAAAAGTTCCGTGACCATGCTGTGGATCTCAGTATGATGAGCCAAATTCGCAGGGCTTAAAACGAGCGAGTACCTTCATGCCCTGGTCGTGTCCTTCGCTGAAAAAAAAAAACGTTAAAGAAAATCAACATTATACAAAAGGCAGATGCGGTTCCAAAGGATAAACCTTACGCTAATAATGTATCTCATGAAATAAAATAAAAGAATTACACAAAGATATGACAGTCCTATGCTTCTCATGGCACCTCTAACAAGCTTATAGACAAGCTTATAACAAGCTATATAACAAGCTTATATAACAACGGCAACCCGAAATCTAAACACGATGAGTGTGATCTGCGCTATGCAAAAAAAAAAAAAAATGGCACACGATAAAGAAGTAATCTATAGCGTTCCGCTTTCTTGCGGAAAGCAGCACATACGACAAACCGGCAGACGCATTTAACACGCGCCTGCGCGAACATAATGATAATCATCAGGCAAATCAACCATTCCGGAAACATAGCTACTGTAAGAGTTGAGGAGGACTTTGGGATGAAAAACTTGGGAGGTTTATTTACATTATTTACTGTGAGAGTCAATTAACAGTCTTAAAGTCATTAAGGGCCGGCAGCAACTCGGACGCTGCGGCCCGTGGCAAGAAGCTCGAAATAGATGAATCAAGGAATGCTCTAGGAATGCTCTATTGCTGCTTCCGGTCTGTGTCTTTTTAAGCCCTTCGGTGTCTCGAAGACACGTCACGTTCGGCCAATGGGCGAGCGCGCTCAGATGACGCCATTTTCGGCCAATCGGCGAGCCCGCTCAAGTGTCGTCATTTTCGGCCAATGGTAGGCGCCCGTGCGATGGTGTCACACCTGGCGGAGAGGGTCGCTGCTTGGTCCCCAATTGTCCGAGGGCCTATTTCTCCCTGCGGTCTTGCCTTGCTTACTTGCAATGAGCCGTCACAACAGGCGGATGGGGGCGACGCTGCCAGAGTTTCACGGTGCATTACACCCGTCTTGCCTCTTGGATCCAAGCTACCTGGAGCAGTGCCAGGCTCTCGCTTCACTTTCTGGAAGAGTCAAGCAGTGAATAGCTCCACCTGCGGCACACGAGGGGGGGGGGGGCTGCCAACTTGTTTGCACGTGCCGCGCCTCGGGAATGTGGTATCCGTGCTTCTGCGCTCCTTAATTAGCTGTGGTGCGATTCGATGTGGTCTGGTGAACTCGAAGGAGGCTCAGGAAACTGTCCCGTATCTAACACTGCACATGCAGCAGGTGCGAGTGTCAACCAAAATTTTTAATGCACAAGTATCATCTCACGTTTAAAAGACATAAGATAAACAGGCATGATCTAAATTTTCACAATTCGGCCGATTGGTGCTGACATGGACGTCAACAAGCCATCAATTCCACTCACTGAGGATGGGGCCCTAGGAAAAAGACGATAGTAGGCATCGATAGACGTATGTGCGTACAGGCGCAGGGTGGATCATCGGCTGCATTTTCCTTGTGTTGCTGGCCTTATAATGTGAATACATGCCACGTTTTATATATATATACATATATATATATATATATATATATATATATATATATATATATATATATATATATATATATATATATATATATATATATATATATATATATATATATATATAATCGTATCACACACACACACACACACACACACACACACACACACATCTTTCTTATACATTGCGTAGATGTCCTCGCCCCTCGCCTTCAGTTTCCTCGGACGCTTCCTTGTGACGAAGTACTTTTCTCTGCTGGATGAACTTCTTGCAGGTCACGTGAGCGTGATAAGCCTCTTAAGGGATCAATTCCTGGTGCACTTCAACAGTGGCACACAGTTCCGCAATACTGTAACGCGGGTGTCGGCGAGCAGGTACTTTATTCACAAAGTCGGACTACCGGGTTGTGCGATGTCTTATCGTCACCACGCTTAATGATTTCGGCTGTTCGTGCGTGCACTGCGAGACGACGGCATGCTCATGATTTCAAACAACTCTTTTAGAGCGCAGCTCTTTGGCGTCCGTTCCTGGGTTTCGCGTCGGCGTCGGCGTCGGCCTCGTAACCAGCTCCGCCCCCCTTTCATCCCCCCAGCGCTAGCAGCGACCGACTGATACCGCTGGATGCCGCTGACGCCGCTAGAGAGTCAAGATAACGTGACTGCATAGAACACCGTCACCGCCATGCAGAAAGAGGAGGAAAGGGTCCCCCCCCCCCCCCTGTTCTTGTGTGGCGGATAGGGTGCTCTTCAGTTGCCGACGCGCCGGTTATTCGTTGTCCCTGAAACCAACTCCGCAGCTGGGGTTGACTCACTATCGGCGTCAGTGGCATCAGTCAGTCGCTGCTATCTCTTCCCTCCTCCCTTTATCGTGTTGTCCGCTTGCTGCGCGCGCTTCTGCCCCCATCGTTTGCCGCTGGGTGTACACGCCGCCCCCCTCCCCCCTCTTCCTGCGAGTCTCCGGTTGTCAAAGCGCCGGCTCGAACTTCATTCCTTTCTTCGCTCCTCCTCCAATGCAACCCCTGTGCGGTGGCAATCAGAGAGCCAGATCGGTGGCGGCGGATCTGTATATGTGCACCGCCCGAGCCGAAATTGCCGCTGCCGTTCGCCCTGTGCGGTGGCAATCAGAGAGCCAGATCGGTGGCGGCTTGACATAAAGACAAACAGCAATTTCCTAACACTTATGCGGGAGAACATCCCGTTCCTCTCGCTCGTAACGCGTCCCACGGCTGTGACAACCTCGCGAGGCACTTGTATAGATCTCGTCTTTGAGAATCAAGCATTGGTGTACCAAGTCGAACATATATCAGTCTATTTCTCCGACCACAAAGCTTCCTTCATGACTGTCAAGAACTGTTAGTGGAGTCTTTGTTAAAGGAATACGTGTGAAAAATAAAAAAAAAATTCTGTGATAGCGCATACAAGTGTTGCTCGATTTCTTTGCCTCAATCTATCGAAAAGGTGAAACAGCTTATTTGCTGCGCTCAAATTTCGCATTAGGAAGTAACGTAATCGTCGGCAATTTTTTTTCATGCCGGCTGCATTAGTAGGGGAACTACTCTTTGAAGCGCGAAGGGCTAAATGGCAGGTCCATCAAGCACTCTTTAAAGGAGCCTCTTCTAAATTCTTGACTTCTAACTAACTCATCGCTTTCCGACCGAGGCGGCCCCTTTCCCATGAAGGCGGAAACAAAACTGCTCGTGTACCGTGCATTGGGTGGCCAGTAAAGAAACTCAAGTGGTCAAAATTAATCTGGAGACCCCCACTGCGGCGTGCTTCGTGATCAGATCGTGATTTTGCCATTTGACACCTCAGAATTTACATGACTCCCGCTGACTATACCAATGTCCTGCAGGAATGTGAAAAGCAGCTCTGTACAGCGCTGGACGCACAGGCGACACCAGACCATGGTAAGAGTACGTGTCGTCGCTCAAGTCGCGATGTCTAAAGTATGTGCAGACTGTCACTTGTAATGCAGGAAGGCTGGAAAAGCAGGAGTACATTGCAATCGGTACCACATGCTGTATATATACCACCGAGACATCGACATGTCAC
Source organism: Dermacentor variabilis (assembly GCF_050947875.1). NCBI lineage: Eukaryota > Metazoa > Arthropoda > Arachnida > Ixodida > Ixodidae > Dermacentor > Dermacentor variabilis. Next base: position 45,407,844 of record NC_134571.1, on the reverse strand, counting down.
GCAGTGCATCAGCGAGCGTTAGGCAGCGGCTGTCTGTGGAAGAAGCCCAGGCGCCGCGAAAACGTATTTCAATCACATTTAGGTGGCAGGGAATCAAATAAGAAAGCATCGGATACAAAGGACAAGGGATTAGCCCACTCCTTAGCTTGTCGTTTTCTCTCATCCCATTCGCAAGGATGGTTTGTCTGGGGAAGTACACCGCACCCGAAGTGTCGTGCTTTGTGAATTTCCTTTACCCACTCCCTCATTTGTAAGGTAGGACCGCGGGCGTCCTGTTAGCTCTCCATTACACCATAACCTAATCTCGTGTGTGGCCTTAGGGATGCGGCGGCGACAACAGTCGACGCGTCGAAAGGTAAAACCAAGCTTTGCTCGGGCCCTGTCTACACTTCTTACTCATTGGAGAAGGCCAATGTGACGCAAAGTGACGGATCACTTATGTTTGCGCACCTACAGCTGTGTTGAGTATCGTCAAAAGCGTGCACACGTTGACTACAGTGACTGATCCGACAGATGACAACGTGACTTCCATTACAAGTGGCATGACGCACGCGCTGTTCGCAAGAAAATTGAGAATAAGGGCTCTTCGCTACAATCGCGTGCAGTACACTCTTCATCGCTGTATCTCGAATACGTTCGTATGGCCTGTAATTATTCAGGTAACTAGCCTTCAAAAGGTACAAGAAAACAAATATTCGTTCCCTTGTTCTTTTTTTTTTTGCAATATCTCGTAGGTTCATCTATTCATATAACCAGTACATAAAAATAAGCTCAGTACCCTATACATTTTTTACACGTGATTCCCTGCGCAATCGTTTTAGATCACGTTAGAGTAAGAATGGGGAAAAGTAAGTAATTTAATGTGTCTGTAAGCAGCCTATATACTCTATGTCTATTTGTAAAGGGAAGATTATGAATAACCAGGCCCTAGTCAGTCGCACTATTCGCTGCTATGACTGGCCACCATTCGGGAACTGAAGAATCACTGATAACGTTTGTGTGAAAAAATTAACCTAATTTCTACCTCTGAGCGGTTGGCGACAGGTGTAGCTTTACCGATGCTGCACGCTTTTGTGAGATAGAAGGCAAGCATCAGTGCGATGAGGGAATAAGGAAAAGAGTTGCGCGAAGACACGGGTAGGGGTCTGGTATTTCTTACAGGAAACGCAATACGTCTCACAATCTAAGACGTCAGCGCTTGAGGTAACGAATCTGCTGGCGCAATCATTATTGATCGTGGTCTCATTTCAAATGTCTGGAATACGCTCGTCAATATCCTTTACTTTCTTCTCGTCTGTTGTGTGATATCGTTGTCGAAATGTTTTTCTAGTTCATTCCAAAGCCACTGTCAAAGCCACGCCAACATTTATGTTATGACCAAATGTAAATGTGCACCATTAGAGCAAATGCATCAGCGTTGCGATCGATATGCTTTTGAAGGAGGTTTATATGCCGTAAAAATTGATTATATAGTAAAGATTTGCAAAATACTTTCGAACGTCCCAACTTCGCTGTCATAAATCTGTGTCCTGAATACATTCAAGGGAAGTTCGCGAGCCCCGTCTGTTGCGCCGAGAAATTACTTATGCAGCCTATACGCCTTCTAGTTCGAAGTGTAAATTGAACGCGCTATCGAGACCTGTTCACTACAAAACACGCTTTGTTCACATTGAGCTCAAAGGGCAAGTCTGTGAACCATCGTCTACAATCAAACGCGACGATACCGAACAGGCTTATGCGAAGAAAAAAAAACGAGAAAAGAAGAACAATAGCGGTGTATATGGTAGTATGATATGCCGAAACTCGTTTATAGCAAACATCAACAAAGTTTCGTGATGGGTTCGTTCTATTTGAATTAGTTATCCATAATTGAGAAAAAAGCAATGAAAAAAATTATGGCAAACTCATGTCACGATTTCCGTCGGCGGTAATGCGATTAGCATTCGAACTAAGTAGCGACACACCGTGTTTTGAATGTCACGTTTATTTAACACCTGCAGTGGTCATTACGAGACACTCGTTGCTTCGGCTATGCGCGACATACTTCGACCTAGCCCCAATCGCTCGCCAAGGTCGCCGTGAGCATGGCGGCATGACGACGACTCTATGATGCCGAAGGAATTATGACGTGGAATGACAAAGGCGCTAGAACTATGACGGCATGATGACAATGAGATGTCGGTTCCTGGATGATGAGGATGATATAACGACGACAGCCTGAGGACAACATGACAACAATAATATGATGACTATTTTATGACGACGACAATATGAGAAAACGGGACGACGAAGCTGAAATGAAGGCGCGACCACGACGTCATCAGGACGACGGTGTGACAACGGATATATTATAACGACAGTCTGACAGCGACGAAACGACGAACTTGTCGTGATGACAGCGACACAACCACGATTGAATGACGACAGCACAATTACAATACAATGACGAACAAGGAATGAGAAAGATGATAGACGAAGGCGGTATGACGACGACGCCATGGCGACGGTGGAATGACGTTACTGAAGCGATGACAATGGCAAAGCGACAGCAGGACGACGACGAAATGACAAAAGTGGTATGACGACGACTGTGTGACGACCCCGGCATGACGACAGTCGGATGTCGAAGCTAGAATGACGAAGACGGTATGAGAATGAATAAATGAAGGCGACTGTACGGTGAGGATACAATAACAACGATGACATGACAATGGTACGAAGACAATGGCATGGCGATAAGGGCATGATGACAATGGCGTGACGATAGCTGTATCAGGAAGCGTGTATGGCGGAGCTGGAGTGACGACGATGGCACGATCACGACGGCATGGTGACAACGGTCTGGCAACGGATGGATGGTGGCGACTGTCTGACGACGATGGCATGACCACGGTGGTATAATCACGATTGAACGGCGAGAGTGTGATTAGAATAGAATGAGCAAGAAAGATTGACCTCGATGGAACGATGAAGACGGTATGACGATGACTACGGGACAACAATAGGATGAAGTTACTGAAGGGATAACTATGGTTAAATGACAGCGTCACAACAACAGCATAACGACAATGGTATAACGACGATGGTGTGACCACAATGGCATAATGAGAGTCGGATGACGAAGTAAGAATGACGACAACGGAACCACTATGACGGCATCATGATGGCGGTGTGACAACTAATGCATGATGGTCGAGTGTAGGACGACGACGGCGTGACTACGATGGCAAGACGAAATGCGGATTACTTACCTGCAATGACAACGATGCAAAGACAACTGCGGCATCACGACGGCGGTGTCAACAATGCATGACGACTCTATGATGATGATGACTTGACGATGAAGGCACGGTGTGATTCGGATGACAAAGTTCGAATGACGGCGATGAAACGACGGCGGCATCACAACCACGGGCCTAGTGACCCAAGAAGGCTGACGACGACGTGGGCCACTGGGTGGGCGTAGGAGGATATATATATATATATATATATATATATATATATATATATATATATATATATATATATATATGCTTCGGCGCATTGATTCAAGTGTGCGCCCGTTCAATTATTTTTGATATGTTGGCGGTAGAGTCGGTTTAAGCATGCGTGTGGGTTGGGGTGGATGTGTATAGTGTTTGGATCGGACTGCTGGTACGATCTGTTGGGAACTCGGCGCTGACGCCCGTGGTTGTACCTGGGTCGCAAGCCCCAAGGGTAGCGTTGGCCTGGCGGCCGGGGGTACAACTCGAAGCATCCGAAGGTCCCGGCAAAGCAAGAGTCGACTGGTAACAACGAAACAACTTGTTTATTTTAACATCGCAAAGAGTTGGCGGTCAGGTTTGACCGAAGTAGAGAGACGGGAGAGCACTTCACTCAACAGAAGAAATCGGAGCCCTCCTTTTGGCGTCCGGGGGCAGCTGTTTTTATACTCTCGCAGTTGAGGGCAAGAAGGAACCCCTCAAAAGACGAGCACGTGAATGTACAATGGGCTAATGGTGACGCACACTGTCGTAGCGATGCCGTAGCACCATGTCGAGCACGATCTCGTAGCACCCTGTCGTGGCGCTGCCGGTCGGACACAATGACTGTAATGAGAGGATGGTCCCTGCTTTGGCATCGCCTGTTTCGGGCATAATGACTGGAACGAGATCCCTGCTTTGGCATCGCCTGTTTCGGGCCCAATAACTGGAATGAGATCCCTGCTTTGGCATCGCCTGTTTCGGGCACAATGACTGGAACGAGATCCCTGCTTTGGCATCGCCTGTTTCGGGCCCAATAACTGGAATGAGATCCCTGCTTTGGCATCGCCTGTTTCGGGCACAATGACTGGAATGCGAGGATGATCCCTAGGCGGTCGCATCGCCGCAGTCGCGCCTGGAAACACCTGGCGATGAGTGTTGCGGCGACGACGATCGGGCCAAAATGTCCGCCGCCCCGCCGCAGTCGCGCCGGCAAAACCACGTGTCGCAGGCGAAACGCAACAGACCGCCCCGCCGGGGGAAGGAGATCCCGATGGACAGGGGACTGCATCCGCTGTCCGGAGGGATGTCGCTCGATGATGCTCATAATCGAAGTCGGGCGTCCCTCGACGTTTCTTGAGCGCAGCGCACAGAGAAGGCCTCGTTCTCTTGTTCAGGTTCGCACGGGACACTGCAAAGTGACTTCGGGAGAGTTCACATTTTTGTTCTCGTTCCCGGCAAGCGTTAGAACTACGCTGAAACTCAACCGCTCAGTCAGCAAGCACGGCACAACCCTCACTAAGCCCTGCCAGGCTCTTTCCCCTTTTTATACCACTGCCTAGTTCCTTACAGTAGTCTAGCATCACTCAGAACGCGTCCACAAATTGAAAAATTGCACTAGAAAGCATATCATCACTTTGAAACACTAAACAAAAGCAATATGTTAAAAAAAAAATCCTGCCTCAGGAAGAAAACATCAGTAACAAACAATTTTGAGGCTGATTCCTACGTTAGGGGCTTCGACTTAAGCCATCGGCGTTACCGTTGAGACTCCCCTTTTTGTAACGCACCTCAAAGGAATATTGTTGTAAAGCGAGGCTCCAGCGCAGGAGGCGGCCATTTTTGGGAGAGATGGTCTGCAGCCATTGGAGAGGGCAGTGATCCGTCTCAATGATAAACCTCGAGCCGGCTAGATAGCATGACAATTTCTGAACGGCCCACACGAGACATGCACACTCTTTCTCGGTGGCGCTATACGCCTGCTCACGACTGGTCAGCTTACGACTAGCATACAGGACGGGGTGTTCTACTTCTCCATTTTCCCGTTGGCACAGTACAACGCCCATGCCTCGCTCACTAGCATCGCACTGAACAATGAACCCTTTTGTATAGTCTGGCGATCGTAGCACAGGCTGGCTTGTTAGGGCACTCTTTAGGGCGCTAAAAGCTCTTTCCTTTGTCTCGTCCCAGACGACTGTTTGAGGCTCTGTCTTTCTTAGAGCATCCGTCAGGGGAGCCGCGATATCAGAGTACCTAGGGATGTACCTCTGATAGTAGCCGGCGACACCCAAGAACGACCGAATATCGGTCTTTGTGCGCGGTTGCGGAAAGTCTCGCACAGCGGCCACTTTTATTTCAGAGGGGCGGCGACGACCCTGACCAATCACGTGACCGAGGTAGACAACCTCGGCCTGTGCTAACTGGCACTTAGGAGCCTTGACTGTCAAGCCCGCTTCGCGCAGGCGAGTTAGCACTGCCCGCAAGTGTGCCATATGCTCAGACCAGGATGCGGAGAATATCGCTACGTCGTCTAGATACGGTAAAGCGAATTCTTGCTGTCCCCGCACCACTTTATCCATGAGACTTGAAAAACAGTATGGCGCGTTCTTCAAACCAAAACTCAACACTTTAGGACGGAATGTTCCCATTGGTGAAATGAACGCCGCATACCTACTAGCCTCTTCTGTAAGTGGAACCTGCCAATAACCCCTGACAAGATCTAGGGTGGAAATAAACTGAGCGCTACTAACTTTCTCAAGGCGCTCCTCGATGTTAGGGATCGGATAAATTTGATCCTTAGTGATGGAATTAAGCCTGCGGTAGTCGACGCAAGGACGAGGTTCCTTGCCCGGTACCTCAACTAAAATCAAAGGGGAGGTATAATCACTCTCACCTGCCTCAATAACACCGAGCTGTAGCATTTTCTTTACCTCAGCCTCCATAATATCGCTCTGGCGGGGTGACACCCGATACGCCTTGGATCGTACTGGCTCTGTGGAGGTAAGTTCTATATCATGAGTAAGTACAGAAGTCCTACCAGGCCTCTCAGAGAACAGACCTTGAAACTCTTGTAATAGCTGGTGTAGTTCGGTTTTCTGCTCAGGCGACAGCGGTGCTTTACTGATAAGGTCACTAATGACTTGACCGGTGTCTTCCCTGTTCGTCACTGAGCCTAGTCCCGGAAGCTCGACTGGAAGCTCTTCAGGAACGTTTATCATCATGCACACCACTGCTTCCCGTTGTCTATAAGGTTTGAGCAGATTACAGTGGTAAACTTGCTGTGCTTTCCGCTTTCCTGGCAGACTTACCACGTAGTTAACGTCCGACAGTTTCTGAACAATTCGCGCTGGGCCCTCCCACTGCACGTCTAGTTTGTTGTTTAGCGATGTGCGCAATATCATGACCTCATCGCCAACCTCAAAACGACGGGCCCTGGCTGTCCGATCATAATAAACCTTGGCCCTCTGCTGGGCCTTTGCCATTGCTTCACCTGACAACTCCTGTGCCCTTCTTAAGCGTTCGAGGAGCTTAAGCACGTACTCCACCACGACTGGGTCGTCGCCCCTACCTTCCCATGATTCTCGAAGCATGCGAAGCGGAGATCGAAGCGAGCGACCGTACACCAGTTCAGCTGGCGAAAACCCCGTAGCCGCATGCGGCGCGGTTCTTAACGCAAACATCACCCCAGGCAAACACAGCTCCCAGTCAGTTCGATGTTCAAAACACAACGCTCTCAACACGCGCTTCATGACGGAGTGGAGCTTCTCAACGGAATTCGACTGTGGGTGGTACACTGAGCTGTGTAGCAGCTTTACCCCACACCTTTCGAGAAAAGTTGTCGTCAAAGCGCTAGTAAACACTGTGCCCTGATCTGATTGGATTTCCGCAGGGAAACCAACTCGCGCAAATATGGACAGTAGTGCATTAACTATCTCAACTGAGCTGAGTTCTTTAAGCGGCACTGCTTCAGGGAACTTTGTCGCTGGGCAGATCACAGTCAAAATGTGTCTGTACCCCGTGGCTGTTACCGGCAGAGGTCCCACAGTATCAATAACGAGCCGTCTAAAAGGCTCCGTAATGATAGGTACCAATTTCAACGGCGCCCTCGATTTGTCCCCTGGTTTGCCCACCCGCTGACAAGTGTCACATGTCCTCACGAAATGGTCTGCGTCCCGAAAACACCCTGGCCAATAGTACTCTTGCAAGAGACGGTCCTTAGTTTTCTTAACTCCTAGGTGTCCGGACCACGAACCCCCGTGTAACAAGCGCAACAGATCCTGACGATAGCATTGAGGCACGACCAGCTGATCGAACTCCACTCCTCTTCGGTCTAGATACTTCCGGTACAGGACTCCACCTCTTTCCACAAAACGCGCAGTTTTCCTGGCGATACCTTCTTTGACATTGCAGCGTATGTTTTCCAGGCTGCCATCCTTTTTTTGCTCGGCTATCAAAGCCGACCGGCTGACTTTTAGCAACCTATCAAGTCCGTCTGACGTAGGCGCGATGAGCAAATCAGTAGATAGCTCTTCTAACTTTCCCGCGTCGGGCGTTTCCTCTCCAGTATCTGGCGCCTTTAACGTTACAGACTCTAGTTTATTCAGTTCGGGCGTGCTCGGAATATCAGCTTGCTGCGCCTCTGACCCTTTTTCGTTGTTTGATAACGTCGGCCCCGCAACTATCGCCTTTGCAGCGAGCTCCCGAACCTTCGATCTGGTTAAGGCCTGAACACTAGCTTCACCAAACAAAAGCCCCTTCTCGCGCAGGAGGTGATCGGACCTGTTTGAAAATAGGTACGGGTACTGGGGTGGCAGCATAGATGACACTGCCGCCTCTGTCTCAAGCGCTCCGAAAGGTCCTTCAATAAGCACCTTTGCTACTGGCAGACACACGCTATGAGCTTCCACGGCTTGCTTGATCCACGCGCACTCGCCCGTGAACATATGGGGTTCTACGTAAGATGGGTGAACTACATCCATCGTAGCTGCGGAATCGCGAAGCACTCGGCACTCTTTCCCGTTCACGAGGAGGTCTCGCATGTAAGGCTCGAGAAGCTTCATGTTCTCGTCAGTGCTGCCTATTGAAAAAAACACAACTTTTGGTGTTGTTTCCGGACACTGCGCCGAAAAGTGACCCGGCTTCTGGCACGTATAACACAAGCGCGCTCGCCTCATCTCGAACCGCTTTCTGCGTTTGGCTGCCGCCGTCTCTTTACGTTTGGTCGGACTGCTTTCGCTCGCATCCTCACTACGCGTGTCCCCCTTTAATCTCATGGGTGTGAACTTCGGCCTCTCGAACTTCGAGCCAAATTCACCCTTTTGACCGTCCTTAGCTCCGCGAGCTCGACGCGTCACAAACTCCTCGGCTAGCTCAGCGGCTCTAGCCACCGTACTCACGTCGGGCCTATCCAAGACCCAGTATCGCACGTTCTCCGGTAACCGACTATAAAACTGTTCTAGCCCGAAACACTGCAGAACTTTATCGTGGTCACCAAACGCTTTCTCTTCTTTGAGCCACTCCTGCATGTTCGACATAAGCCTATACGCAAACTCTGTATATGACTCACTTCTGCCTTTCTCATTTTCCCGAAACTTCCGACGGAACGCCTCCGCAGACAGCCGGTACTTTTTTAGCAGACTCGATTTTACTTTGTCGAAATCCTCTGCCTCCTCTCTATCCAAGCGAGCGACTACGTCGGCCGCCTCGCCGGGTAACAAAGTGAGCAAGCGCTGTGGCCACGTTTCCCGAGAGAACCCCTGCTTCTCGCACGTTCGCTCAAAGTTAACCAGGAACAAACCAATGTCCTCTCCAAGCTTAAACGGCCGCATCAGGTCAGTCATTTTGAACAATACGCGTTCTCCTGCACCGTGTGCCTGACTTCCATTATGAGCGCGTTCCATCTCTATCTCGAGACGCTTCATTTCCAAAGCGTGTTGATGGTCACGCTCTTCTTTTTCTTTCTCTTTTTGTTCTTTAAGTTCGCGCTCCTGTCTTTTTGCAGTCTCCCTCTCTTCAATAGTCTCAAGGCATTCCGACAGCTCGTCATCCTCAGCCTCTAACTCAAGAATAGCCTTTAGCAGTTCAGGTTTTCTGAGTTTGTCTGAGACATCCAGACCCAACTCTCTTGCAAGCTCCAACAATTTCGGTTTGCGCAACGACTTCAAATCCATGGCTGCTCTGAATGCTGCTTTCTCTACTGCCTATTATTGTCTTGCCGCAACTAACCCGGCAGCAACGACAACCACAATTACCAGCTCTGTTTCTAACACTAACAAAAAGCCTGGCAAAGCTCAGAAGAAGAAAGTCCCGCACTCACCAAACCTCGCAGGCAGGAATTCCACGCAGTCGTTCCGCTGCAGGCAACCAGTCGTCACACAGGGCTCGTTGCACTGCTCCCGGATCGTCGTTGAGCTGCTCAGCATACAGTCAACTGCATCTCTTCGCTGCTGGCCTCCGTTGTCGCGATCTCACCGCTGGCAGACAGTTGTTTGAAGTCGGAGGCGATCTCACCGCTGGCAACCAGATGTTTGGATCGGACTGCTGGTACGATCTGTTGGGAACTCGGCGCTGACGCCCGTGGTTGTACCTGGGTCGCAAGCCCCAAGGGTAGCGTTGGCCTGGCGGCCGGGGGTACAACTCGAAGCATCCGAAGGTCCCGGCAAAGCAAGAGTCGACTGGTAACAACGAAACAACTTGTTTATTTTAACATCGCAAAGAGTTGGCGGTCAGGTTTGACCGAAGTAGAGAGACGGTAGAGCACTTCACTCAACAGAAGAAATCGGAGCCCTCCTTTTGGCGTCCGGGGGCAGCTGTTTTTATACTCTCGCAGTTGAGGGCAAGAAGGAACCCCTCAAAAGACGAGCACGTGAATGTACAATGGGCTAATGGTGACGCACACTGTCGTAGCGATGCCGTAGCACCATGTCGAGCACGATCTCGTAGCACCCTGTCGTGGCGCTGCCGGTCGGACACAATGACTGTAATGAGAGGATGGTCCCTGCTTTGGCATCGCCTGTTTCGGGCATAATGACTGGAACGAGATCCCTGCTTTGGCATCGCCTGTTTCGGGCCCAATAACTGGAATGAGATCCCTGCTTTGGCATCGCCTGTTTCGGGCACAATGACTGGAACGAGATCCCTGCTTTGGCATCGCCTGTTTCGGGCCCAATAACTGGAATGAGATCCCTGCTTTGGCATCGCCTGTTTCGGGCACAATGACTGGAATGCGAGGATGATCCCTAGGCGGTCGCATCGCCGCAGTCGCGCCTGGAAACACCTGGCGATGAGTGTTGCGGCGACGACGATCGGGCCAAAATGTCCGCCGCCCCGCCGCAGTCGCGCCGGCAAAACCACGTGTCGCAGGCGAAACGCAACAGACCGCCCCGCCGGGGGAAGGAGATCCCGATGGACAGGGGACTGCATCCGCTGTCCGGAGGGATGTCGCTCGATGATGCTCATAATCGAAGTCGGGCGTCCCTCGACGTTTCTTGAGCGCAGCGCACAGAGAAGGCCTCGTTCTCTTGTTCAGGTTCGCACGGGACACTGCAAAGTGACTTCGGGAGAGTTCACATTTTTGTTCTCGTTCCCGGCAAGCGTTAGAACTACGCTGAAACTCAACCGCTCAGTCAGCAAGCACGGCACAACCCTCACTAAGCCCTGCCAGGCTCTTTCCCCTTTTTATACCACTGCCTAGTTCCTTACAGTAGTCTAGCATCACTCAGAACGCGTCCACAAATTGAAAAATTGCACTAGAAAGCATATCATCACTTTGAAACACTAAACAAAAGCAATATGTTAAAAAAAAAATCCTGCCTCAGGAAGAAAACATCAGTAACAAACAATTTTGAGGCTGATTCCTACGTTAGGGGCTTCGACTTAAGCCATCGGCGTTACCGTTGAGACTCCCCTTTTTGTAACGCACCTCAAAGGAATATTGTTGTAAAGCGAGGCTCCAGCGCAGGAGGCGGCCATTTTTGGGAGAGATGGTCTGCAGCCATTGGAGAGGGCAGTGATCCGTCTCAATGATAAACCTCGAGCCGGCTAGATAGCATGACAATTTCTGAACGGCCCACACGAGACATGCACACTCTTTCTCGGTGGCGCTATACGCCTGCTCACGACTGGTCAGCTTACGACTAGCATACAGGACGGGGTGTTCTACTTCTCCATTTTCCCGTTGGCACAGTACAACGCCCATGCCTCGCTCACTAGCATCGCACTGAACAATGAACCCTTTTGTATAGTCTGGCGATCGTAGCACAGGCTGGCTTGTTAGGGCACTCTTTAGGGCGCTAAAAGCTCTTTCCTTTGTCTCGTCCCAGACGACTGTTTGAGGCTCTGTCTTTCTTAGAGCATCCGTCAGGGGAGCCGCGATATCAGAGTACCTAGGGATGTACCTCTGATAGTAGCCGGCGACACCCAAGAACGACCGAATATCGGTCTTTGTGCGCGGTTGCGGAAAGTCTCGCACAGCGGCCACTTTTATTTCAGAGGGGCGGCGACGACCCTGACCAATCACGTGACCGAGGTAGACAACCTCGGCCTGTGCTAACTGGCACTTAGGAGCCTTGACTGTCAAGCCCGCTTCGCGCAGGCGAGTTAGCACTGCCCGCAAGTGTGCCATATGCTCAGACCAGGATGCGGAGAATATCGCTACGTCGTCTAGATACGGTAAAGCGAATTCTTGCTGTCCCCGCACCACTTTATCCATGAGACTTGAAAAACAGTATGGCGCGTTCTTCAAACCAAAACTCAACACTTTAGGACGGAATGTTCCCATTGGTGAAATGAACGCCGCATACCTACTAGCCTCTTCTGTAAGTGGAACCTGCCAATAACCCCTGACAAGATCTAGGGTGGAAATAAACTGAGCGCTACTAACTTTCTCAAGGCGCTCCTCGATGTTAGGGATCGGATAAATTTGATCCTTAGTGATGGAATTAAGCCTGCGGTAGTCGACGCAAGGACGAGGTTCCTTGCCCGGTACCTCAACTAAAATCAAAGGGGAGGTATAATCACTCTCACCTGCCTCAATAACACCGAGCTGTAGCATTTTCTTTACCTCAGCCTCCATAATATCGCTCTGGCGGGGTGACACCCGATACGCCTTGGATCGTACTGGCTCTGTGGAGGTAAGTTCTATATCATGAGTAAGTACAGAAGTCCTACCAGGCCTCTCAGAGAACAGACCTTGAAACTCTTGTAATAGCTGGTGTAGTTCGGTTTTCTGCTCAGGCGACAGCGGTGCTTTACTGATAAGGTCACTAATGACTTGACCGGTGTCTTCCCTGTTCGTCACTGAGCCTAGTCCCGGAAGCTCGACTGGAAGCTCTTCAGGAACGTTTATCATCATGCACACCACTGCTTCCCGTTGTCTATAAGGTTTGAGCAGATTACAGTGGTAAACTTGCTGTGCTTTCCGCTTTCCTGGCAGACTTACCACGTAGTTAACGTCCGACAGTTTCTGAACAATTCGCGCTGGGCCCTCCCACTGCACGTCTAGTTTGTTGTTTAGCGATGTGCGCAATATCATGACCTCATCGCCAACCTCAAAACGACGGGCCCTGGCTGTCCGATCATAATAAACCTTGGCCCTCTGCTGGGCCTTTGCCATTGCTTCACCTGACAACTCCTGTGCCCTTCTTAAGCGTTCGAGGAGCTTAAGCACGTACTCCACCACGACTGGGTCGTCGCCCCTACCTTCCCATGATTCTCGAAGCATGCGAAGCGGAGATCGAAGCGAGCGACCGTACACCAGTTCAGCTGGCGAAAACCCCGTAGCCGCATGCGGCGCGGTTCTTAACGCAAACATCACCCCAGGCAAACACAGCTCCCAGTCAGTTCGATGTTCAAAACACAACGCTCTCAACACGCGCTTCATGACGGAGTGGAGCTTCTCAACGGAATTCGACTGTGGGTGGTACACTGAGCTGTGTAGCAGCTTTACCCCACACCTTTCGAGAAAAGTTGTCGTCAAAGCGCTAGTAAACACTGTGCCCTGATCTGATTGGATTTCCGCAGGGAAACCAACTCGCGCAAATATGGACAGTAGTGCATTAACTATCTCAACTGAGCTGAGTTCTTTAAGCGGCACTGCTTCAGGGAACTTTGTCGCTGGGCAGATCACAGTCAAAATGTGTCTGTACCCCGTGGCTGTTACCGGCAGAGGTCCCACAGTATCAATAACGAGCCGTCTAAAAGGCTCCGTAATGATAGGTACCAATTTCAACGGCGCCCTCGATTTGTCCCCTGGTTTGCCCACCCGCTGACAAGTGTCACATGTCCTCACGAAATGGTCTGCGTCCCGAAAACACCCTGGCCAATAGTACTCTTGCAAGAGACGGTCCTTAGTTTTCTTAACTCCTAGGTGTCCGGACCACGAACCCCCGTGTAACAAGCGCAACAGATCCTGACGATAGCATTGAGGCACGACCAGCTGATCGAACTCCACTCCTCTTCGGTCTAGATACTTCCGGTACAGGACTCCACCTCTTTCCACAAAACGCGCAGTTTTCCTGGCGATACCTTCTTTGACATTGCAGCGTATGTTTTCCAGGCTGCCATCCTTTTTTTGCTCGGCTATCAAAGCCGACCGGCTGACTTTTAGCAACCTATCAAGTCCGTCTGACGTAGGCGCGATGAGCAAATCAGTAGATAGCTCTTCTAACTTTCCCGCGTCGGGCGTTTCCTCTCCAGTATCTGGCGCCTTTAACGTTACAGACTCTAGTTTATTCAGTTCGGGCGTGCTCGGAATATCAGCTTGCTGCGCCTCTGACCCTTTTTCGTTGTTTGATAACGTCGGCCCCGCAACTATCGCCTTTGCAGCGAGCTCCCGAACCTTCGATCTGGTTAAGGCCTGAACACTAGCTTCACCAAACAAAAGCCCCTTCTCGCGCAGGAGGTGATCGGACCTGTTTGAAAATAGGTACGGGTACTGGGGTGGCAGCATAGATGACACTGCCGCCTCTGTCTCAAGCGCTCCGAAAGGTCCTTCAATAAGCACCTTTGCTACTGGCAGACACACGCTATGAGCTTCCACGGCTTGCTTGATCCACGCGCACTCGCCCGTGAACATATGGGGTTCTACGTAAGATGGGTGAACTACATCCATCGTAGCTGCGGAATCGCGAAGCACTCGGCACTCTTTCCCGTTCACGAGGAGGTCTCGCATGTAAGGCTCGAGAAGCTTCATGTTCTCGTCAGTGCTGCCTATTGAAAAAAACACAACTTTTGGTGTTGTTTCCGGACACTGCGCCGAAAAGTGACCCGGCTTCTGGCACGTATAACACAAGCGCGCTCGCCTCATCTCGAACCGCTTTCTGCGTTTGGCTGCCGCCGTCTCTTTACGTTTGGTCGGACTGCTTTCGCTCGCATCCTCACTACGCGTGTCCCCCTTTAATCTCATGGGTGTGAACTTCGGCCTCTCGAACTTCGAGCCAAATTCACCCTTTTGACCGTCCTTAGCTCCGCGAGCTCGACGCGTCACAAACTCCTCGGCTAGCTCAGCGGCTCTAGCCACCGTACTCACGTCGGGCCTATCCAAGACCCAGTATCGCACGTTCTCCGGTAACCGACTATAAAACTGTTCTAGCCCGAAACACTGCAGAACTTTATCGTGGTCACCAAACGCTTTCTCTTCTTTGAGCCACTCCTGCATGTTCGACATAAGCCTATACGCAAACTCTGTATATGACTCACTTCTGCCTTTCTCATTTTCCCGAAACTTCCGACGGAACGCCTCCGCAGACAGCCGGTACTTTTTTAGCAGACTCGATTTTACTTTGTCGAAATCCTCTGCCTCCTCTCTATCCAAGCGAGCGACTACGTCGGCCGCCTCGCCGGGTAACAAAGTGAGCAAGCGCTGTGGCCACGTTTCCCGAGAGAACCCCTGCTTCTCGCACGTTCGCTCAAAGTTAACCAGGAACAAACCAATGTCCTCTCCAAGCTTAAACGGCCGCATCAGGTCAGTCATTTTGAACAATACGCGTTCTCCTGCACCGTGTGCCTGACTTCCATTATGAGCGCGTTCCATCTCTATCTCGAGACGCTTCATTTCCAAAGCGTGTTGATGGTCACGCTCTTCTTTTTCTTTCTCTTTTTGTTCTTTAAGTTCGCGCTCCTGTCTTTTTGCAGTCTCCCTCTCTTCAATAGTCTCAAGGCATTCCGACAGCTCGTCATCCTCAGCCTCTAACTCAAGAATAGCCTTTAGCAGTTCAGGTTTTCTGAGTTTGTCTGAGACATCCAGACCCAACTCTCTTGCAAGCTCCAACAATTTCGGTTTGCGCAACGACTTCAAATCCATGGCTGCTCTGAATGCTGCTTTCTCTACTGCCTATTATTGTCTTGCCGCAACTAACCCGGCAGCAACGACAACCACAATTACCAGCTCTGTTTCTAACACTAACAAAAAGCCTGGCAAAGCTCAGAAGAAGAAAGTCCCGCACTCACCAAACCTCGCAGGCAGGAATTCCACGCAGTCGTTCCGCTGCAGGCAACCAGTCGTCACACAGGGCTCGTTGCACTGCTCCCGGATCGTCGTTGAGCTGCTCAGCATACAGTCAACTGCATCTCTTCGCTGCTGGCCTCCGTTGTCGCGATCTCACCGCTGGCAGACAGTTGTTTGAAGTCGGAGGCGATCTCACCGCTGGCAACCAGATGTTTGGATCGGACTGCTGGTACGATCTGTTGGGAACTCGGCGCTGACGCCCGTGGTTGTACCTGGGTCGCAAGCCCCAAGGGTAGCGTTGGCCTGGCGGCCGGGGGTACAACTCGAAGCATCCGAAGGTCCCGGCAAAGCAAGAGTCGACTGGTAACAACGAAACAACTTGTTTATTTTAACATCGCAAAGAGTTGGCGGTCAGGTTTGACCGAAGTAGAGAGACGGTAGAGCACTTCACTCAACAGAAGAAATCGGAGCCCTCCTTTTGGCGTCCGGGGGCAGCTGTTTTTATACTCTCGCAGTTGAGGGCAAGAAGGAACCCCTCAAAAGACGAGCACGTGAATGTACAATGGGCTAATGGTGACGCACACTGTCGTAGCGATGCCGTAGCACCATGTCGAGCACGATCTCGTAGCACCCTGTCGTGGCGCTGCCGGTCGGACACAATGACTGTAATGAGAGGATGGTCCCTGCTTTGGCATCGCCTGTTTCGGGCATAATGACTGGAACGAGATCCCTGCTTTGGCATCGCCTGTTTCGGGCCCAATAACTGGAATGAGATCCCTGCTTTGGCATCGCCTGTTTCGGGCACAATGACTGGAACGAGATCCCTGCTTTGGCATCGCCTGTTTCGGGCCCAATAACTGGAATGAGATCCCTGCTTTGGCATCGCCTGTTTCGGGCACAATGACTGGAATGCGAGGATGATCCCTAGGCGGTCGCATCGCCGCAGTCGCGCCTGGAAACACCTGGCGATGAGTGTTGCGGCGACGACGATCGGGCCAAAATGTCCGCCGCCCCGCCGCAGTCGCGCCGGCAAAACCACGTGTCGCAGGCGAAACGCAACAGACCGCCCCGCCGGGGGAAGGAGATCCCGATGGACAGGGGACTGCATCCGCTGTCCGGAGGGATGTCGCTCGATGATGCTCATAATCGAAGTCGGGCGTCCCTCGACGTTTCTTGAGCGCAGCGCACAGAGAAGGCCTCGTTCTCTTGTTCAGGTTCGCACGGGACACTGCAAAGTGACTTCGGGAGAGTTCACATTTTTGTTCTCGTTCCCGGCAAGCGTTAGAACTACGCTGAAACTCAACCGCTCAGTCAGCAAGCACGGCACAACCCTCACTAAGCCCTGCCAGGCTCTTTCCCCTTTTTATACCACTGCCTAGTTCCTTACAGTAGTCTAGCATCACTCAGAACGCGTCCACAAATTGAAAAATTGCACTAGAAAGCATATCATCACTTTGAAACACTAAACAAAAGCAATATGTTAAAAAAAAAATCCTGCCTCAGGAAGAAAACATCAGTAACAAACAATTTTGAGGCTGATTCCTACGTTAGGGGCTTCGACTTAAGCCATCGGCGTTACCGTTGAGACTCCCCTTTTTGTAACGCACCTCAAAGGAATATTGTTGTAAAGCGAGGCTCCAGCGCAGGAGGCGGCCATTTTTGGGAGAGATGGTCTGCAGCCATTGGAGAGGGCAGTGATCCGTCTCAATGATAAACCTCGAGCCGGCTAGATAGCATGACAATTTCTGAACGGCCCACACGAGACATGCACACTCTTTCTCGGTGGCGCTATACGCCTGCTCACGACTGGTCAGCTTACGACTAGCATACAGGACGGGGTGTTCTACTTCTCCATTTTCCCGTTGGCACAGTACAACGCCCATGCCTCGCTCACTAGCATCGCACTGAACAATGAACCCTTTTGTATAGTCTGGCGATCGTAGCACAGGCTGGCTTGTTAGGGCACTCTTTAGGGCGCTAAAAGCTCTTTCCTTTGTCTCGTCCCAGACGACTGTTTGAGGCTCTGTCTTTCTTAGAGCATCCGTCAGGGGAGCCGCGATATCAGAGTACCTAGGGATGTACCTCTGATAGTAGCCGGCGACACCCAAGAACGACCGAATATCGGTCTTTGTGCGCGGTTGCGGAAAGTCTCGCACAGCGGCCACTTTTATTTCAGAGGGGCGGCGACGACCCTGACCAATCACGTGACCGAGGTAGACAACCTCGGCCTGTGCTAACTGGCACTTAGGAGCCTTGACTGTCAAGCCCGCTTCGCGCAGGCGAGTTAGCACTGCCCGCAAGTGTGCCATATGCTCAGACCAGGATGCGGAGAATATCGCTACGTCGTCTAGATACGGTAAAGCGAATTCTTGCTGTCCCCGCACCACTTTATCCATGAGACTTGAAAAACAGTATGGCGCGTTCTTCAAACCAAAACTCAACACTTTAGGACGGAATGTTCCCATTGGTGAAATGAACGCCGCATACCTACTAGCCTCTTCTGTAAGTGGAACCTGCCAATAACCCCTGACAAGATCTAGGGTGGAAATAAACTGAGCGCTACTAACTTTCTCAAGGCGCTCCTCGATGTTAGGGATCGGATAAATTTGATCCTTAGTGATGGAATTAAGCCTGCGGTAGTCGACGCAAGGACGAGGTTCCTTGCCCGGTACCTCAACTAAAATCAAAGGGGAGGTATAATCACTCTCACCTGCCTCAATAACACCGAGCTGTAGCATTTTCTTTACCTCAGCCTCCATAATATCGCTCTGGCGGGGTGACACCCGATACGCCTTGGATCGTACTGGCTCTGTGGAGGTAAGTTCTATATCATGAGTAAGTACAGAAGTCCTACCAGGCCTCTCAGAGAACAGACCTTGAAACTCTTGTAATAGCTGGTGTAGTTCGGTTTTCTGCTCAGGCGACAGCGGTGCTTTACTGATAAGGTCACTAATGACTTGACCGGTGTCTTCCCTGTTCGTCACTGAGCCTAGTCCCGGAAGCTCGACTGGAAGCTCTTCAGGAACGTTTATCATCATGCACACCACTGCTTCCCGTTGTCTATAAGGTTTGAGCAGATTACAGTGGTAAACTTGCTGTGCTTTCCGCTTTCCTGGCAGACTTACCACGTAGTTAACGTCCGACAGTTTCTGAACAATTCGCGCTGGGCCCTCCCACTGCACGTCTAGTTTGTTGTTTAGCGATGTGCGCAATATCATGACCTCATCGCCAACCTCAAAACGACGGGCCCTGGCTGTCCGATCATAATAAACCTTGGCCCTCTGCTGGGCCTTTGCCATTGCTTCACCTGACAACTCCTGTGCCCTTCTTAAGCGTTCGAGGAGCTTAAGCACGTACTCCACCACGACTGGGTCGTCGCCCCTACCTTCCCATGATTCTCGAAGCATGCGAAGCGGAGATCGAAGCGAGCGACCGTACACCAGTTCAGCTGGCGAAAACCCCGTAGCCGCATGCGGCGCGGTTCTTAACGCAAACATCACCCCAGGCAAACACAGCTCCCAGTCAGTTCGATGTTCAAAACACAACGCTCTCAACACGCGCTTCATGACGGAGTGGAGCTTCTCAACGGAATTCGACTGTGGGTGGTACACTGAGCTGTGTAGCAGCTTTACCCCACACCTTTCGAGAAAAGTTGTCGTCAAAGCGCTAGTAAACACTGTGCCCTGATCTGATTGGATTTCCGCAGGGAAACCAACTCGCGCAAATATGGACAGTAGTGCATTAACTATCTCAACTGAGCTGAGTTCTTTAAGCGGCACTGCTTCAGGGAACTTTGTCGCTGGGCAGATCACAGTCAAAATGTGTCTGTACCCCGTGGCTGTTACCGGCAGAGGTCCCACAGTATCAATAACGAGCCGTCTAAAAGGCTCCGTAATGATAGGTACCAATTTCAACGGCGCCCTCGATTTGTCCCCTGGTTTGCCCACCCGCTGACAAGTGTCACATGTCCTCACGAAATGGTCTGCGTCCCGAAAACACCCTGGCCAATAGTACTCTTGCAAGAGACGGTCCTTAGTTTTCTTAACTCCTAGGTGTCCGGACCACGAACCCCCGTGTGACAAGCGCAACAGATCCTGACGATAGCATTGAGGCACGACCAGCTGATCGAACTCCACTCCTCTTCGGTCTAGATACTTCCGGTACAGGACTCCACCTCTTTCCACAAAACGCGCAGTTTTCCTGGCGATACCTTCTTTGACATTGCAGCGTATGTTTTCCAGGCTGCCATCCTTTTTTTGCTCGGCTATCAAAGCCGACCGGCTGACTTTTAGCAACCTATCAAGTCCGTCTGACGTAGGCGCGATGAGCAAATCAGTAGATAGCTCTTCTAACTTTCCCGCGTCGGGCGTTTCCTCTCCAGTATCTGGCGCCTTTAACGTTACAGACTCTAGTTTATTCAGTTCGGGCGTGCTCGGAATATCAGCTTGCTGCGCCTCTGACCCTTTTTCGTTGTTTGATAACGTCGGCCCCGCAACTATCGCCTTTGCAGCGAGCTCCCGAACCTTCGATCTGGTTAAGGCCTGAACACTAGCTTCACCAAACAAAAGCCCCTTCTCGCGCAGGAGGTGATCGGACCTGTTTGAAAATAGGTACGGGTACTGGGGTGGCAGCATAGATGACACTGCCGCCTCTGTCTCAAGCGCTCCGAAAGGTCCTTCAATAAGCACCTTTGCTACTGGCAGACACACGCTATGAGCTTCCACGGCTTGCTTGATCCACGCGCACTCGCCCGTGAACATATGGGGTTCTACGTAAGATGGGTGAACTACATCCATCGTAGCTGCGGAATCGCGAAGCACTCGGCACTCTTTCCCGTTCACGAGGAGGTCTCGCATGTAAGGCTCGAGAAGCTTCATGTTCTCGTCAGTGCTGCCTATTGAAAAAAACACAACTTTTGGTGTTGTTTCCGGACACTGCGCCGAAAAGTGACCCGGCTTCTGGCACGTATAACACAAGCGCGCTCGCCTCATCTCGAACCGCTTTCTGCGTTTGGCTGCCGCCGTCTCTTTACGTTTGGTCGGACTGCTTTCGCTCGCATCCTCACTACGCGTGTCCCCCTTTAATCTCATGGGTGTGAACTTCGGCCTCTCGAACTTCGAGCCAAATTCACCCTTTTGACCGTCCTTAGCTCCGCGAGCTCGACGCGTCACAAACTCCTCGGCTAGCTCAGCGGCTCTAGCCACCGTACTCACGTCGGGCCTATCCAAGACCCAGTATCGCACGTTCTCCGGTAACCGACTATAAAACTGTTCTAGCCCGAAACACTGCAGAACTTTATCGTGGTCACCAAACGCTTTCTCTTCTTTGAGCCACTCCTGCATGTTCGACATAAGCCTATACGCAAACTCTGTATATGACTCACTTCTGCCTTTCTCATTTTCCCGAAACTTCCGACGGAACGCCTCCGCAGACAGCCGGTACTTTTTTAGCAGACTCGATTTTACTTTGTCGAAATCCTCTGCCTCCTCTCTATCCAAGCGAGCGACTACGTCGGCCGCCTCGCCGGGTAACAAAGTGAGCAAGCGCTGTGGCCACGTTTCCCGAGAGAACCCCTGCTTCTCGCACGTTCGCTCAAAGTTAACCAGGAACAAACCAATGTCCTCTCCAAGCTTAAACGGCCGCATCAGGTCAGTCATTTTGAACAATACGCGTTCTCCTGCACCGTGTGCCTGACTTCCATTACGAGCGCGTTCCATCTCTATCTCGAGACGCTTCATTTCCAAAGCGTGTTGATGGTCACGCTCTTCTTTTTCTTTCTCTTTTTGTTCTTTAAGTTCGCGCTCCTGTCTTTTTGCAGTCTCCCTCTCTTCAATAGTCTCAAGGCATTCCGACAGCTCGTCATCCTCAGCCTCTAACTCAAGAATAGCCTTTAGCAGTTCAGGTTTTCTGAGTTTGTCTGAGACATCCAGACCCAACTCTCTTGCAAGCTCCAACAATTTCGGTTTGCGCAACGACTTCAAATCCATGGCTGCTCTGAATGCTGCTTTCTCTACTGCCTATTATTGTCTTGCCGCAACTAACCCGGCAGCAACGACAACCACAATTACCAGCTCTGTTTCTAACACTAACAAAAAGCCTGGCAAAGCTCAGAAGAAGAAAGTCCCGCACTCACCAAACCTCGCAGGCAGGAATTCCACGCAGTCGTTCCGCTGCAGGCAACCAGTCGTCACACAGGGCTCGTTGCACTGCTCCCGGATCGTCGTTGAGCTGCTCAGCATACAGTCAACTGCATCTCTTCGCTGCTGGCCTCCGTTGTCGCGATCTCACCGCTGGCAGACAGTTGTTTGAAGTCGGAGGCGATCTCACCGCTGGCAACCAGATGTTTGGATCGGACTGCTGGTACGATCTGTTGGGAACTCGGCGCTGACGCCCGTGGTTGTACCTGGGTCGCAAGCCCCAAGGGTAGCGTTGGCCTGGCGGCCGGGGGTACAACTCGAAGCATCCGAAGGTCCCGGCAAAGCAAGAGTCGACTGGTAACAACGAAACAACTTGTTTATTTTAACATCGCAAAGAGTTGGCGGTCAGGTTTGACCGAAGTAGAGAGACGGTAGAGCACTTCACTCAACAGAAGAAATCGGAGCCCTCCTTTTGGCGTCCGGGGGCAGCTGTTTTTATACTCTCGCAGTTGAGGGCAAGAAGGAACCCCTCAAAAGACGAGCACGTGAATGTACAATGGGCTAATGGTGACGCACACTGTCGTAGCGATGCCGTAGCACCATGTCGAGCACGATCTCGTAGCACCCTGTCGTGGCGCTGCCGGTCGGACACAATGACTGTAATGAGAGGATGGTCCCTGCTTTGGCATCGCCTGTTTCGGGCATAATGACTGGAACGAGATCCCTGCTTTGGCATCGCCTGTTTCGGGCCCAATAACTGGAATGAGATCCCTGCTTTGGCATCGCCTGTTTCGGGCACAATGACTGGAACGAGATCCCTGCTTTGGCATCGCCTGTTTCGGGCCCAATAACTGGAATGAGATCCCTGCTTTGGCATCGCCTGTTTCGGGCACAATGACTGGAATGCGAGGATGATCCCTAGGCGGTCGCATCGCCGCAGTCGCGCCTGGAAACACCTGGCGATGAGTGTTGCGGCGACGACGATCGGGCCAAAATGTCCGCCGCCCCGCCGCAGTCGCGCCGGCAAAACCACGTGTCGCAGGCGAAACGCAACAATAGGTAACGTGCGAGAAGCCTACTATATGCCAAAAGTGGCGCTACTCCTTTTGTCACCGTATGAGGAGCGGGACTCCCTCGTGCAGACGGTCTGGGTTTGAAGTCCTTTCCCTGAGGGTTATTGCTGGAATTAACGCTGACGAATGAGTGATTTTTTTAATCCTCGAGAGAAGCCGTGCACCACGAAGAGACGGCAACCCAGGCAGTCTTTATATAGCAGCGGTCCGTGAACTTGGACACACAGATTCATTCTTAGTATGCCACTCACAATTTTTTAAAGCAAACTACTGCACATGTCTTCACTTCACCGCTGCATATCTTGCAGCATGAATGGAGCACAATGCATTAGCGATAACCCAGTTCCATTTCCGACAGATGATCGCACAGAGCCAGCTGGTGCAGAAGAGGTAACGGTTTCGTATCCGTCCGCTTTTGCCGAGGCAACGTGTGGCGTCACGCCAAAAGCGCCATCTCGTTTCTCTAGAGCAAACTGCTTCGCAAGAAGGGTCAACATCAGCGCAACGTATTGCCACCGTCGAAACGCCTCATGTACTGCAGCTGGATTCTTCTCTCGGGCTTGTCTGTAAATACAGTGCGCCATCTAGCGGCGCCGCCGCCAAGCCTGCGCATGTTCTTCGAAATGCATTATGTGCCAGCGTATGCCCTTTTAAGTGCCTCATGCCGCAGCACAACCACCTGACGCTCTACCCATTCGACCATAGATTACCAAGGTCTTTCCGCATGTGTGCCTGCAACACGTTGCGTTCCGCGAAGGATCAGTTATTAACCAAGATACCGAGCAGGGTTGCTGCCTGGCGGGCACTGACTGAACCACAGATAGTGTGGGTTGCGCCGCGCGTCGTCTACTGGGCACCGCGTGTTGACCTGTGTGTGTATGGAGAGAATAGCTTAAAATGATTCTGCTTCCATGGTTGTAGCTCAAGTGCCGGTCTGCATTTTATGAGGGCGTTCAAAAGCATTTAGGTTTGATTGTCGAACCCTCCAGTCGCCACAATCATACCAATTTTATTATCGCTTCGTGTGTCGAGAACATCGGTAAAAAGCATTTTCCCTCTTTTTAAATAAATGGAGCAGCGAGACGTGAATACCGTGCGTTAGTGACTCGTCATGGTGTGTTGATCACACCGAAAACTCTGAAGCCACGAAACATCAACAGACTGGTGTGAACATTACTCAGCAGTTGAAAAAAATAGTCGCTAGCGTGCACTTATATCGCGTCAAGCACTTTATACTACGACGACTGAATTAGGATAACTGTGATAATCGCATAAATCTGGCTTAGTGGTCACGCCACCAGAGATGCTTTTTTTTAATATGCGGTAGTTCTGTAGCCAGTACGGCGATTTAATTTTCCCTCACAATTACGTCGTGCGCTTTTGTACTTGGATTAGCTACTACAAAAGGAAAGTTAAAATATCGCATTATGTGCATATCTTGTGTGACACGGCAGTCTCTAGACGGAGAACGTCATGACACTGAGTTGAAAGGCGGCTATGATTCATTTTCGCTTGTGGTGTTGTCAGCTTGATGCAAGGAAGTGGTCACTATTAGCTTAAAGGAAACTACTTAACGATTTTAGCTCCTCAAATAATTACAACTTTGTCCCATCGACGTCGTACGCGTAAGCGTGCAAGGGCGATAAAAATAATATTGTCTGAAGCAACCTGATGATCCTACTAACGTACTGCCGCAGTGACCTAGCTTGCCTAATTAACTGTTTCACATCGAATATTTTTCACATCGAATACAACAAAGAAAAGGAAAACGATCTATTGAGTGTGCATCAATCGGTGTTGCAGAGTACGCATTTACTTGCCACATTACTTTCGTTGTACTGGAATACAGACTTTTTTAAACCAGTGCAAGATTCGCGGAGAATGCGGTATTAATAACTGGTGCAACAATATTAACAGAATAGGCGGAACCCAAGTGACACATACACAGAAAGCTCCGAGAAAGTGTTGAAACAGAGACTGTGTGTGTGAGTGCCAGTTCCCCAATGAAGGACAGTTCGCGCTTCTTTCGAGTAAATGAAAGCGCTGTGAGCATTTTGCGCAAAGATGTGGCATTGGGGGACAATATCATATCAGCTCACAGCGGTCAGCACGTTTCATTAGCAGAAAATCGGGCCATATTATTCCCAGCGAAACGCCGACGCGTACATTTCAAGGCACGCCCTCCACCGCCTATCCGCACTAACGTGGCCACGATGCTGATCTCGCCGCCAACAGCCCGCAAATAAACTTCACGTCTACTTATTGCATTCTTAAGAGAGACTGGTTTGACGCACATGGGGCGAAACACCTCAGTGATATTGTAAGAGACGCTCGGGTGGAGCAATTGCCGGCCTTGATAGCCAGGCTAAACCCGCCTGTGGCTATGCTACTCACCAACACCACTATACCCAGGGACCCAGGTTTGCGGGAATACGGTTAGAGACAAATGGATAGAGGTACAGTTAGCCTTCGGGAAGAACCTTCAGAATGCTAATTGCTTTACAAATTCATTTATTCAGGACACTACCATATGCAAGCATAGGCACTGCTTTTTGCCGCTGCCTTCAACTGTTTCTTGGCGTCACTAGGAATGAAGTTATCGATGCACGAGATTTCGTGGACACGCTCCGATTCACTTCCCTTTATGGCTTTATTGTGCTGGCAGCAGACGCCTCGAGCTTCGTACAGCCAATGTCCAGTTCGTTAGGAGGGGTTTATGATACAGGATTGTTCAAGAGCAGGTTTCGCGTGTTCGATTGAGATAATAATTCGCTTTGTTCGGGCTTTTATTGTTAGGATTTGACTACATTTCATGCGCGTTCATTCGAGTCTTCCTTCTCGTGAAACTGCGTAATAATTGTATTGCAGTAAAGACATAGAACTAAAGCTATCAAACGAAACAAGATATCGCAGAGCATTACCATGAGTTTTCGTTCATGTATACATAAACAAAAAATATGATGGACACGGTAAAACATACTTTCAGCTCTTCGTCCCTATCGCTGACTTAAAACAGGAGTTCAAGGGGCAGGAACAATCTAGGCAGACGGTTTACCGCGGTAAGGCTCCATACCGAGGAAGCGGATAGGCTGCTAGAGTTTGCCGACAGGAACTGGGTTCTCTTATGCGCACGCGCTATAGCACGCGGCTAAAGAGCTTGTGCCGTCGGTAAACATTTACACTGGCAAGCCATGTACGCAAAATGCGGCAGTTAAAGGGGGGTGTCGCGAGACGTTCCTGCGTGTTGAGTGTGCTCGTCATTTTTCGCACACGGTGTTTATTCGCTGACGAGGAAGGTTCAACCACTCCACGTTGCAGTGTTCACAAGATACGACGAACCTCGGATCTCGCGAAGAAAGAAGAAGATTGTGGCCGGAACAAACAGTTCGAGGTCAAGTTGCACTGTTGTTATGAAGTTAGAGACAGAACAAATAGAAGAAAGTAGGGAGTTCTGCAAGAAGGCGTTGCCTTTGCTGCTCTGCACCAGGAAACAACCAGAACAATGACGACCTTAGAATTCTTGTCCTATCACTAAGTGTAAGGTAATCCTAAACAATAGACTAGAATAAATAAATGAAATTAACTAATTATCAACATTTCAAAACCGGCGTGAACTAAACGGCGGGGATGCTAAACGTAATGTTAGAGAAAGAGGGCGAGAGAGAAAGAGAGAAAAAGGGAACGGCCGGGAGGTTAACCACAATTTATATCTGGCTGCCCTCTACGGGGGAGAGGGAACGAGGGATTGGACGAAAGAAGAGGAAAGCGAAAGGAGATAGGTCAGAAATGCATAAACTGTATGGTGGGTAACCGCGATGGAGAAGACTCTAGCTATGAGCATACATTGAAGAGTGAAGAATGTAATCATAAGCTAAAAATAAATTGCTAATTCTGAAAGCTCCGCAATTCTATACGAATCAGCATTGGTGTGTCTGAGAATATTGTAATACAGTATAAGATTTGCCGATGACTACTTAGGCGTAACGTGCGGGAATAGTACAGAAACTATCGAGCGCGTTTTGTTATCATGTGACATCTATCTAGAAGTAAGGAGGACATGGTTACCCTGACGGATGTCTTTTAAGCTTTAAATACAAATTTTTGCAGATTGCACACATTGTGGGAACCGTTGTTATGCAAAGCATTTCGCATGTAGCTGAATTTTCCAGCATCATTTGGGATTACGCAAAACATTACCAGATGGACCACCGTGCTCGTGTAAGGCAAGCAATTGTGTGTGTATGTGTGACGTTAGCGTGTGAGTGGCGACAGCAGCAAGACAGCGACGACGATGACATCGATTATATGACTGGGATGGCATGATTTATGTTCCAGCCATTCAACGCGAGTGTACGACATGCCCATTCTTGGGTTACACGACGGGCGAAAGGAGATAAATAGGGATATGCGGTCTACCACAGATTGCGCGTAATATTATACCTACGCCTACGCCTTATGTGGTATATGTTACAACGACAGTGACACTTGCATTCAGACGAAGAAGCGATCAAACCGGCTCGGCCTGGGCTCGTCACGACAACGGTACAATGTTACGCAGCTTGTACGTTCCGTTAACTGCTACGTGGAAACCACTGGGCCTTTCCCAAAGGCGGTTCGCAAAGGCTGTCAATAACATAGTGCTCCAAAGCGCTAGCGGACACGAGGCAAGAATGCACGAAATTGGAACGTGACGCACGCAAAAACATTTCAAAGATAAAGTTTTCCTTTCTACTGCATTGTGAAGAGCTAGTTGAGTTTAGCTTGAGAGAAGCACGCATGCGCGATCAAAGAAGAAATACTCGTCTAATGCTTTGAGCATCGGGCTGTTGTGCCGGAAGACAAAAATTCAGTCCCACCATTGGTCATTCACGGATTTCTATTGAAAAGACCGGAAACTATAGGCGACACAGGAACCTAAATACTGCAAATTGCCAGCAATAAGCAAGGAATTCTTCACATTAATATAAGAAAGGTGAATACATCTACATTGTAGAGCAGTAAAGGATAGCTGGGGTGTTCAGTGGGGGCATAAAAGTTGGAAGCGCGCAGAATGAAAATGCATTGCATTTTAGGGCAATGAATATCAGAGAAATTTCATGGATTGTTATATATTACGAATCACGAGTAACAAATGTCGAGGGTAAACGCAGCAGAAAGGCAAAAATTAACGAAAAAGGAGTCTACATTGCTTTGGTACGGGATGATTACAGCACAACTTTATTTACTTACTCACTCAGTCCTGTGTAAACTTTAACAACCGTAGAAGGTCTCGAATTGATTTATACGCCAGCGGCAGATTTGGCAATGGTTTAAGAATATATGACTATAAATTAAAACGATAACGTCGGTGCAGTCTAGGCAGAGTGCGTGGTTTCATAAAAGAAGTAGCCTGGGCTTTTCAGCTGTTAAAGGTTCGGTTTTCCCTGGAATACTTAAGTAGGCTACCACGAAAGCGCTTATATAAGGATCTCATAGACACAATGTTGCCGGTGCCATTGCATCGCTCGATGTTCAGCACTGGACCTGAAAAGGACGTTCTTAAAAGGGTAAAACGAATGCCAGTACGCCCGTCGATAAGGTCCATTTTTTTTTCCAGCTCCACACCAATACTTTACCTGTGAAACCGTGGCCAGAGGAAAAAGGACTTTCTGGGCCTTGGAGCGTCAACTGTTTACTATGCCGGAAACCCGAAACTTTTGAACACATATTTCTTGACTGCTGGCATGCTGTGTTCTATTGGGACATTTTAGAGAGAACGCTAAAGAAGGACTTGCCGATTACACCATATGGGATTCGTTTCTTGCCTACTTTAAATGAAGACAATGTACCGTATGACACGTTCATGCTGGTGTCCTTACATAGCTTATGGAAAACTAGAATGGCTGTGAGACATGCCGAAATAAGCGCCCGGCCTGTCAGAGAATACTGCATTGAAAGCATTTGTTATATTAAGGAAATGTATAATTTGCAAAAAGAAAAACCAACATGGCTCAGTGTGATGACTGAGCTTGCGAATTTCAAGCGTTTTTAGTCTCGTTGCTGCCGCCAAATGGCAGAGATTATTGTCGTGACTGTTGTGTATTGTTAAAATGTCTTGTTTTGTATGTTACCAAGTCGGTAATAAAGAAAAAAAAAAGAATTTCATGCGGCGATGATGTGCGAATGCTGATAACCGCGCCGCTGAGCAAACTCGAGACATTGAATGCAAGCGACAATGTCAGGCTGAGGACATACCGTCACTGACGCCGCCCTCTGCGTTGCAGCCGAACGTATACATTCGGCTGCAACGTTGCGTTAATTCAGAAAGACTTTAATGAATCATTATGATTAACCCAGTGATAAACACCGGGACCGCACATTTGAGCTTCGCTGGTTATTCATTTGTAGGGAGTGCTTGGGCGGTGATTTTTTTTTCGAATATCATTGCAAGTCTGTTTCGTATGCAACGGGAGCCCCTCGCGCCTCCTCCTGACGCAACAGAATCCGCGGCGGTCGTCTGCGGGAAGCGGACTGGTGAAGAAAGAAGCACTGAAGCCGACGACCCATGCATGATCTACTCAGTTGACCGTGATGAAGATGAGGAAAGTTTCCAGCTCGTGATGAGCCGCAGATCGAAGATGAAAATGCTCAGCAAGTCATCCCGTCCGAGTACGTGCACTGTGAGGGCTACGCGTAGCCCTCAGACATTCGTCGTTCTTTATTTATCTGTGCTTTCCACCGCAACATTAGACACCTCATCAGGCAACGCGTATCTATGCATCTCGAGGCGCTGGCCCCAAACGGAGGAATAAGGTGAAACCATCACTGGGTCAATAGACATGTTGAACATGCGACCACATTAGTGACCTCGCGTCAGTTCCTCGACATAGGTGGTACGCAAGTTTGCTCCCATGTTCTGCCCGGCAAAGATGTAGTCGTTATCTTCGACATGGATGAGGCCATTTACAACTTGAATTTGCTGATACTTATTGAGATAGCTACAGATGGAGATATTATCACACAGGTCTTTTGCATCGGCAAGGTAGGTTTTGTGGAGGTAATGTTCAATTGCGAATCGCTTTCGGTAGACCTTAAGGTGCGCAATTTCGGCACGTTGTTGATCCCTTCATACCAAGACCACTCCAGTGCAGGAAATGCATGAAGCTCGGACACGTGAGCAGTGCGCGCACAAACTCGGTAGCTCGCTTCCGCTTTTCCGAGCATCACAACACTACCAGCGGTAAAGCCACCGCATTGAAGCGCCCTAATTTTCTCGAATCCCATGACACCTTTTCTGAGAAATGAGCCCTCAAACAGAACGAAATAGAAATCTTGAAGCAGATGGTGAGAGACCACTCATCTCACCTAGGAGCTGCCGACATTGTTTAACAACGACGCCGACGATGGCCACGTCACAGATGGCTTTCAAGGACCATGATAGCGCCTACAATGCGTGTGATCTGACCGCTCCGCCCCGTTCAGTACCCTTTTTTTTGCAGTCAAAGTACTTTCAAACACAGAAAAAGAAAACAGTAATTTTGTCCCGATTCTATCGCGCACATCAACTAACGAAACCTGCTTTGATTTGTGCCGCGTTGAAACGATTTTATGGGACGTACAAAGACAAACGTCATTTTTTTCCATCCTGCCACTGATTACCACGACAAAATGCGGTTGAACAGAAGCACTATGACAGACGTGCAGTGAACTGGAAAATGGCGACTGCAAACCAAGGCACAAACAAACAACGTCCGTTCGATTGCAGTGTAGCTAGCTACCTTGCATCGCGCTTTCCTTTTAGTTTTTGCAAGAATGCGTTTCCTTTCTGATCTTGATTAGAATTAATTACGATTGTAACGCGCATGCAAATTTGAGCACACTTTATTTAAAAAAGGTGCGCGTTAGAATCGAGCAAAGACGGTATTTGGACCGAGTGCGGAGGAACGTTGTGTGTTGTGCTTCTACAACATAACAGTGTGTGCATGGAAATAATGGCAAAACACATTGGCCCGATCTTAGAATTTGCGCTTTAGGGGAAACGAAAATGAGACATAGCTAAAGAAAACAGTAATTCAGTTACATATTCTGTTTTTCGAGAAGAAACAATTACCCACGTTGCTTGAAGCGTTGTGCTGTCCTAAATTTTTGAACTGCAGAATTCAAGCAATACTGTACCATATGCATGCCAACATATTGGCAGCTTAATGTTGTCGTTCGAAATTTGTCTCCCAATGCGAGCCGCATAAAGAAGACGTTTTGCGGAAGAGGAAAGCTATTGGAGGGAAGATAAAAGTCTTTTGGTGTGCTAGTAGAATACTAGAGGGAATAGGTCTCGCACTTCATCCTTACGTCAAATGCGTTTCCATAAAGTGGCCTATATCCGAACTTATGAAGTACCATTACACTATTTGGCTACGAATGAAACAAAAGAGCAAAGTGATCATTTCTATGTGCATTAACCTCTCATAAGTTTCATCAACTCCTCCAGTAATCCATAAGCTCTTCAATCTGTCAGCTCTTCATATTGCGGTGAACAGAGGAAAGGGATCAATTGTGTTTGCAGCGACCTCGCATAACTTCTCCGTGAGGTGCAGCCCCCCGCCGGGAAACAATGTGAACCAACGTGCGAATTGCGGCAGTTCCTCAAATCAACAAACGCCTGGGACCAACAGCCCTGTCGATGTGCACCTCAGTATGAAGTCACATTTTCGGTGTCCCCTCTCTCTTTCTCCCTTCCCTCTTTTGTTTCTTTTAATCTCTTAATCTCCTTTTTCCTGTGTAGAGTAGCCGAACCGGGCGTTCCTCTTTCTGACATCCCTGCCTTTGCTTTCTATTTCTTCTGTTCCGAAACTTGCAAAACGTTGATAGAAAATTAAACTGTACCGTGCATGTAAAAGAATGCAAACACAGACCACACCTTCTAGAGCTAAGAACATTATTCAGAATTGCAAGGTCGACATCCAGTCTTTCCTTCTATACTTTTCAGTCCACGTACTGCATGCATCTTTCCAGCCAGAGAGCCTGCGCTTATGTTGTGTATTTCGAAGCTCCTGAAGTCGTAGACGTGGGAGCGAGTAACAGAGATTAATCTAAAACGCATAGCGTGTAAATCAACTTCAGCATTCGATTGAACAAATTGAATTTTCGGCTAGAGCTCGAACAGCTGCCGTGGCATATCAAGAAGTCGGTATACGGAAGTTGATTTTTTGATACAGAACGCTGAACAAAACCATTCTTCTGTAACGGTTGTGCTCGAGAGCTGCAGATTCTCCGCGGCTGCAAAGTACCGGAAGCAGTAGCCTCTCGGCAAGACTCGAGAAGAGCGTCACGTAATTGAATTTTCTCGATCGCGGGGAAATCGGATGCCTGCTATAGAGGCGCGTCCTCTGTAACGGCCGCTGCAGCTTTGAGCAAATTTTTACCATCCCGAACACCTGCTGCTCAATTCTTTTTCCAATGTGTGCCTGAGTTTCTCACAGGAATGAAGCCACCTTTAGGCGTAAATATTATGAGAGCAATCTGTTTCCTTTACTTTATCTAATTTTTTTTATAGATCTTCATTTTTTTTCATTGTGGTATTGAATGTACAGTACAGAGCAGCGTATCAGACACTACTAATTTCTATTGGAAGTTTTTTTTTTCATTACTTCTCACCTCATAACAGGAGCTGTTTCTGGCTTCAGCTGGCCTTGAATAGGAAAGAAAAGAAATAAATAAAAAATAAGCGAAAAGAATAAAAACAAACCTATCTTAAAGCGAATTTTTCTTTGCGAACCATCCAGGACTTTGCTGACCGTGTCTTGCCGAAAACCTCAACGCAGGATATCACATACTTAACGAATCGGCCTATAAAACCATCTGTACTACTTCTAAGGTCGTGCTGGTAGCTGGCTATGTTGTATACGAAATCACGCGCAGGAACAACAAACGCTACATAAATGTACTAACTGCGACAAATACACGCCTTCAGGTATGTACTCTCTTAATTTCTTCCTTCCTCTCCGTCTGCGAACTTTGGCGCGACTGACAGGCCGGTTTCTTTGTGAGTAAAGTGCGATGATCCCGGATATGTGTAACCCGTGGTTTCTTGGGTCACGTGAGCCTCGAGGCGGGGGTATCCGAGTTTCGCTGTCTGCCGGACGGGCAACTTCTGCGCTGTGCTGCAACGTGTGGTGCGAAACACAAGCAGTTGCAATGTTACTCTGTCGCGGGCCAGTAGGTTCACACTGAAGTGGTTCGCGCAGCGTATTGCTTCAATAAACTGTTGCATGGACGTTACCACAAAGCCACTTGATACAAGCTTCTGCGATGGCAAAAGAGCGCGAAAAGTTCTCTGCACGTTCTGAAAGAGAAAATAAAATAATGACATGCATCATGTGCGTTTTTTGCAAAGTGTTTGGCTGAAACGTTTCAATCAATGTTTCGAGATTCATTTAATGCCGATTGCTACAAGTACCTTGGTTATGCTGTAATTTTTATATCTCGAGACGTGTTTGGCGTGAGCAAATAAAAGCGACGTGTAAAGAAAAAAAGAATCAGCCTGTAATAAATGCATTTCGAGTGGAAATGCGACGAACAGGGCTGCAGAACCAGGCCTTTTGAGCCGGTATTCTGGCTCGATTACTTTCTGCCGTACTTTCATGTGACGTGATGGGTGGTGGTTAGCCACGCTGTACACAGCATTTCCCACCACCAAAACACTTATGCTGAAAATCAGTAAGTATGGCTGATGGTTATCCACCAACCTAGGCTCTGTAGACTTGTACGTTGGACTTCACGGATGTGATGTCGAACTTCGGCAGTAAAGAAAGAAAAGTTTCTGACGCACAAATGCCTTGGCCCTGTCGACGTAAAAATGAGTACATTATTTATTTATTTATTTATTTCTTGAGTGAGTGAGTGAGTGAGTGAGTGAGTGAGTGAGTGAGTGAGTGAGTGAGTGAGTGAGTGAGTGAGTGAGTGAGTGAGTGAGTGAGTGAGTGAGTGAGTGAGTGAGTGAGTGAGTGAGTGAGTGAGTGGGTGGAGTAATCGGCCCGTGTTCCCGCTTGCCGCCCAGCTGACCGCAAGACCGACTTGACGCCATTCAGCGATTTCTTCATTTTCGCAATGAATTCGGGTTTTGCCCTACTGCAAGCAGGTACCACAAAAGGCCAGGAGACCAAGCTTATTAAAAACCCAAGACTGCCGGTCCGCAAAAGTAGTACGGGTCAATCTGCGTTGAAACAAAATCAAGGTGCAGCAGTTCGTGTATATAAGGGAACGGAGTAAACAATGCTTTTATGCACTTCCTCTTTCAATCCAGGATTCCATTTTATCCCTGGAACGTAAGAAAAAAAGAAGGAATGAAAAACCATGCTTAGGAAAAGAAAACATAGGCTAGCCGGACGTTACTATGAGCACATATTATTTGCGAATCATATGTCTATACAGCAGGGACTTTCATGCTGCGCTTTTATCAACAAACGACCACCTGGAAACACAGGCCTTGGTGGGATAACGAGAAAAGTTTTCATACAGAAAAGGAGGCGGATAAGCAGGCATAGTTCGTGTATACGGAGTTGCTTCTGTGAAAAAAAAGGAAGGACGTGAGCAAACACCCTGTTTCCGTCTGTTAGGCACAGCTTCCGATGGCTTCCGGCGACTGAACTGGCAGGGTTTAAAGATGGATTAGTCCGCAAGCAACTCTTCCGCCAGGGCCCCCCTTATTTCCGCCAAAGCAGGCAACACTGTATGAAGGACAGTCGCACGTAAGCCCCGAGCAAACTGCTGTCTCCCAGGGGCTTAAGCAACGAGTGCAAAAAGCGGTTCTCTTCTTCCACGTGCGTCCCTGAACTTTCACGTCCACGTGCGTCCCTGATAAAGGGCAAATAATTTTTTTTCTTCACTCTCGGTCAGAAACACGCGTTCATGCCATTGCTTTGGTTTCGGTACAAGCCTTCCTAACATTACTTAAGCAAACTAATTAAGTTTGGGGGTTTTAGTTGCCATAACCCCGATATGATTATGAGGTTTGCCATAGTGGTGGACTCAGGATTAATTTCCCCCACCTGAGGTTCTTTAAAACGTGCAGCCGACGCATGGCGCACCGGTGTTCTTGCACTTCGAACTGACAGAAATGCGGCCGCCAAGGCCGGGATCCGATCCCGCCGCTTCTGGATCGAAGCATATTGCTACGGAATAGTATTTGCGATGACGAAGAAGCGAGCAGTGTGAAGACGACGACGACGACGACGATTAGAGGCTAGCGCGGGCTGTTCGCCCACTGTGGGCATGTGCTACGGCCACTCAGAACAACAACAACAACAACAACAACAACAACAACAACAACAACAACAACAACAACAACAACAACAACAACAACAACAACAACAACAACAACAACATCGGCGGCACGGACAACAGGCGTCGATGGCCCCCAATACATTCACAATATTTTAAATGTTTGCATTTCAGTACCACCTCACGCAAAAATATTTTACTTAGACCATGTCATAGCGCATCAGTATACCAAGTTGTGACGATATGGACTGTGCGTTCGTGACGCGAGAAAGAGGCAACGCGCGGTTACGACATCGAGAGAGGCGTGCGGTTCGAGCGAATCGAGCGTGGAGCGACTCGGACGGCAGCTCGTTTTCCGACAGTTCGAGTCGCGGCTTTCTTCGACCGGGTGTCCTGCGGCCACGCGGACTTGGTGAGGCCGATGTCTCACTTTGCGCTTGCTGCTCACCCGGCGACAGGCGGCCTGCTGTCGTAGCTGCCAGGTGCCGTATTTGATGTGAGGGCCTAGAGGCCAGCCGTGTTCACGGCCTGGGACCAAGGAGGCACCCACCTGCGAACCAGGTTATCTGATGTGCCTGCAGCCTGCGGTAACAGTGGCTGGCTAGCCCCTGACCTGTACTAACGCGGCATGGTGCTCTGATGGTCTGCTGTACAATCCACTGCTGCTGCCACGTCATGGTCTGGTACAAGCCACCTCAGGAGGTGCGGGACTCCGGACTGGCTCGCGGAGCGGGAACCACAACTGTCGCGGCAACGAAGACGACAGACACATCGGCGAGTAGGACGGTTGATGTGCGCTTATGCGCACTGTAGGAATTCCAGACATTTCAAACTATAACGATAGTCATTGTTCTGCTGTTTGTCGAGCGTGTAGACTATCGTGTCTGTGGAATATAGTCCGTGTTGTCCATGCAAAGCACCTGACTGCCGTATCAATTCTCAACGGTCCCGGGCGCGCATTGTCTATCTCATCACACAAATATATCACGAATTCTGTCCGAAATTTCTTTAATATATAGAAAACACGAGTTAGCTGATTGATTTCCTCTGGATTTGTTTCACGTTAGAGTAATGCCTTTAATGTTTACTACATAAAATAATTAAACAGATAATTATGCAAAATAGACTAATAGTGTTCTTAAGCAAAAGAGCCGCGTGATTTATCCCAGTAGAATACCTCACAAGCGTGTTTGCAGGATGTCATAACCATTTCCAGAAATGCAATAACACTGGAAATTTTTACAGAGTAATGAATTTCCTCTAACGTAACAGAAAGAGCGAACCTGAACAGCTGAAGAGAGCTGTTACAACATATCTGTTAAGGAATACACAGGATCTGTCATAATATAAGCGAATGAATCTATTTTTGTTATTTTGATTCTATTAAGAGAAAGACAATTTCCTCTACTTTGTGTTCGCAGAGTTTCGCCTTGTAGCGAAGCAGTAACTTCCGGTTTTCTTATGTCTGGCTTGTTAATTTTTTTGAGACTGTATTCTGTTGATGTTTAATTTACTTTATTGACAACACTGTTATTACATTTTGTTAGGTGTACCCTTTCAGTAGGGTTCTGCTTGCGTTCAAGCCGAAGGTAATAAGTACTCTTTTGCAAGTGCAATATTTAAGTTTATTTTTCTACATATAGAACGCAATGAAATACTTAAGGCGTTCGAGACCATGCCTAAATAGCTCTATTGAACGAGGCGGTATGTGAGTAGTGTTCAGGCTACCAGGGAATGGCGATAACAAAATTTAAAAAAGTCTTTCTTTCTTTTACTTTTGGAATATAAAACACGAAGGGCACATGAATGTACTTTTTTTATGCAGCCTCATAAGTGAATGCAAATATGTGGCGTTTGTATCCATTTCCTTAATTTAGAAGTCTAATAGCTGTGAATTTGCGCTTGTACGTGTTGATCCACCCGAACAAAAAAATATCCATAGAGCTGTCTCTGAGATGGGCGCTACTCTCAACCGTCAATGTTTTTTGTCAAAATCCGGATGCTGTTCTGGTTGACCTCCCTGCCTACCCTTGCTTTCTCTCTCTCTCTCTCTCTCTCTCTCTCTTTCTCTTGGACAGCGTGGAGCATTATGCTGTGCTTAACGCGTAATCCATGCGAAAGAAAGATGTAGGTACAACGACAAGCCTAACACTTCTAGTTGTATAAAATAAAAAACAATGTGGGAGAAACTTATAACGCCCACGAGGCGATTCCGTGATTGCCACTTCGGTCGAAATCTACGCGCTTGCGCAGACAGGCTGATACCCTGTTGCGGACTTTGAGTGAAACCTGCAGCAACCGAAAAAAAAAAGTTTTGATTCCACGACCTTCCAAACATAGAGTTTCTCACTATAGCACCTAGAGGGAAATCTGGCGCCACCCTCTATAGGAGTTTTCTAAGGGGCGCTATGTTGTCATCAGAATGACGGTATATGTGTCTGCGAGGCTTCTGTTGGCTGGTGTTGTAAAATACTTTGTCTAAA
The DNA here is from genome assembly GCF_050947875.1 of Dermacentor variabilis. Taxonomy (NCBI): domain Eukaryota; kingdom Metazoa; phylum Arthropoda; class Arachnida; order Ixodida; family Ixodidae; genus Dermacentor; species Dermacentor variabilis. Next base: position 45,370,206 of record NC_134571.1, on the reverse strand, counting down.
ACGTGGACATGGTACACAAATAACGCGTTCCTCAAGCAAAATCTTATGAGAGGTTTTAATTTGCGCATATTACATCTTGCAGTGAAGTGTACTCACGTACGATGCATAACCGTGCGAAGAAAATCAAGAACAGACGACAAGGGAGAGAGAGAAAACATTTAATTGGACCATCGAGGTCGTTGCTCTTGACGTCGAGTGGGTGGTGTCCTCATTCCGGGACTCCACTGGCCGTGGCTGCTCGACGTACTTGCTGGACGAGAGCTTCTTGTCCCACCAGGGTATTGCCGGTCAGCTGCACCTCCCACCGCTCAAATGACTTGCTAGGCGTCTTTAAGTGTTGAGGTTTGCCCCGCATCCCTACGAGATGGGAAACAAATGTAGAAACAGACGACAAACTGTTCCAGAGCATGCGCGAATCTTGTCGTCTGTCATCCAACTTTAGCGGCCGGCTGATACTTCCTACGTTTCATATAATTATACATGTACAAGTTCTCATAATTAAACAAAAAGTGTTTTTGCGTAACAATAAACATAAAACAACGTTTTACGTGATGTTTTAGTAGAAGCAGGCTTGCTGTTTTTCGTGCTGTTTTAGCTCGGCAGCGCCAGATTTCCATATAGGTAATATAGTGAGAAACTCCATGCTCCCAAAAATGAAGGTCCACCGACCCTGCAAGAAACAAGATCCAATATGATCTGTGACGTTGACTTCAGTGGTGCAAGCGGTAATTATCTACGCGAGCTCTTCTTCTTGGTGGCCTTTTCTCTGACGACAAAGTTCGCTGCTCGGAACGGCTTCGGGAATGTTCACTGCGATAGACTGTAACTAACAAGCTAGCATGCTGCCCACGCGCGAACCAGTTTGTCTCGACGTCAGAATAAACGTAGTACGTTGGCTAGTGCATGGGTGGCATATATACGCCGTTCTATACATAGCAGTCTGCAATGTGGAAGTTACGCATGAAGTTCGGTCAAGAAAACGTATCTCTTCGCGCGTTCAGTCCATACTTCGCTGCGCCCCAGCAGCGTTCGCTCGCGCGAGAATGCACATGAGGCTCCTCGCGAGAGGTTGCAAATAAAACACCCGAAAAGAACAACAAAAATAAAAATATGATCAAATACAGTACATTAGCAGCCGTATACAACAGTGTGCTTGTTTCTAAGAATTAAAACTTGTTCCATTAAATACGGAGCCTATATAAAAACATTTGCGCACAATTGCGGTCAAAAAACATATAACTATATCCAAGTGCGAAAGAAGCCACTGAAAGAAGTCTCCCTAGCCTCCACAGCATTAACTGCTATATATAGAACAGAGTATAGTGCGTAGAGAACAGCCATTACACATGCGCGACCGCAGGAAGCGTCAGGCGGAAGGCCTCCGAATAAGAGCACGTAACATTACAGCCACGCTATTGTTCCTATTGTCGCGCACGATGTAACTATGCTCCAACCGCGTCGCACTTGCGCACCTCTTTGCGATCACTTTTACTGTTGCTGCAACGCTCCCCAGCCGCAGCTTCCAGTAACTTAGCCTGGCTTTTGAATACTATAGACTACATTTTTAAGCGTGAAAGGATTTTAGCTCCCGTTGTCGGCGACCTTCAAGTGACCTTGAGCCAAAAGCGAGAGCCATTATCCGGGCTCTAAAACGAGAACGTCCGGGAACTCAAACGGGAACATCCGGGTAAATTGTGAGAATAAAACGAGATACCCCCACCCTTTGTACAGGACCGCATTGCATAGGCTAGTCACGCCCAAACCATTTACAAAAAATATTGTTTCCGAGTTCTTCCTGATTTTGGGAAGCTTACCGCAAGCAAAACACGAGACTTGAAGAAAGAGACAGCACGAAGTCGTTTCTTCGTCTCGTGTGTTGCTTGCGGTAAACTTCCCAAAATCATGAATCACAAACTGGCCTACACCCACACTCTGCTACAAGTTCTTCCTAATGTTTGTTTACAATATCACTCAAGCTGTAGCTCCTAGTACACTGAAGTTTTATTTGTCCTTCCCAATAGTTTACGTTCAAAAAGCACATACAGGGCAACATACACTTCCATTTTAGGAAATTGAATTTGCTGCCGATCTACTGCGCTCGCCGAGCTGCGGCGTGACGTGACACCGGAAGCGTTTGATGCCCTGCTTTGCCCATGCAGGTTTAAAAACCTCCTTGGTTCGGCCTTCATGGAGGAAGGAAAAAAATCAAAGCCCTTACTTTTACGAAAGATGGTTGAACGCGAAGCTTTCCCCCAATGCAAACTGAATCAAAGTTCACACTCAACGATTACGCAACGAACCCAAGAAATGCTGAGCGACCCGATGCTATGCATATGTGACTTGATTGCTTGTTTAGGATTACAGTTTTTAAACGTTGAACGAAGACACATTTCGTGAAATTGTATAGCCTTCATTTTAGATCGTGTAGCCGTTGATTACACGCACACGTGTAGAGTCGTGGACGATTCTACACTTGCGTTCACGTACGGCAGCCTCTTCTGCCGTGCGCTGCACCCGCGGCCTACCCATGGTGACGGCCGTGAATGCATTGTGTGACGCGCGTAATGCAATGCAGATATATACAGTTTGTCTGGGTAACGTGGCGTTCAATCATCTTTCTTTAAGAAAGGGGCTTTGATTTCCTTTTTTTTCCAGATCCTAAGACGAGCCCGTGTTCATGCGCACTTGCTGTCTCCGATCAGTAGGGAAGCTCAGTTGATCGCGACAGGGGTGTTATCATGCCTAGCAGGCGCAACTTGCGCTTCCAGTGAATTTTGTACGCATGCACTACTTTGCTGCGCTCGTTACTTCGCGCCGTTATCTGGCACTGACCGGCCGGCCAGTCTACGCTGGCGCGGTACTGCTAATGTAAACTGAAGTGTTCTACGCAGATATGTAAGTTGGCTTTCCTGCAGTGCGTTTTCGGCGCTCACGGACGAATCAGTGGCTTCTTCGACTGGCCGTTCCGGAGCGCTCTAGACTGCTCTCGCGAGCGGCATTGTCTTCGGCTGGTTGAAATTGGGTGCGATCCTAGCGTTGGGCTGGTTCTTTTCGATCGCTCTCCTCCACCTTCGAGCGCTCTGAGGCGCTCCGAGCCCTGTCGTAGGGGCAGTCATCCAGACAAGCGATGATAGTGACGTAATAAAAGTATAGACGCTTGATTCTGCAGCAGGATTCTGCAGCAAAGACAAGCGTTTTCCACACATCACAGTGCAGCGTCGCCGTCGTAGGCGATGGTGCACCGTAACATAGGCAACCTAGGCCACTGCTGGCTGGCGTCTCAACGAACGCTCGTCCCACCGGCGCGTCCACCGGTTTTCCCTGCAGCGCCGGGAGCTTTGGGTAGGTGAAACATCAGACGTTGGCAGTAATACCGCGGTCATGCACCTGCAATTTCCTCCTCCGAGAACGACTGATACGTTCGGCTTGCGCGCTTGTCCTTTACCTCTGAGCTCGTGGAAGGCCGGACCTGCTCGACTCTGCTTCGTGGTATGGATGTGACCAGTCGAATATACCACTAGAAAGCTTCGCTTTGAAAGCAAGGAGAGAGAGCATTACGTCACGCAGCCAGCCTTGGCAAGCGAACGCTCTGTGAAGCCAGCCTTTTGCTCAGTGGCTGCAGAACACGTGACTTCCTGCGTCGAGATCGCAGAGCAAGAATTGAGATTTGCTGAGACGTTTGGTCACACATCCTTCAGGCGCTTTCCTTCTACCTGGGCAGTGCGTTCGGTCTCCCTGGCGTCTTTCGCTGCCTGAAAAACCGCATTCAGCCGGTTTGCGTCTTCTAGCTGGGCAGCGTCGATGTGTACCAGTGCACAGTATGGCGTGGTGCGGTGTGGTCTGGTGGGGTGTGTCGTTGGGAACATGCGCTACACCCACTTTAACATTGTGTCTAGTATCATCTCCAACCAATCTAATGTAACAAAAGTTCTAAGTGGATCAGCCTTGCGAACTCCACGGCTAGAATTTAAAAATTACAATACGGTTCATGAGGTAATTAGTTAAAAACTTAATTAGTAATCGCTTTTTTAATGAACCGATTATGCATTTCACTTTTTCGTGCCAGTAATGTCCGCCTCTTCAAGTAGACCAGCTCATGACTAGAACTGTACTGTCTGCTACGGGCAAGCTTTGAAAAATTTTGAAAGTGTTTGCTGAAACCCTCGGCATGCTGTCTGTAACAAATATGCTCCTTCAAGCGCAGAATTTCTTTCTTAAAGCGAAGCTTTTTATGCCACTTTTCCCAAAGTTTGGCGTGTCTGCTCATTCCGTTTCTCGTAGAGTGGGCCGATGATGGAAGCTGTAATGCGTAGTCGCGTGGGTTGCATGATGGGGGTCTCCGCGTTTCGACATCCTCACGGGCAAGCACGCGTAATCGCTATGGTGGATAACGCTATGCAGATAACGAATAGTTTCCAAGCATTTAATTAGCACTTCCCGAAAGATGTGCGTCACATAGGTACCAACATGTGCGTTGAATCTGCATAACTTCTAAAAAAATAAAAAAATAAACGCACCCTTCTCTTCTTGCAGGTTGTTGCTTTCCCTTTAGTCCTTTAGCGTAAGACTCACAGTGTTAGCTGGTTTTGTGGTCACCAGGAGGGTGTGGTTCACGCGTGCACCATACCGGAGACCACGTGCCGTAGCACCAAGCACTCAGCTGTGCTTTTTACTCTGTAGTAGGTTTCTGGCGGTGAAGTCCTAGGCTTTTAGTTCTTACGAAATATGAACCCATTATCTCGTTTTCGCTATTCTACGAAATATTCTCCAAGGTATTTTCTGAGAGAATCAGAGCAACCCTTCACCTCAGTCAACCCAGCGAACAGGCTGGCTTAAGGAAGGAGTATTCAACAACGGATCAGGGCCAGGTCATCAAGCGCGTAGTATAATGAGTTCTGTGGAGTACAATCAATCTCTTTATATGACTTTCATAAATTGCGAAAAGCCATTCGATTCAGTAAAGATACAAGCAGTCATGCAGGCATATGCGTAGTCAACGAGTACAGAAAGCATACGTAAGTAAAATTTTTTAGGATTACACTGCTACCATAATTCAAGAAATGGAGAAAGATACCAATCAAGGAACGGGCCAGGCAATGACACAATCTCTCCGTTGTTATTAGCTGCTTGCTTAGAACAAGTATTCAAGTTGTCAGACTAGGAATGAGGATCAATAGTGAACATCTTAGCAACCTGCGGTGTGCAGATGACATGACAAACGCTGAAGAAACAAATGAGGGAGGCCCTTTACTGACTAAGTGTAAGACTAGGTCTAAAGATTAACATGCAGAATAGTAAGGTCATGTTCAATAGCCTGACAAGCGAACAAGCATTGCTGATTGGCAGCAAGCTTCTAAAATATGGGCAACACTACGTTTATTTATGCCAGTTATTCACAGCGTACTTGGATAATTAGAAGGAAGTTTACAAAATGAAAATAGGTTGAAGCACGACCAGCTGCTTATATCACAACACTCGAAAAAGAAAAATGCTCAATTATTGCATTCTACTGGCCCTAACATATGTGGCAGAAACATAGAAATTAACAAAATATCTTGAGAAGATGAACCACACAACAAGCAATGAAGCGAAAATAATAGGCGTGACGTTAAGAGACAGGAAGGCAGTGGTGCGGATTAGACAGCAAATGGGGGTAGGAGATATTTTTGTAGACCTTAGGAAGAAGAAATGCAGCTGTGGAGGCCATTAATTGCGCAGCTATTGCGCATTTATTGTTAATGACCAGTGACCAATCTGAGTTACAAAATGCGCACTAAGAGAAGGAATGCGCAGTGGAGGACAAAAAATAACTAGGTGGTCTGACGAAACGAGGAGATCTGCAGGCATAAATAAAATGGTGTCGGCTGGTATCAGAGAGGCGCAATTGGAGATCACAGGACGAGACATTCCTACTGCCAGTAAACATAAATATTATGATCATAATTATGATTATGATAAAAAAACTTCTGGACCCATAATCACCAAATTGTTCCGACGTTAGAACTATTCGTAAGAGCAAGTGCAAGCCAGTGGACGTATGACTAGCGGAGTCAGTTAGCCAGAGCCAAGCGCCACTCAGAAATGAAAGCTATCGTGACTTCGGTCCCTGATTGCTTACTATTTATTTTATTTGTTCCGTAACTTGAATCCAAAAAAAGAAGAAAAAGAAAAAGGAATTGTGGAAGGTTTTAGATAAAGTTTTTATCAAACTGCGCCACCGATACACCGACGCAGTTATGCAAGAAACATACGCAAAGGCGAATAGAACAAAATTAATCAAGAAAATTAATATTTGTTCAAAAAGTTGCAGTTTCGCCCGAAAGGCGAAACATCGACTGCGAAAGCGGATCAGTGGACAGCTATAAGACGTAAGGGTAGTAGTTTTACCCGCCGTATAATGTTGTAAACATACGCATACTAACTCAATTGACAAGCATGGTGTTACGCGCGCACAAACAAGCGTGAACTCATCTCACTCGATGACCGCGAAAATTGGCTGGCAAGATGCTGGAGTAAGGAAGCGCGGCAGCAGCAGCGAGCGAACTGACTTTCGTGCTACGTCTCGCATCAACGCGAACTAAGCCGCAGAAACACAGCGCGCGGCGGACTCTGTATTCGGCACAGATGGCTTTGAAGGTGCCACGGCCCGGGCGGGCACGCGCGGCCACCCGGGCCGTGGCACTGCGCTGAACTTAGCTGCAAGTTTCCATCACCTCTTCCTTTATTCCGAGTCCACTGTTTTGAGGTATACATATATATTCGTGCCTGCCAACCGCCTCTTTCTTTGCATCCATGTTCCTGAGTCTTTCTTCAAAACTGAGTTTGCCCAGCAGTTCCTTGACTTCAATAGAGGCCCAGTTCATGTCAACCTGCACTGCCTCGTTTTTGGTTTTACCATGGGCCCCAATGTCAGTCTGCTAGCTTCGGGCCCCGACACGATATTTGATCTTAAGCAGAGTGAGCTACATTGGGGAATATTTCCAGTATTTACACCTGTGTTTTTGTCCTCACGTAGCCAGCTCGGGCCTCCAAGGCAAAAAATAACTTGACATATTGGCGCTCACTGACAGAAAATCGGTGGCTAGAGTTGGTTTGCGCATGCCGACGTACTTTCGAAGTGTCGCTGGGCCATCCCGTATACTCCTCAGAGCATTTTAGTACTGTATTTTCTTTTGCGTCCCACATTTATCCGCTTTGCAAAAGACGGGCTTGTACGGGTTCCAGCAAAGAAAGCCCGACTGCTCTTCATCTGTCTTTTGCCGGAAAGTCTCTCGCGTTGAAATAACACACAGCTAGCACTAGCACTTGACGATGGCGCATACCCAACAGACAAGAAAAGAAACAGTGTACGTACTCGAAGTTTTGTGTTTACAAACCCCGCGGAATAAGTTGTGCAAACACGGTGCGCCCTCTCATCTTTAAAGAGTACTAGTTTATATTCCGCAAGCACTGAAATGATTGAGTCAAATATTAGAGTAGGAAGATCAGGCCATATCGAGCTGCTATAACCGACGTTCCGACTTTATTTTCTATGATGTCCTCTCAAGCTTTACCACTGCATCATAACAGTTACATTCGACACATCTCCCACTTTATGCCGTAGGTGCACAATCGGAGGCGCTCTCGACGAGCAGAGCAAGTCACGCCAAAGGTTGCGACAAAGCTGCAAGATCGCTGGCTGGCGAGGACTCGCGACGAGCTCTTCCCTTGGAGCATGCATACAGTGAACCTGTCAATCCATGCAGGAAAAAGCGGGAGACAGGCACGCAAAAAGTTGCAAAAATACCGAGAACGAGAGAGAGAAATAGATAAGCCGGAAAGGTTTTATAGACTCGTGGTAATGGAATCTGGAAGACACGTTATTTTTCGTTGTTTTGTTTCTTTTTCTTCCGAGTTACTGAGCCACACCACGAACTTCTCGAAACAAGCTTAAAAAGAACGTCCCGCTCTGTTGTTGCCCGAATGAGAGCGGTCAGAGTAGAAGGTAGAAGCGTTGATGCGCTTTTGGAAGGTGCCACCAGAGAAAGCAGAGGCGTGTTTTGCGCACCATCCTTAGAAGCTATCACGCCTTCTTGATGCAGCGTCGCAGCGGATGACCCTTGCGATGTTGGAAGTTCTGCGCGGCACGTGGTTTTGCTCAGTACAACGAGCGTTTTCCTCGCCATAAACAATTGCTTGTTTTTCTGGACCATTTCACCGAAACGGCTTAGATGCGAGTCTGCTTGCCTCCTGCTGGTACACATGGGTCAGTACACTCGCGAAGCATAGTGCCAGAGCTTTATTGAAAGTTTATTTTTACTTTAGCTTCTTTTTCATAAAAAGAACTATGTTTGAACGTGTTTTTTTTTTCTCATTGCGTGCAGTCGTCTCCACGCGTGACCACTTCGTAGAAGCAACACAAGAAAGGCAGAACGTTAATCAGTAGCGAAAAATGGCCGAATTAGTATGTCTTTGTCATGTCCCTATTCGTGCCCTTGCTTTTCTAATAGTATTCGCGCTCCGCATTAGCCATGAATTGAATACGGTGAGTTGGACTTTTTGTTTTTACAGTGAACTACGCGATATTATAGACGAAGGTATCAAAGTGGGACAACAGTAGCGAGGCTCACACAATGCATAACAAAATTCGCACGTGAGTGTTTGAATATCTGACGTAAGAAAAACCGCGCTGGAAAGCCGCAGTTCAGAAAGCAATCGCAATCCAGAAGACAACCGTACGTTAGGACAGCGTGAAATTTGCCAGAGAAGCCAGCTATAGTGTGGCGTGGTACGCTGCTTCAGTTTTATGAAGTCATGCTTTATCTCTCTCTCTCCATATCGTAGCTCCTGCGTCTCGGCTCCTGTTACAAAGATCGAGGACCACAGCGCTCGACCGCTGCCTACGCGGGTACCGATGATTGATGGGTCAACCAAGCTAACGATACGACAGCACAGGAGGGTAGCGTTGTAGCGGGTCCCAAGCAAGAATAAACACTGGCCTTTTGGGGGCACTCCTGCAACGGGAGCAAAGCAGCAGGCTCTAATGACAACATCGGACAAGACTCCTGTTTCAACTTTTCTTATTACGGAGGGCGGCTTGTAACGTTCTATTGTGGACAGAGAACTTGTTCGCAGGTTTCTTTGTCTTTCCCACGTTTTTTTTTCTTCTTCTAATTTCGCAACTTGCTCTTTCTTGATTCTCGACAGCCTTAACCACCAGCAATCGGCAGATGATAGCTTCATTCTAGCGAAGGAAGCAAAATACCGAAAGTGTGTGCGATCTCTTGATGCGTTATCCATAATACGACGAGGGTTCGCTAACCTTACGCGTTTTACTGATGGGATGACAGAAAAGAGTTACAGATGATGTATGGGTTTCTTATGGACTCAGGGCCAATGGTGGCCATATAGGGCCCAGGAAGGAGTTAGAGAAAGCGAGCGAACAAGCAAAAATAGAAGTCAAGGAATGAAAAAAGCAAGAGGAGAAACACAGTAATGTTGACAAGAAGGTGACGCTATTCTGTTAGCAAGAATACAATATGACGAGGAATGGAACAGCGAGTATATTACCCACACGTGTCATATGAAGTCCTCTGGTCTCGCTATTAGACTGTAATTGGTTCGCCAAGTTCGTTAGCCTTCGGAACTCATTTTCCTTTCTTTTAACAGTGAAATTTCTTTGCTTAGGCAGCTGCGTTTGCAGCGGACTTAAGATTTACGTACTACAGCCGCAGATGTATGCCTATGCACAAGCCTGGGTTCATATTTACGATACTGGTGATGTGTTTAATTTCTTGGTAAGAAGAGGTGCCCACTGTTCAAAGGATTTTTTTTGTTTTCGCATAAGGTGGAGAGAGAGAGAGATGAAAAAAAAAGGGGGGGGGGCTGGCTAAACAATGGTGCTAGATGAGTGGCCAGGCAAGAGGTCTCCAGTTTTATTAAATAACGTTTCTCTATCTTCGCTTGTGGCGCACAAATGAAACAGTCGTTGTCGCTTTCTAAATTTATGACATGGAACATTCGTGGGTACCGTCAAACTAGTTTGACTCGAGATCTCGTAGAGTGTGGTCGATCCTAGATTTGATTTATCTGCGTATAACAATGGGCGCCTGTTCATGCATAATGGTCAATTTTAAGAGCGATTTACATTCTACAAATTTCTGCAGTGAGAAGAGTTTCTTGACGAAAATTTTGTGCCTGGTCTGTGCTGCTTCGTTACTTCCGAAGGGCTTAAATATCAACTTTCGCACACATTATGAATTTCCCCATTGTATAAGAAAAACTAATCAGGATTCGTTGGCAACCTAAAAATAAATAATTGAAATCATAACAATGAACACGTAGTTTAAAACTTCGCTTATTTCTTGGCCGAAATCTTTGTTTTCTTTCTTTCTCCGACAAGACTATTATTTTCTAGAAAGTAAGCGTGGAAAAGCTACATCGCGAGAACGAACGGTATCTTCGAAGACTGCAACTGAGTAAATCAACATAAGGAGGTTATCTGAAAGCTGATGCAAATAGAGTTATAGATGATGCAGATTTCAACCTCACCTATATTTCAATATGTTTTAGTAAAAATAAAATAAGAGTAGTGTTTGTCTGCCTGGAAGATCTTCATGGTTTCTGAAGGAGCAACGACAACTCTTGTGATTTGTCGTCTTTTTTTTTATTTGATCTTTCCTTACCTTCTTCCTATATATCTCATCTATATATTTCCACCAGCCTCGGATTTCTCTCTCTCTCTTCTTTTTTTTTTAAGAGTATGCAGGCGTTGCGCAACTGTCGGTAGCAGTTCTCAGCCGTATCCCTGCCTTTCTTTTTCTCTCCGTCGATTGCATATATTGTCATGTTGCCTCATGGCGGGGTGAACGAGCAGTCAATGCCAAAGCTGTGAGACACGTACATAACTGTGTATCGCGCAAACTCAAAAGAAAAAAGAAAAGAAAACCGAAAACAAATAACGCCTGAAGGACAACGATAGCAGCGAGCACTGTCGTCGTTGTCGTAGAAATCTGATCCATGGGGCGATTGAGCCAGCTGTTTATGCATGATTCATAGTATAATCCATCCTATCACTAGTGCTCGTGTCCATTCCAGAATGTACACCGCTATTCGTGTCGCGTGCAAGCAGTCTGATTAGACGAGGTTCTTTCTCTATAGAATCAATGACAACAATTCGAGAAGGTTCCGATACATGAAGACGCGTCTTGCACCGAGCGATAATACGTAACGAATGGTCACCGGGAAAAGATAAACAAACCAAACTTGTCAGTGTGTTTTACAACCAAATAATGATAATAATAACTATTCATTTAGCCACCGTCCGTGCAGCATTGATTCAAAAATGAAGGTAGTCTTCCCTGCTCTGGTAGAGCGAGCCTGCCTTCTTGTTTTGAGTTTTTATGAGTACTCCAGCAGAACTTTTGTTGGGCTAGTTGGTGCATGTTACTTAAGTACTAAAGCGCCCAACAGACGACACAAGAAGAGACACGGACAAGCGCTTTCCGGACACGGACGAGCATTCGTCCGTGTCTCTCCTTGTGTCGTCTGTTTGGAGCTTTAGTACTTCAGTTTTATGAGTACACTTATTCATTCACGTGACCAGGAAGTTGTTATTTTTTCGTTCATGCATGTCTGTACACTGTGTTCGAAAGCCAGTGCGAGAGTTCTCTAAGAGACTTCTCTAACGGGTGTTTGCATAAATAATGAGTATTAGGTGCGGCGCTGAACCAATAACGCGCTTGAGACGGGAGTGATATTTTTTTCGGATGTCAAAACATGAAGGGCCAAAAAGGCAGTGTAACCACACGTATCACACTTCAAACCAGTGGCCATTCGTCGCGACTACGGCAGTTTTCAGTGACCCTTGGGGAGTAATGAAACATTTAATATTTATTTACCACTACAACAAGGGGATTGTGTTATATTTTTCTGCAGATGTCACTTTGGAAAAATGGTAGTATGAATAATTGGACGCATAATTTTTTGTGTTGTTCGAAAACTTTTTCTTTTTTTCCTTTCTGGCAGGCACTAAAATCTCAGGCGAGTGTTCACTTGAAGAGTGCGTGAATAATAAAAAAAAGTATATGTGTGATTTTAAGGAGCATTAAAGACGAATGGTGCGCAGAACTTGGTATCGCAGCTCGAAAACTGAGTGACAGTAGCTATAAATTCTTGCATTTGGTTTATTATCCTTTTTTCGATATTCCGCGATGTTGAGCTGTTTCCCTTCAGATAGGAATTGTTTACATATGTGTCGGGGAAGAATGAGTTGTTGACATGATTTTGACGTTTTTATAAGCGTGTGGAAGGCTTCGACAAAAAAAAAATCTATCGCTTCGTAATCCCTTTCTCCAGTCAGTCGACCCCGTCCTAAATTATAGACTTTCATATCAGCTTCCCTGCTATCTTGAGACTCTATATCATCGACTAATACCTTTGTCACACAGACAACTCGGATCTCCTTCAAACTTCCTTCCCTTAAAGGACCGCAAGGGAATTTCGCCTCAAAGGAGTTAGCTCCGTGTCACACGGCCTATAAGCGAGCTTTTTAAAGCTGCCGCTGGGGGCCCATTACGCGCTGCTCCCCTCGTGCGCAATCATGAAAGAAACACGTTATATATTGCTAAAAAGTATTAGGAAAGACGTAAATCACTCATTCCGCATGCACGGGACGTGCGATCGCGTTGACCAAAACAACAAAAAATGGCGCAGTCAGGGCAAACGCAACAGCCATTCCGAGAACGCCCGGTTCGAGAGTCGTATCTAGCTGCTCAACTGAAATATCTTTGTCTGTGCTCAAATACCATATTATATGTAATAAAAACAATTATAATTGCTGGTAAACGTGAAATTAATAAAAATGAGGGTGATTTCTTGACTCGAAATTCGAGCACGCTGGGAACAAGAGTACTCCCTTCAGTCTTCAAGGGAGATCTTCCATCTCCTTTCGCTATGAACTTCCTAAAACTCCCTTTGCTAAAGGACTGCCGTGTGACATGGCGCGCATCTCCCTCGACATAAAGACGTCCTTGGTTGAAGGGAGTTAAAAGGACTTTAGCCGAGTCCGTGTGACAGGGGTTTAGTCTAAACGCTGCATTCACCAATAGCAATACCTGCACCGCCTTGGACTCACCACCAAACCGCATTGTGATAACTGTGGTGTATTAGAAACTGTGGAACACAACTTGTTGCAATATCCAGAATGAAGAGACGAGAGAACTTGCTATTTCAGTATAGTTGGCGCTGTTTCCCAAGGACCACTAGATTTAGGAAGAAATATTTTTTTTTATTTAGGAAGAATGCTATAGGTCCCATGCCTTATCGTACAAAGCAACGACAAGCATTGACATTTCTTATTATATTTCTTGAAGCCATCGGCATAATTGCAAAGCTTTAGTGTGCTTACATGAAAACAAGTACCTTTGTCGCACCTGCACATACCATGATCACAATCTTTCTTGTTTTTCTTTTTTCTTTTCCGCCTGCCTCCTCCTAGGATTTTACGTACCCGATCCACTTCTCTGTGCAGAGTAGCATTTAAGCCCCTACTTATACAGCCGCATAATTATCTGTATTTAAATAAAGAACTTTCTCTCTCTCTCTTTCTCTTTCTGGCTGGAGGAGTTTTTTGAGCGACATATTGCTCCTTGTGCGACAACCAAAACTCAATATCTGTCAAACTCAAAGTTGAAATTTGCCCAAGGCATTGATGCCGCCAACTGCCAGAGATCGTTTTTCTTAGATTTAATTAACACATAACGTAAAATACCCGCGGAAGTAACTTGTAAACGCTGGAATAATCTTTACACGGTCCATTTGAATCAGTATATATCAATATACTGTGCTTAAATTTCCTATTTCTTGTCGTAATAAAATATTGAGCATAAGCTAGAAATATTAGCAGCGCGCATTGCATTTTATCTTATTATGGACATTTCAGCTTCCTTTTTTCTACTTTACGTGAAACTGTTACATGGGTTCCGAGAGCCTTGGAAATGGCTTGTAAGCCCTCTTTCCCTTTTAGAAGTACCCTTGCACCCGAAGTGCAGCATTTGTTCCTCTGTGGGCTCAATTGCCCTGTATTTTCTACTGAGAAATATTTGAAGCGGGATGCACTATCCGTGTGACGTTGTAGCGACGAAAAAATTGATCCCTTTATGCTATCTTTTCCACAAACTGCCTAACGGTACCTGGTGCTTGAAGCACGCAGTCTTTACTTAAAAAAATGATGCATGGGAATTAATGTCTCATAGAAACACTGTAGCTGTATGAGGGATGCCGCTGACTATTAATATTGGACAACCCGGATTTGTCTCAACATTCGCTCTAGCCTAAGTACACGAGCTTTCTCGCTACCATACAAAAGAAAGAAAGAAGAAACATAGCATGTGCCGTAGCTAACCCAGTTATCCTTGGTCGTGTGTGAGGCGTTGACCGAAGACAAAGCTCTCTTTGTATGGATACGCTCAAAATAGTGATAGTTAGAAACAGTAGACCTGTAACGAAGCGGAACGTTTATTGTTTCAAAAGCAAAAAAAAAGTAGCAAGGGCATCAGTCGGAGCACTGTGCTCCATTGTCTCTGAAGTTTCTGAGCGATTGTGTGCGTGCTGCTTTAATGATGGTTATCATAACATTAAAGAAAATGAAGGGAGATATTAGAACTATAGCACGAGTAGAATAGGCTTTGCCGCGGTAGGATGGATCAAACTGTTGCATAAGTATAAAATTACCTCGTTCCACAAAGGGACATAACTCAATATGCCGAAAGCTGCCGCAGCCGCGAACAGAAGAGGCGTTTTCAGGACAAAGGAGAGGGCTTTATTTCTCGAAGGCCACAGTGCTCGTAACGTCATATACGCAAATTTTGGCTCGTCTGGCGCCCCACAGGCCTGATCCTTTATTCACGGACCCGGCTTTTCAGTGGCGTTTCAATGCGATCGAGGTGATTAAGGGCACTGACGACTTTAGCTCGCGCCACAACTTTTGGCAGGAGATGCCGCTTCACACGACAGAGTGGCCTACTTGAAATTCATGCTTAACGTATGAGAGAACTTGTTTGCTTCATAATTTCGTGTTACGAAAGAACGTTATGGTAGAGAGCAATTGTATCGGTGCGCGGGCAATTCTTCAGTGCGATAATTATACGTGATAGGGTCATTCTCCTTTTTGTTGATTGTGCAAGAGAACGAAATAAATAAGGCGTGTCTCAGGGATAACAATCAGGAGCAAAATCGCCCTTAACTATAGCTAATCAACAATGAAACATGAATTGTGGACTTAAGGTCGTGCTTTACTCCAGGATATTCACAATGTGATTTGCGTGTGCTAACAGCACGCGATCGAGAGTAGCGCATCTCAAGGACTGAATATCCTCTGGAGTGTCCCTCAATATTATCGTTTCTATAAAGCCCTGAGAAGATGCTAGGCATAGATTGCGCGCAGCGAAAGCTGGTTTAAACTCATCGTGTGAAGATGGTCTAGGTGAGCGGCTGTGAGGCATCACGATTGGGGCGTATGCATTAATTAGTATAATTTTGCGTGCATATGTACACTGTTTATATTATTAACACAGTGGCCGCGAGTAGGGGTCCTGCGTAAGTGAAGCTTGGACTGCGTTCTTAAATTTTGGGCATGAGCTGAACTGAGTAGAAGCTGCTTCTTACCTTTCTTTTCTTTTTTGTGACGGCGGTGGCGGGCCTGTACAGCTTACATGGATCTTTCGTGTAGCTTCGCGTTCTATGCAGTGTTCGTCTACATATGGTCTCTTCCATTTGGCTACACTTTCGGGGCTAGTTCCGGGAGTGTATCCCATGTAGTCCTCGATATTGCAGTGCAGTGAGTGCCGCGTGCAACGTGGTCTTCGATTTGACTTCGCGAAAGGCAACTTCTGCACGATATTACATTTCGTTTGCATTAGTCACTTTTACAGTGCAGGCATCATCTATCTTATCGGTTGCACGCTGAAGCTGACGCTATGCACAAGAGCGTCTCGGAAGCCCTAACCTTCCTAAAAAGAGTGACAGAAGTTTGTCCGCTGTAGTGAACAGCATGCAACGATGTTAGATACGGGACCGTTTCCTGAGACTACTTCGAGTTCAACAGACCACATCGAATCGCGCCACAGCTAATTAAGAAGCACAGAAGCACGGATACCTTATTCCAGAGGCGCGGCACGTGCAAACAAGTTGGCGTCCCCCACCTCGTATGCCGCAGGTGGAGCTATTCACTGCTTGACTCTTCCCGAAAGTGAAGCGAGAGCCTGGCACTGTTGCAGGTAAAGTGGGTCCCGAAGCAAGACGGTTGTAATGCACCGTGAAAACCTGGCAGCGTCGCCCGCACCTGCCTATTGTGACGGCGCATTGCAAGTAAGCAAGGCAAGACGGTAGGGAGAAGTAAGCCCTCGGACAATTGAGGACCAAGCAGCGACCCTCTCCGCCGGTTGCGACGCAATCGCACGGGCGCCTACCATTGGCCGAAAATGACGACACCTGAGCGGGCTCGCCGATTGGCCGAAAATGGCGTCCCCTGAGCAGGCTCGCCCACTGGCCGAACGTGACGTGTCTTCGAGACACCGAAGGGCATAAAAGACACAGACCGGGAGCAGCAAGACAGCATTCCTAGAGCATTCCTTGATTCATCTCTTTCGAGCTTCTTGCCGCGGGCCGCAGCGTCCGAGTTGCTGCCAGGCCGTAATGACTTTAAGACTGTTAATTGACTCTCACTGTAAATAATGTAAATAAACCTTCCAGTTTTTCATCCCAAAGTCCTCCTCAACTCTTACAACTGGTTGCCAGCGGTGGGATCGCCTCCAAATGCAACAACTGGTGGCAGCGCTACGGATCAACCTTCTTCGAGAGAAATCCTGAGGAACCCGGAACAGCGAAAAAGAGCCTTCGTCCAAAGGAGTCCCGAGGAACTTGGAACAGCGAAGAACAGAGAGCCTTCGTCCAAAGTAGTCCTGAGGAACTGGGAGTAGCGAAGAAGAGCGAGCCTTCGACCCAGGGAGTCCTGAGGAACCGGGAACAGCGGACCAATGAACCAGATGGCAGGGTGCTGCAACCATATGTGAGCGCGTCGTTTTTTTCCTTTTGATTCGCCAAACTTCAAATGTTGTGTGTTCATTTTGATAGTTCTAGGAATCGGGAATTTGTTGCATTGTGTGTTTGCACAAATTAATTAAGGAAAACAGTTCTAACCACCAGTCGGGGCAGCTGCCATGGATCTTAGAAGGTTGACGAGGTTAGACTTGTTGGTGTGCGACGATTTGGAAGTTGAGGCGGACGAACAGATGAAAACGCCAGCTATCATAAAGGCGATTAAAGATAGTGGCAATAATGATAAAAGCATTGAGCTTGCTTGGGAGGTGATACAAGAACCACGGGAGCGTGAGCGTCGTGAACGTAAGAGTGAGCAGAAGCGTCAAGAACGTGAGAATGAACGCGAACGTGAGTATCAAGAACGTAAGAGTGAGCAAAAGTACGAGAAAGAGATAGCAGCATTGGAAAAACAGATACAATATTTTCAGCAGTTAAAGGAACAAGGGCAATGCCTGTCTGAAAATTCTGTAGACAGTACAGAGCAAAAGAATGGAAGTATCTGGCGGATTTTCACAAGAAGCCGACGAGAAAAGTAGTGCCTGTGAGATTAGAGGCCCATTCATACGCGAACGGAAAGGGCTAGCTGCTAACGATGCCTTAGTGGCAACAAAGGCCGTCAAAGGCCAGAGTGAGAGCGACGAGGTGCTGTGCCAACAGAGGACTGTAGAGACAGCTAGGCCAGCTGCGAACAAATTGGCAAAGTTACCGCGCGTGTGCGCCGCACCTCATGATATCGAGGCCGTTAGCGAGGTACAGGGTACTGCTGACCCGACAGACACGGGCACCCATGTCGAGTCAGATCTGCGTGCCGAAGTGAAGTGCCAGCTGGACGATGCACTTGGGGGTAGTTCTCAGGATTGCGAGCTGCGTAGCTCAAGAGAAAACAACTGCATTGTTGAGGGATCGGTGCTGCTCTCCGCCAGTCTAGGTAGCCTAGATACGGATGATTCAGTTAGTAATCATTCGGACTGTGCGCGTGAGACAGCGATCAATACCGACTGGCTGTGTGCTGATGCACAGCGGGAGTTGGGCAATGCAGTAGAGGGCAGTTAGCAAGAGTGCGAGTTGCATAGCTCGAGTAAAGCCTGTTGCATTGTTCAAGAGTCGGTTGAGCTGTCCGCCAGTCGAGGCAGAGAGAGTGTTGATTTAAATGATAATCAATCAGACTGTGCGGGTAAGAGACCGATCCGGGCCGACGAGATGTGTAACGACCAGCACGAGGCGCGAGAGAGCGACATGAAAAAGAATTCAAAGAGAAAGCGCCGCAGAAAGTAGCGCCGTAAAGATCGGAATGCGGTGGCTAATGTAGCGAAGCCAGAGACGGCGTCAGGCGCGAAAAGGCAGGGCGCGGAGAAAAGAAAGGTGGGGTCGTCACTGACGATGTTGACGCATCATAAACGTTCGAGCCACAGGTGAAAAAGAGACCGAGAAGCATGTTCTGCACGGACGCGGACAAAGGGCACGGGGCAGTTAAATTCCTCGTCGTTCCGTCGTTCTTTTCGTAGCTCAGCGTGTAGGGCGAGGGAGCGCAAAAAGGCAAGACGAGACCAGGTGGGGAGTAGCGACGCGGTCAATCGAGGTCGTGATGAAAGCGGGGCGCCAGGACGCAAATTGGCAGGGGATTGTAACGTCTTGGGGGAGCTGATAGTGAGTTAGCCCTTTTGTTGTTCCTCGGTAGCCAGAGTAGCTTTCGGACCGCGACCACCCCGGGTACGGCTTAAAGTTTGAGTAAGACGTAAGCATTTGGAACGGGAGGCCAAGAAAGCTTCCGTGGAAGTAAAGCATGTTGTTTTGTTTTATTTTTGAGCACTCGGATAATTTTCGCGATTTATGTTTCTTTCAATATGTAAGGTATGAGCTCTGTTTATGTTTTGTTTGAGAAGCTCGAGATTTGAAAGACGCGTTTTCTTGTAAACATGTAGTATCGCGAGGTGTTCATTAATAAGTAGATAGACTTTTTTGTGTGTGTGTGAGTAACCTGAGTGTCAAGGTTATCGGTGAGAGGCCTATCGTAACGCGCGTGTGTATTAGTTAACCTTCCTTTTTCTTATGCGTTATTTTATTTTCTAAAGTTGACCGCGTAGGTTTTCAGTGAGTGCATGATTTGCACTGAGAAGCGTTCTTAGTTCCATTAGCGCATGTCCTGTGTGGACGGAAGGAAGCAGATTTATAACTGCGTTGCTCGAGTGTGTCGAAGGCAGCCGTATTCTGACTTCTTTAGTGAGCGTGCCTGGAACTAGTTATTAGAAGACGCATTATTTTAAGGGTTCTGCGAAGTGCTAAGTCCCGCAAGTTTAATTGTTCGTTTAGGTTACGTGTCCTGTAGGGACTAAAGGAAGAAACGTAAGTAAGCATAATGAAAAGTTTGCCTACGACGCAACTACGCGTTCTGATTAATGACCACAAGGCCAGCGCGCTTGTGATTATGTACTTGTGAAGTTTACCAGACTGTTCAGTGGCACCAATACGTGCGATAAGTACGCCACTGCGATAGGTTGGAAACATGCTGTTCGAGTAGTTAGCCACTTAAGTCATGTTCGGCTGTTTTCATTGTTTGTTTGCAACGGCAACGACCCATTGTTTTACTACTACCGTGACACTCTGGTCTTGTCGGCATTCGGGGAGAACTGGATAGCGTTTTGGAGAGGTGGTTGGAACTGCTTTGTCAAAATTGGGGAAATAAAAGATCAGGGTTCATTTTGACTCAGTAATAGACTGGCGAGTCAGGGGTGAAGAGCCTGCGCTTACACGTGGTGCAGCGTTGCGTTGTTTTGTTTGTTTGGCGTACGTTCTCCAGGGCCCAGGATCCCGAAGTGCGTCAAACGAGGCTCGATATTAGTACCCTGCAGGTTCTTTCAGCGTTCCTTATGGCCAGCGAATTGCGTTCACCGGCCATTCCGAACTTCCGGAGCGAGGACGAGCTGTTAGATACGGGACCGTTTCCTGAGCCTACTTCGAGTTCACCAGACCACATCGAATCGCGCCACAGCTAATTAAGAAGCACAGAAGCACGGATACCACATTCCAGAGGCGCGGCATGTGCAAACAAGTTGGCGTCCCCCACCTCGCATGCCGCACGTGGAGCTATTCACTGCTTGACTCTTCCCGAAAGTGAAGCGAGAGCCTGGCACTGTTGCAGGTAAAGTGGGTCCCGAAGCAAGACGGCTGTAATGCACCGTGAAAACCTGGCAGCGTTGTCCCCAGCCGCCTATTGTGACGGCGCATTGCAAGTCAGCAAGACAACACCGCAGGGAGAAGTAAACGCTCGGACAATTGAGGACCAAGCAGCGACCCTCTCCGCCGGGTGTGACACAATCGCACGGGCGCCTACCATTGGCCGAAAATGACGACACCTGAGCGGGCTCGCCGATTGGCCGAAAATGGCGTCACCTGAGCAGGCTCGCCCATTGGCCG
The DNA here is from genome assembly GCF_050947875.1 of Dermacentor variabilis. Classification (NCBI taxonomy): domain Eukaryota; kingdom Metazoa; phylum Arthropoda; class Arachnida; order Ixodida; family Ixodidae; genus Dermacentor; species Dermacentor variabilis. The sequence goes on along the minus strand of NC_134571.1, from coordinate 45,349,713 downwards.
GACGTGACGTGTGCTCGAGACACCGAAGGGCATAAAAGACACAGACCGGGAGCAGCAAGACAGCATTCCTAGAGCATTCCTTGATTCATCTCTTTCGAGCTTCTTGCCGCGGGCCGCAGCGTCCGAGTTGCTGCCGGCCCGTAATGACTTTAAGACTGTTAATTGACTCTCACTGTAAATAATGTAAATAAACCTTCCAGTTTTTCATCCCAAAGTCCTCCTCCACTCTTACAACGAAGGGCTAAGCCATATACTGTTCGCCTGCTTTGTTGAAGGTTCCTACACCGTGTAGCTTCCCTTTTTGACGCAATAGTTCTGCGGAAACCCGCAGGGTGTACAGAAACAATTAATAAAGTGTGTGGCTGTCTGTCATTGTGTGGCTGTCTGTCAGACGGCCACACAATACGGCACATGCCACTCACAGCCACACAGTGAAGCCACACAGACAGATGTCTGTCTGGCTTCATTGTGTGGCTTTGTGTGGCATGTCTGTCACGTTGCTCTCCATGGTTCGGGTCCCATTTACGAGTATCCTTTTCTTTTGTAACTCTACCTAGTGATCTACTATTACACTACTATAACGATTACACGTGTTGACTTGGCCAAGTATGCACTTATTTTGCCACCATAAGGCGTCACGGGACGGGCACATTTTGCTAGCGTACTAGCCAAAGTATGTTTGCGCCTTAAATAAGCATAATGTTAGCGCGCATAGGCAAACATGAATACATCAGCCTCGATGACCGCGGACACTCGCTGTCAAAACGCTGTGGTGTGGTATGGGAGCAGCAGCTGAGAGCGAATTGCCCTTCGTGCCGCCTCTCGGGGGGTTCACCGCAAACTAAGCAGCGAGAGCACTGCGCCCATGAAGCCATCAGCGCTCGTCGCACCTATGGTCTGCAACGCTTTCAACAATCATTTTGCAGATAGGGCCTGCGCGGCCGCGCTCAGCCGGGCCATGGACATCCGCACGCCAAGTTTCATCCTAGACGCCAGAACTCGTTTCTCCCCTGGCGGAACGATTTCGTCTCCAACGGGTGTAGCTTTCCGCCGCCGCTTCCCTTCACGGTCGCGGCCGCGTTCAGTTCGCGCTGCGCGCGAAACGTCTCTTGTTTGCGACGGCGCCTCTTTGCAGGACCGGACATTATTATTGTGTTGTTAACTGTCGCGACAGCAATCTAAACACGAAGGTTGATGCCACCAGTGAAACTCTGTCGATTCTCAAGAAAATTGTACGAAAGAACCAAACGACGGACATGAAATATTGCGGTTGGCGCGCCGAGCGAAGTAAACAACTGGCAAACGAAGCGAGCTCGTTGATTGATCACTCGTGAGTGTATGACGGTTTTTATATGTAACCCACATGAATTTCATGATTACTCAGTGTATAATCATTTTATTCATGTAAAAAATTTCATTTGTTCGAGCAGCGCTTGTCCTGTCTTCTTTCTCGTGTTTCGTTTGTGTGTGCGCTGCCCAAAAATGGAAACCACTTCTGTTGCATGCGCTAGCAGTGACCGAAGTTCACACGCGCGGAGAAATTGAATATGTGCACGATACATTGTACATGAGCCGAGTTCCGCCCTGCGTAACCACTGCACCAATCGATCGATTTACTGGACGATGTACGCCCGCGTCTTGGTCGCGCCGACATTGCCGAAGCAGAAATGATTACTAATACTTTCCCCCGCCGTGGTTGCTCAGTGTCTATGGTGTTGGGCTGCTGAGCCACGAGGTCGCGGGATCGAATCCAGACCACGGCGGCCCCATTTCAATGGTGGCGAAATGCGAAACCACCCATGTATTTATATTTAGGTGCACGTTAAAGAACCCCAGGTGCTCGAAATTTCCGGAGTCCTCCACTACGGCGTGCCTCATAATCAGAAAGTGGTTTGGCACGTAAAAGCCCATAATTTAATTTTAACTCATACTTTCAACTTCCGTCTCTTGAGCACTGTTAAAAAATGGCAAAGCTAATTATATTGCTGCGTCTATTCTATATTTTAGGGTACGTACTAGTTAAAGTTGTGTGCCCATGTCATACTTGTGCTATGAGGTGATATATTTTATTTCCGCACAGTGTTGATGGAAGTCGGTTTTCGCCTTCAGAGACAACGCGGATTTGCAGCAAACATATTGTGGGAAACTGCAAAAATGACTTTAGCTAACACGCATCGTATATACCGATGATTTTTCTGGCGGCACATACGATGTCGCTTCCAATTACCTGCGCAGTGTCACTTACATTGCTAAGCAGAAGTTGCCCTTTCGCCGCATTGCAGCCATAAAAATAATCGTCAAGCGTACCGATCTTCTTAAAGGCAAACAGAACCGTGCACGTCTTCCTTCGAATAAAACATCCACGCTCACACACGTAGGCAGACACCGCGCGCGGTACGAAACGTGCCCAAACACGCGCAGTGCAAGAGGCGATCAAGGCGGCGCGAACAAGAGATGGGAGAGGCGTACCACCCGCTAGTTGAATCTTGCCCCGCATGCGGCGGTCTCAACGCCGGCGCAGCAGCGCCGCTCGCAGTGCCGTTCTTGTCTATACGCAGTTGCTGTCGGAGCAGAACGCTCTCACAACAAGGCAATTTCTTGGTCCTCCATGGCTAGTGGACGAGCTTAAACGAGAGAAACGCAGATTGGGACGTCATCAGCGATTGCGTGTTAAGAAACTGCACGTGTTGATGGCTATGTCATATGGCTTATGTGGAACGATGATAACGTGTGTACTCGAGCAAAGAAATGTTAAAGTTTGATTAATTTGGCTGGTACAACGTCGCACAATTTCTACGTAGCGCGCTAGGAGGAATGTACTGAGGAAAGTGATCCTGGTTATAGTGCCGTCTAATATGTGCCATCAGAGGGCGAGCTGTCTAAAGGATAGAAGACGAGGAAGTGGAGCGGGGCGCACGAACCGAGTGTTTCGAATGATTGGCTGCCTCTGGAACGAGAGAAGCATGCGTGCGATCGTGCCCCCAGCCCTTGCTGGGCTGGTATGATCGTACGATGTATTTCTGTGTAAATTGAATAAAGGCATCAAAGACAAAAAAAAAATCATGGCCGAATGATTAGAGCACCGGGCTGCTGTCTTCCACGGGAGAGGTTCGAGTCCACGATCGGTCCCACATTATATTCTTTTTATTAAAGTGAGGCGAGAAATGAACATACCTACCTACCGCAAAGCGCCGAGAATGAGGCAAAAAGCGCTTCCCATAAATATTTCACAGTTTCACCTGAAAGCCGAAGCATCGATTGCAATTGCAAATTATAAGACATATATACGAAGTAACGATAGGGGTTTTATCCACCGTATGAACGCATAAACATTCGCTTACTTACTAAATTGACAACCATGGTGTCACGCGCGCGCAGGCAAACATGAACACATCTCATTCGATGACCGCGCACTCGCAGTCACAACGTTAGCGTGAGGATGAGCGGCAGCAGCAGCAGCGAGCGAACTGCCCTTCTTGCTACCTCTCACTTCGACGCGAACGGCGAGAACACCGTGCACACGAAGCTATCAGCCCTCGGCGTGCCTAGACTCTGTACCCATCGCAGATTGCGTTCAAGAAAGGGCCTGCGCGGCCGCGCTCAGCCACGCCATACGCAGCTGCCGACAACTAGGAGCGGCGCTCGTCCTACGCTGTCGTCTTACACTTGTCTCTTCGTTAACTGCGCAATTTACAAGAATGCATCACTTGCACGGACAGCGGACGATCGTCCATTCGTCTCAATAAGCTGGAAGGTAGCCGCCTTTGCAAATAAAACAGCAGACAGTGGCCAAGGTTCTCTTTGCAGCCCCACATTTTGCATACAGCACTGTTAGTTGTTCCAATTAGTTCGTAATAATTTTTCGTTAAGACAACTCGAAACCACAGCCGAGACTGAAGAGTGACTTCACGTGAAGTCTGGCCGTACGTTGGAGTTGCAGCAAAGGGTTTAGTTTAGAAGTTTAATACTTCAAGATTACATAATTAGTGCTTCCCACCTCTCCACTTGATCCCCAATTGAATTTAATATAATCTAACTAATGAAATACGCTGTAGCGAAGGGTTTAATTTTGAAGGTCATTGAATAAACAATGCCCGTTTCAATAATAGTGTACGTCTGTCTGAGAGAATTTTGTCAGAGACATTAAATGAGCACCTACAGAAGAATAAAGCAGCCATTATTATTGGCAGAGGAGGCTTCCAAATCCAGAAATGAAACATGAACTAAAGTTGGCTGGCGCCGCCTTCATCACGCCAGATCGCCGGGACGTCATAGATTCTGACAGCCTCTTCTCGAGTCTAGTCAAAATCACCCAGGTAGCACAAAGTATTTGCGCTACGACCCATGACGTCATGCTGACAGGCCCGACAGCCGCATAATCTAACGAGGCCGCTCGCGAGTACATCGCGGTGATTTTGACATCACCATCTCGCCAGGCGGGGCAATATAAATTTCGGTCCTATTGGCATGACGTCATAAAGCAGAATGCTCAGGCCTTGTGCTGTATCCAGGTGGCGTTGGTGTAGTTCACTGTTTATTAAGCTAGGTAATTTTTCTTGCACCCGAAAATTGCCCATATGTAGAAATCCGTGAGGTCACACTTACGTACGGACACGCGCTGAGTTTCGGTGCAAAATGTAGGAAATGAAATACAATTGTTCCCCTTAATTTTCTTCAGTAATAATAAATTTTTCGCACTCAAGTGAACGAAACTTTAGAGTTGTAAAAAAAAAGAACACTGGGTTAGCTCATCATCATCATCATCATCATCATCATCATCATCATCATCATCATCATCATCATCATCATCATCATCGTCGTCGTCGTCGTCGTCGTCGTCGTCGTCGTCGTCGTCGTCGTCGTCATCATCATCATCATCCTCCTATTTTATGTCCACTGCAGGACTTTAGTGTAGTGATGCTCTTAATGTCCGTTTAACGCGATACGAACAAGAAAAATTGAGGAGATAAGTTTTGGTTAGTTACAGCCATAGAAAGAAAAGTGACAAAGAAGCCAGAGAAAGACCAAGGGAAGGTAATTGTGTTAATATTGATTAATAGTGTTTTATGGCGCAAGGGCTTGAACGGCCAAAGAGCGCCAGGTTAAGTTAATATAAATGCATTAGTAATAAGGGTAAGGGAAATGAAAGGGAATAAGAAAACTTTCCACAGGTGGGAGCCAAACCCAGACATACCGCATTATTATTTGTGCATTTCAAACCGAACTGACAGTTAACTTCCACTATGCTTTCCCTGACTTCATTGACGGTTCCCTCTTAGGCGAGTATCTCTACTTCAGTGGTAGGAAAGTTGTTTGCAGTAAGTATCCTAGAGATTTCAAGCGCTGCCTGTGAATCAAGCTCTTTTATCGTTGAGAAGTCTATTCAAATAGCGGCGATTCAAAGGAAAGCTTTTAAGCCGCCAGCGATGCAGAAACGCAGTCACTAACGCGCCTTTAGTCAACAAAACCTACCACGACGACGGCATCTTCCCTTGTTGAGAGAACGCGTAGGGCGAGTGCGCTGAAAACACTCCCCCGCAAACAGTTTCTAAGTGCGGGACAAAGATAAATAGCAGAGAATGCATTGAAATGGTCTCGAAGTTGTCTCGGGCACGCCGAAGTCGGCAGCGGCTTGAGAAGCCGTGTTAGACAGGCACGCACGCAGCCTCAAATGAACGATGGCTAGAGCATGTCGTATATGCGCCGCGCAAACGAAGTACTTCGCTTCCTGGCGTTAGAGATGTCGAGAGCCTTATCGCAGCACTTCGGGGTTCCCGCTCCGTAGCCAAAAACAAGCCGTGGGCGACAGTGCTGCTAGTTAGAGGGACACTAGAGACGAATATTATGTTGGGCTGCATTGGTTAATTAGGCTTCTTGCAATAGCGAAACGGCCACTCATGCCGTGACGGCAGGCTTGGTAAGTTAGGAGGGACGCCAGTGCGAAGAGCGGACGGCGACGCCTCTGTGAGGCTGCATATCGAGCCAGCTCTTCATGACGCCGCGGATTTCGACAGCGGCCGCTTTCGTCTAGCAGACAGTTTATCGAATAAAGACTGCAACGCAGTATTCTGACATAGCCCACCACTCAACGCAGCAATTTCCGAGAACGTCCACTCCGACGAAACGACTCCAAGGGGAGGTGCTCTGAGGCATACGCTTTCATACAATAAATGCTAGAGAGAACTCTGGTGCTGGTGTCTACGGAAGCTGCAAATGGAAGCGGTCGTGCCAGCATATTAATTATGGGAAGTACATAGATTTGCCTAAACTTCGTCCTTCTGGCTTCAAACGGCTTTGTAAACTCGTCATTTTCAACAATGTACTGGGTAATAAATTCTAAAATAAACAATCTTAATATTGTCCGATGGCAGGATTCGAGCACAGCACCTGCAGCACAGAAGCCTGATATTTAAGCCATTGCGCCACGGACGCTTTTTCTTTCTTTACTGATAGTATGCCACGTACGCAAGCATCGACAAGCGGCGTAGTATGCCCTTATCAATTTCTCGTGGGCCAGCAAGCACGTTGAGACGCTTGGCGCGTGTCGATTTGGACAGCTCGACAGGTCGCAATTAGTAGTGGTCGCGCGTGTTCGAAGAGCCTTCTGCACTTAGAGAAGCATAGATTGCTCTTGAATTTAGTGCAATTAGGGCAGATAAAACGTAATAAACAAAGCCACAGGAACGTCTGAATCCGCAAGAGCGAAGATGAGACAAATCCATGTATTACCCGCCATTCCCATGATGGCTGAGCGATTGCAGTGCCAGAGTTCTGTCTAATTATTGTAGGAAACTCTATGCCATGATGTACGTGATGCCTCGCTTACGTTCCGGCAGTGAACTTCGGCGCAAAGTTAGAAACACGGAAGTGTGGGCGTCATTTTTTTCGAGCAATTATAAAACGTTTAACATAATTGAACAAAACATAGAACCTTGAAAGAGTATTCTAGTGGCGAAGTGCCTCGCGCGGCCAGTCGCGCGGCAATTCTGCGTGTATTCGCGGGCTTCTTTCATATATACTTTTTCATACACTTTCAAATACCGTTATATAGCACGTACTGAGCAAGGGAAAGCTGTATCGGAAGGTTTTCATGTTGCCCTACAATTTTCTCATTGACACTTTTCTTCTACTTATAATATTTTGAGAAGTTCATTAGCTCGTTAGGGCTAATTGTGTAATTAGGCGAAATGCAAAAAATATAATAATCAGAGCGTCCCGAAGCGACGGAAAACAACATTACCTTGGTTCCGACCAGCTACGTGGCATTTGCATATCTTTAAATCTTGGTGCATGATAGTTGGGACACCGTATGCACCATGTGTGCTGGTTTAAATAGCGCCTCATGTCGCGCAAGTGGAATGCTCCTGTTTTCAAGGATGCAAGTACATTGAGCTCTGATCAAGCCGCCGGTGTATGTATGTATGTATGTACGTATGTATGTATGTATGTATGTATGTATGTATGTATGTATGTATGTATGTATGTATGTATGTATGTATGTATGTATGTATGTATGTATGTATGTATGTATGTATGTATGTATGTATGTATGTGTGTGTGTATGTATGTATGTATGTATGTATGTATGTATGTATGTATGTATGTATGTATGTATGTATGTATGTATGTATGTATGTATGTATGTATGTATGTATGTATGTATGTATGTACATGTGCGTGGTCGATTAGTGGGTCACCTAACTTAACGTAACCAGCGTACTAAAAGACCCGTGCGGCCACAATGAGTAGAGATGTATCAGGAAATAGTGGCAGGTGTACATGTCTCCGGTTATCCGCAGGGTTGGAGTAGTGGCTATGGTGTTAGACTACTAAACCCGAGGGAGCGGGATGAAGTCCAGGGCGTGTCGACCGCATTTAGATGGGGATGAATATAAAAACGCCCGTGTACCGTGCAATGGGTGCATGTTAAAGGACCTCAGATGGTTAAAAATAATCCGGAGTCTCTCACTACGGCGTGCCTCATAATTATATCGTGGTTATGGCACGTAAAATCCCAGAACCTAAGTTTTTGCATGTCTCCGGTTGTTCTTCACATAATATGAACAGAGCAAATAATAATAATAATAATAATAATAATAATAATAATAATAATAATAATAATAATAATAATAATAATAATAATAATAATAATAATAATAATAATAATAATAATAATAATAATAATAATAAAAATAATAATAATAATAATAATAATAATAATGCCAAAGTTCGGCATGCCTGTTTTCCCACTTCCAGTGGTCCTGAATAATCTTTTTTTACTTTGCTTGTCAATAGACTCCCTCTATTTTTACCTCGGTTCTACTGCAAACACTCCTTTTCTGCGCTAGTGGATGAAATGGACCATAAAAAAAGCTATCAAAGCATTTTCTCGAAGTTCTACCGAAAGCAGCTGTGACAAAGAAAGAAAGAAACAAAGAAAGAAAGGAAGAAGCTTGTCGGGAAATGATTAGTCAGAAAGTAAAATATCCTGGGCACGTTTCTGCATGACAAAGTCCTTGAGGGCAAACAGAACTGCAAGAGATTTCCGCACTTTTTTGTACGGGGCCGGTCCGGCCGAGAAAGCAAGGCAAATATTGGGTGAACAAATAGCATAACTTTAGTTCCGTGTCTCGGTCCTTTCGGTAAAGTCTGCGGTTGGTTGTTGGCCTTCAGTTTCCTGTGAGTTATCGCTGGACTTTTTACCGGAAATGCTTAAAGAAAGAAAGACGCTGTTTTTCATTGCATCAGGTCTGCTAGATTACCGGAAAGCGCTGCCAAGGCCTGCCGCCTCTATCTTTCTTTAAGTGCGTTCAATGGAAATCAACCAGACGCAGCTATCATTTATGAAACCAGAATGTAGGTTTCCAAAAAGAGAGATTTAAGTGGTTTTTCTTTAGTTTTCAAGGAATGGTGGTAAGAGGGTCAATTTCCATCGAATTGTTGCGGCCATACGTTATTTGCTTACGTACACATCTTCCGCAACGACAAGACTTGTAGAGTAGTTTGGAAAAGCTTATGGAGAAACACGTGGCACTCAAACGCTGTTCCAGTGAGGCTGTGTTGAAGTAGATACTCGCGTTCGAACTCGCGTCCTTTTTCATCATGTATCGGCAGGCACTCACACACCTCCGCCTTGACAGCCCACTCAGTCACAAAAGTATAGGTGCGCCCAGTGCCTCACCTGCTACCCGCAGTATCGGTTTGGCGTCAAACTTCGCGGTTTCCATGAAGCATGGAAAAAAAAGCTTGGCGGTTTGCGCGAGTTGTTAGTGTATTTTGACGGTGACCCAGCGAAGTAAACAGCGAGCAAACAGAAAGTTTAGACAATGGACAGCGGCGGAGGCCAGTGTGCGAGGTCGGCTCTGGAATTTAGAGGCGCCGGCTGGGGTTAGGCGTGACCACCTGGCTACGGGGACGCGCTCAACACGGGTTCTGGGAATCCAAAGTGCGTGAGCCCTCCTCCTTCAAGTCGAGAGCCCGCCTCCTCCAAAAGGGTGGGTCATCTACGATGACGTCGAACTATGACGTCGAGCGGAGTGTTTATAAGCGGAAGTTTGTCGCTGCTACAGGGTGCTCGTGCTCGTACTCGTATGTGCTCGTCAATGTACTCGTGATCGTACTTGGGAGCTGTGTGCTGTATGCTCGTCTTGCGTGCTCCATTTGGGAGCCACGCTAGACTGTCGATGTATCTCTTTTTTAAAATGTAAATACTGTAAATAAACCCTGTTCGCTTAGTTCCTCCCAAGTTCCTCTCTACGACCTTCAACCCTTACAAATGGTGGCAGCGGCGAGATCGTCCGACAACTCCTACAACTGTATGCCAGCGGTGGGATCGTCCGACAACTTTAATAACGGCAAAATCTAATGGAAACAGATCGGAATAGTTTTACGTTAGCGCTTCCTAGATGTCGTGCGAACTCTTTGCACTGGGTACGACATGCGCTAGTTGCTTTCTGGTGCTTGGACGTAAATGTCTGCCCCCTTTTGCTAGCTTCCATTGAGATGTTTGCTTAAAGGATATGAAGGAAGGCTAGTCATTCTTACTGATAGAACTTAATGATACGAGTTCTTGCACTGCAAGATATACCAGGTGTGTTTATAGCCGCATAATATTAAAAAAATTGTCTGTGGGAGATAGCGCAAGTCTAACACTGAGCTGAATTACTCGATGAGGCAGCCATTATTTCTACGCGAGATCAAAATACTTGATAGAATAATTAACGTCATTGCGTTAATTACTTTCTTATTCATTACTTTACGAATTGCAGTCGGTGAGTTCGCAAGGCATATGTATCCATTTGCAACGAATTGTCGCATGATTGCCACTGGTAGAGGCTGCCAACGCCCATCCTTTTGCCACCGGCACTTAATCCTGCGTCAAACACTTTTTCGCGCACTTTCTTTCTCCCTTGCCTACAAAACCTTTTTTTTACTCCTTACCCTTGTCCCAAACCTACCGACCTTTCTTACCCGCCGTGGTTGCTCAGTGGCTATGGTGTTGGGCTGCTGAGCACGAGGTCGCGGGATCGAATCCCGGCCACGGCGGCCGCATTTCGATGGGGGCGAAATGCGAAAACACCCGTGTGCTTAGATTTAGGTGCACGTTAAAGAACCCCAGGTGGTCAAAATTTCCGGAGTCCTCCACTACGGCGTGCCTCATAATCAGAAAGTGGTTTTGGCACGTAAAACCCCAAATATTATTATTACTACCGACCTTTCTTGTTTCATTTACCACTTTCTGCATCTTCTTGTTTTAACGACAAGAATACATAAGAAATATCGGCACCAAGAGAGAGTGCTGGCTGCTATTTCAGAGCGCAGCTCTTAGGCACCTGTGCATGCTGCGAATGTCGGCGTCGGCGTACTTCGTAAGCCAGCGAACGAGCACAGCGAAGGATGAAAGAGTGAACGTGGAGAGCAGCGGGGGATGAAAGACGGCGATAGCGATGAAAGCTCGAGGAGGGAAGCGCAGAGGGAGGGTGAAGCGGAACCATGAGGTGGGAAGCAGAGGAGAAAGGTATGGCGAAAGCCGGAGAAGAAAAGCGTAGTGCCGCGCAAGATAGGCTCTGCGGTGACGATGGCTACGAGATGGCGCCAGAGTAGCACGCGTCGTCTTGTATCAGTGGCATCAATAACGCCACTGATACCATATATGGAAACAAAGCGCTGCATGAGTGGAGGTATGTCTGCGTCGGCTACTGTGAATCGCACCCACGCGTCATTCACGCGTTGCCTCTCGCGATCTCCCGATTAGCGAGGCAGTCTCGCCATACTTCCCTCCGTTTGCAACGTGCCGCACGAGACAGATTGTAGGCGCCAGCCAATATATCGCGAAATGAAAACACTTATAGAGCTGCGCTCAGACTTCGCATTAGGGAGTATCGTACTCGTTGGTGAATTTTTATCGCAAGGGGAACAGAAATATATCACAAGTCACAGATATATCACAAGCCACAGGAGAACATAATAAAAATTTTCCGAGAAAAATGGTACGATAATATGACGTTAATTACGATAAATACTCCGAACACGGAAGATTACGATAGAGAAATACAGCTTAAAAGGTCACAAACAATGTAGATGCACTAAATGTACACAGTGTCACTGTAGAAAAAGTGACGGAAATCACTACTTCCCAACGAAAACGCATATTGGGCCATGCATCCATCCATCCATCCATCCATCCATCCATCCATCCATCCATCCATCCATACACCCATCCATCCATCCATCCATCCATCCATCCATCCATCCATCCATCCATCCATCCGTTCATACATCCATCGATCCATCCATCCATCCATCCATCCATCCATCCATCCATCCATCCATCCATCCATCCATCCATCCATCCATCCATCCATCCATCCATCCATCCATTCATCCGACGTCATTTTTACTAGGCGAAACTGTACATATGCACTTCTTGCCCTAGAAGGTCGATAGAGGAATGCCCTCCAAAAACGCACAAGTACAACAGTGCACACTTTTGAAAAGTAGCTGTTGACCGGTACCAACAGCTTCATTAGAATCACCGATCTCCAATCAAGCCTTATTAATTTGTACACCTTGTAGGTTTGTTCACGACCAAATTCTGCTGCAGGTTTTTATTGAAACTACTTGTGGCATTCTGAAAGGTGTTATACATTCTAGCAGCGCTGAGACATTCGCTGCAGGCAGCACTGCCAATGCCATGTTCTAGGTACTGTAAACCTTCCGGGCTGTCAAAAGTTAAAAGACAATACTGTTTTGACGAATGACTCTGCCGCCCAAGCTCTAGAAGTCAATTTGGGGACTATGCATGTGCCACACGCAGCGGCACGAGCAAAACACTTCGATGGAACCACGGCCAAAGACGACAGGAGTTGAATTCGATCGGCATGTCAACACCGGTTGTTCGAGTTTGACTTCACCATGGCATCCGCCAGGCGAGAGTAGTCGTGTTCAAGAACTGTAGGCCTGCGAGCGTGGCCCACTTAATTTCCTTTCTCTAAGCCTCTTCCCTCAAACAGGCTAATGAACATGTCTATATTCATATACATAAAATATAAAGCCATACATACTTTCAAGCAACAAATGACTTTTCGTGGCTACATTACTATGCTGCACTCCACCTCAACCTATATTTACACTTCATGTCGTTGTTGAGTTCAATTGTTATATATGTTCCAATGTCTTTATTGTCATCGTCATTTGCTGTATTGTTCAGTACATTATATGCAGTTGTTATGAATGAGTTGAGTGTGTAAGTGAGACACGTTGTTTTTTCATGTTCTGAACCAAGTTCATTCGAATTTCTCTGTAAATTTCTCATTGACTTATCGTCGTAGCATGCGACACGCTCATTTTTTACACTTGAATGAATTTAAACTGTACTTTCTGGCTGGGGTTTTAGGGGAGTTAGAACAATGCATCTTAGTAAAATGCCTGTTGTGATATTGTCAGTGATTGAATGAAGCAATCCCTGTTGAATATATAGCGCACCCAATACGAGACTCTCTTCTGTAATGCTCGTACTCTTCGAACGATGTGATGTGTTCTGGGGTGTCTTCCTCTTCTCTTTCCATTTTTTCTCTCATCTGCCCGTGGGTTAGCGTGGTCTCCTTTTTAGGAGACAATTGCTAGCGCGCTTCTCTTTCTCTCATTGTGGAGCTTATATACGTTTACGTTATTAACATTATTAATAACAATCTCTAAACGCACAGCTTATATGTATATAAAAAATACGGGTCATTTTTTTATATTATAGCGACCTTCCTTTATAAGTCAAAACCAAATTGGGTGCGTTTCTGCGATAGCACTTGCGAAAACTCTCCCATGAGCTGGAATTCGTCTTTTCAACCACGGTTGATTCTCATGCATACTGTATACATATTATGCGCATGTTATTACACGAGCGTCGAGACTGCAGTTCCACACTGCTTCGGGCACTGCAAAAATCGGTGCGTGATTGCTTCGGAAAGAGTATTAGTTTTCTTTCTTTTCTCGGCTTCCTCGAAGTCCGAGTTCTGCTAACGGCTGGAAATGGAACAGAAATATTTATACGCCTCGCTACTCTATTTGCTTTCGGAGAACTGGAGATGACATATGAAAATTTTCCAAGCATTTACGGCAGATGTCTTTGCCGATGGGAACAGTGTAGCTTTCTGTGAGTGCCTGCAGCGAACCACTGACACAGTTATTTTCATGTGGCGCGCGCGCTCGCATCAACGAAACAATGAAACACAAACGTCATTCCGAGAACTTGTGCTCCAAATGGTTCTAAGCCACATCACATTTCGTTTCGCTAAATCGCTGAAAGAGTCCGCACGCTGGCACTCGGGACTGTTAACCAGTGCCTGAATCAAACGATTTTTTGAACCAAGTTTTGCTTTTCCTGTACCGTGCCCTAGTTTCGCCTGGCCAGCTGCTGTAACAACGATAGTAAACGGTAGCATCGGGGATAATGTGAGTGGTTTACGGTGTTCGAAAGACTGTGTAAGCCTAGGCCTACCGAAGCCAGCTGTACAAGCTCTTCGGCATTGAACGCTTTCAGCGGTATAGAGTTTATATAGTTTAGCACGTATTCGTGCAATAAGATAACATCAGGCGGCCCGTTTTAATGTGCCCCCTGCGCCGTAGAGATCAGGGAACTAATTAGCGTTTTGTTCGTCATGAAACCATTTTATTCCAGACAGATGCACTAACATGTATATGTCGCAAGCCCATCTTATCAGAGGTGGATTAGTCTGGCATTCAGCACTGCTACTCGAGGAGCATCAGCTGATTGCTTCAATCGGACGAGCTTCTTTACAATTCCGCTCGCGGAATACCAAACCTGCTGCACTACACTGTGAGCGCCATTCGCGTAGTGCAGAGAAATAGAAATGAACAAGAGAATCTCCACGCAGGGTTTCCTTTCTCGAAACGACTGGAAAGGAATCAGTCGTTATTCTTGTCGCAGCGCTAATTAGAATGCAGCAGCTGCAGCTTTACGGTATTCCCACAAAAATAAATGCTGTTAGAGACAGATATGAATAAAAATTTAATTGCTTTCTGAAGATTAATGGTGACAGGAGATTAGCAAAAGTTTCCGAACCCCAAACGCACGATTTGATATAAATTTTATTAGCGTACAGTTCACGCCTATGCAAGTACCACCGGTGTGTTGCCTGGCGTAGTGGCTTAGTGTTCCTGACGTTCTGTGGCTGAGCGTAAGGTCACAGAGTCGACTCCCTTCAGCAGTGGCCGCATTTTGGTTCGCAGACAAGCGCGATAACACTCATGTAACCTGATTTACGTGTACGTTATGTAATCCCAAGTGATTAAAGTTAACGTGGAGCCCTTCATTGCACCGTCTCCCATAGCCTCAGTGTTGATATACGATATGCGTTAATTCCCACGAAGTAATTAACCCTACGTTATTGTGGTAATAAACAACCTAATGTGTGTAGCGATGTAGGTACAATACGAAGAAAGTGAACGTGCTGATGCAACGAGCCCGCTTTCCGTTGTGTGATAAACAGCCCGGTTCTAAAGCTGCGTCGGTGAAATATATGCATGACGAAGCAGCAAAAAAAGCAAAAGCTTATAAAAAGCTTTAGAGGCTACGCGAGGCGAAATGTGCGGTGTGAAGGGAAGGGGTTACAGCTGGTATGTGAATGAACCTGTTCAAACTTATAGGAGAAATGGTGCGCTGCGCTCAAGCGGTGATGGTGAAATATATGCGCAACGAAGTTTTCCTAAAGGCAAAACTTTATTTGAAAAAATACGCAGCTTACAAGACACCAATGTCTTAGGATATTCTAGGCATAGAGCAAGGCGCAAACGGAAGTAAACGCTGCTTGTAGGCTGCAAGAAGATAACATAAGAAATGGGGGGGGGGGGGGGGGGGTTAAAAAGGAGATAGCACGCTAGTACAGAGGTTTCGCTGCAACAATAACGAAACAGCTAACCACAGTTACCTTAACCAATACGTTAATGCGCCGGCGAGAGAGCCTGAAAATAAAGCTTGTGAGAACTTCAGAAAACCGTATATATATATATATATATATATATATATATATATATATATATATATATATATATATATATATATATATATATATATATATGTATATATATATGTATATATATATATATCTTACAGAACACAGCTTTTTTGCAACGTTTGAAAAGTTAGGGCAGTTAGCAAGAATAGGAAATGCCCTTACAAAGCCGCACCGCAATATCTTGGGAACGCTAGCAGGTTTATCTCTGAACATCCCAGGTGTTCAGTAGAGGGGGAATGGCTCTAATGGTTATTGCGTGCTCCTTAACGCCTCAGCAAAAGTAATTTGTTCTTTGCCGGGAAGGAAAACGAATTTATGGAAAGACGGAGTGGAAATAAAAGAAAGAGACAGAGAGATAGAAAGAGGCCGTCATAACTAGAGTGAGGTTTTCACGAAAAAAAAAAAAAAAGCCAGAGCGAGAACGCAACACAGAAAGCAAATGCGGATAGAGGTCTCGGCCCATGTCTGCTTTCTTTGCTGTATTTCCAAGTTTTTTTTTCTTCGCCAGGAAAGTTTACTCGCCGACAAGCTCACCTTTGCAAAATGCCAAGCAACGCCGAGGGCCACCGTGTCTTCTCCGGACGTAGTACTCCGCCTATACCTAGTGATTTTGTCGTTTCCATAAACCGTAGATCAATCTTACTTTTGTAGTAATGTGCTTCTTTGCCTCATTTTCCTTACGGGCCCCGTGCCTTCGCACCACCTTAAGTTGACCAGCTGCCGTTCGTTGTAGTTTGCTAAGCGCGTACCACTGTGGGGGACCAATTCGAAAAGTCAATTAGTTGAACAAACGGCGCTCTGCGCGGACATCTGTCCTTGAGCACGTTCGGCTTCACTGACGCGTCCCTCACCATGAGCGTTCTGACCCGTGAACTTCGTCATTATGCGTTGCCAACGTAAGTGTCAGATATTTGCAAACATTCGACAAAGCCGCATGAAAACGACGTCACAAGTAATAGCTACTGCATTTAGAGAGGTCACTTCCGTCGATCGAACTAGCAGCGGCGTTCTAATTGGACGGCGTATGGTACATTTGCTTTGTTTTTGACTGCGACTGCTGACGGCGAAAGATGAGGATCTTTAATTATGAGAAGTGCCAGTTCCTCAGGCTTTGTTCGGGATTGTGCTGCAATTCTATTGAAGCTGCTGTGTTTCTCGAATGAGACGTCTCGCATATAGCAACCAAAGAAACGAAGAACGCAAATCCACACTTTATTTTCGATGAATATGCTTTATCTATGAAATATACCGGCGTTCTAAGCGTAATAACTTTTAAAAATGTGAACATATTTGGAGATATGGCCGATCGCCGCCTCTTCGAATTGCGTAAGGGCACGCGGATCCACAGGCTTGCATATCCCGGTTACTTTTCGTTTAAATATATCGATGTCATCAAAATTTACAAGAGCAAAGTACACATCAGCTCTATTCGCGCGTCATGAAATACTGTAGCATGGAGCCTGGAGTCAGTAACTGCAACCTTATACCGAGTGATGTCGAATTCAGGCTAGAGGAATATATGCTAAACATTCAAACTGATGCCGATATTCTGATAATTTAAGTTTTTTATATAGAGAGTAATATTGGCTGTATAATTAAAAAAATTATGACTTCTATAACTGCACTTCACCTAAACAGGGGAAGCAAACATAGAGAAATAGACAAAGAGGGATAGAAACAAAGGAAAAGTAGGGAGGTCAACCAGAATAGAAGTCCGGTTTGCTACTCTGCACGGATTAAAAAGGATTTAAAGAGCTAGGGAGAGAAGGAAGAGGAGCAAAATGTAAATTGACATGAAAATATTTCGGCGCAGGCAGTCCTGCAGGACCGTGGACCGCAGGAAGCGAACTGGAGCTCTGACTGCCATTGGCGTATGGGTGCGTTGTAACAACGGTCACAGTATCCTTTGCTTTTACAGTGGCCATGCGACCAGCGTTTCTAACGCAGTAAACAGCACCATTCTCCGCACCATGACGTGGGCAGGTGCACAGAAGGTGCGCGACCGCCTCGTCATGGCCACAAGCGTCACAGGTACGGCTGCCGGCATATCCACTTGCAAAGGAGTACGAGTTGGTAAACGCAACGCCAAGACTCAACCAGCACAATTAACAAAGTTTCTTTTGCGATGGTGGTTTTGGCATGTAAAACCCCTTAAAGTTTAACATAGTTTTTTTGCCACCTTCACATGTTTTTCGCGCATATTGCCACAATTAAAACACAAAAGGCATCAGGAAAAAAAGTTCGTGATTTCTCCGCTGTTTTTACTGTTTCCGTTCATTATTTTTTCGCCTTTTCGTATAGCCGAGACGAGGGCGTCAATTGGGAACCCTGCAAAAAGCATCGATTCATTGAAAAGGTAAAGCCACCTGTACTTTTTTTTTTTCCATTGACATGTTCGTCCTTCACTGTTTCGATTCACAAGGCTGGCAACAAATCTACCAAGCAGCAAGGCCATTTGAGTTCAAAGAAATCAACACATACGAAAAAAGAAAAGAAAAGAAAAGAAAAGGCAGAAAGATCGAAACGTGTCAAGGACGCGTCACCCAAAGGTAGTGTTTCTGACACAGAGTTCGCATCGATTTCCTTTTATTTCGTTTCATGTCAGCGCAAAGCGGCTAAAGTTGAACCCAAACCGTTCGTGAAATGCGCCTTTCATATTTTGACCCGTCGATACCTATAACTGTACCAAGCCCGACAGAAATCCTTGAAGACGCAGTGCGCCAGGGATGGACTCAAATGCAATAAAGAAGAAAAAAAATAATTCCTTTGATGCTCGCCAACCGTGAATTACATTTCGCAGCAGGCGGCTGCCCACGTCACCGGTTTCTGCACAATCCTATCGCTTAGTATAGGTGAGCGTACGGGCATTCGAGCAGGAAGTAAATTGGGCGTCTCATGCTGAATAGGAGTACTGGGTCCAGTATCATGGAGAGTAGAGCGTTCTTTGTTGTTCACTTACCGCGGCAAAGGCGAGCTCTCGAGTTTCATTCATAGAGCTTCGTGAAGTGGGATTTAGGATGTAAGCCGCATGAGATTTTATTATATTTTTAAACTCAAAACGGAACGAAGGTAGTGAGTGGACTGGTGCCTTCCTATTCAACGATTGGGCAAGAATGATTTCGTTTCCGACAAACGTATTCTATGTTTCGGTGTTAACTTGTTTCAATGTAATCTGATCCGCCTTCTGAGGCGTTGAACAGTTTAAATATATTTGAGATTTTTTTGTAATTCTGCAGATCGGAAAACGTTCGTAATCTCAGGTAGTGGTGATAATGGTCAGAAATATGCCGCGTTTACATAACAAACGATCTCATCCTGCAACTAGCGCAGCTAGTCATGTACCACTACTAGATGTGCCATATATGCTAACTATTAAGTCGGTCGTAAACTGCTTCCTACAGGATGAGAGCGCCAAAATATAGCTAGTATACTTAATCCGAAAGAACTTCAAAGGACCTGAAGAATGTTCGATAAAGTGGAACTTCATCTAAACAAAGCGTAAGTACACGGTCTTGCCGATGATATTGCAGCTGTTTGCACAGCTGGGAAATTCGTTGCAACGACGTATGATCAAGGCACACGCGAATGCACTCATAAGTTACCACATTTATACATATGTGTCCTGTGCTTAGCATGACACCCCGCAAGTGTAACGCGGGCATCGCTCTTGTATGAAAGCAACAGCAAGAAAGAATAGGTATCATAAAATAGCGGTGTGTCTTGTGCAAACGGGTAAAATGGTGACTCACTTGGCATTCGAATAACGCCAGATTTACGGGAAAGTTCTACAATCGAGGGACTTAAATTGATAAAAGATGTGGTTAAGTAGTTGTTATTAGGGAGCCTACAGCTTTGATAGGATGTACACGCCATCTCGCTCCTCTTTTTTAATTTTTTTCACATATTTGAACATGTTTTAGACGTTGTCGTCGGTTCGATGTGTCACGCCTTCTAAAAGTCGGTGTCCGCCTTTTAAGACTGGTGGCAAACCAAAAATAAATAAAAACTGCGTCCACCCTGGGAGCTTGCCAAACTAAAAGAAAAAAAAATCAAACCCACTTTCTTAAAGAAAGATGGTCGAACGCGAAACTTTCCCCCAATGCAAACTGAAAGTACAAAGCCAACGACCACGCCACGAACCCAAGTAATTCCGAGCGACCCGATGCTGTGCGTGTGCGATCGGATTGCTTGTATAGGATTGTACTTTTTGAACGTTGAAGTTGAATGAAGACACATTTCATTAAGTTGCACAGCCTTTATTTTAGTTCGTGTAGCCGTTGATTACACGCATGCACTAACACTTTCGCGGACGAGTCTACAGTTGCACAGTATGTTCTTGCATGTGGTCGCTGTGGTAGACGGTCAGAGGCGTGACGCGTGTAATACAATACAGGTATATATACAGTTTTTCTGGGTAGCGTGGCGTTCAACCACCTTTAAGAAAGGGGTTTGGTTTTTTTTTTTTTCAGATCCTAAGACGAGCCCGTGTTCCCGCGCAGTTGCTGTCTCCGACATGCAGGGAAGCACAGTTAATCGCGACAGGGGTGGTGTCATGCCTAGCAGACGCAACTTGCGCTTCCAGGGAACTTTGTGTGCATGCGCTGCTCTTCGTTCGCTCGTCGCTTCGCGCCGTTATCAGGCACTGACCGACCGACCAGTCGACGCTGGCGCGTAACTGAAAATGTAAACTTTAGCGTTCAACGCTAAAGTTTACATTTTCAGTGGCAGATAGCTGAAGTAGAAGAAGAAGAAGTCGACCTGTGCGGATGTGGCATTTTCGGCTCCCGCTTCTGTACACGTTTTCGGACTGATTTGTGTGCTTCCTAGCAACGAAATGTGCACTATTCGACGCACTTTCTTCTAAGGAACACGCCGATGTCCGATTTTTCTTCCGGTCAGTGAACTCTTTTCAATTTCCGAGACTCTTTAGTTCAGACCACGCTGCGGCTCAGCTAGCCCTACCCGACTAGGCCTATCGCCGGGGGCGAGGAGCGAGCAGGCCCAGGCCTCGCTCGGACGTGTGCGCGGCAGGATGCCCGCTATGGAGACCGTCGTGGAGGGAGAGGACATCTCCCAAGAGGAAGCGAATCGCCCAGGCTGGACGACGGCCATGGGCAGACACAAGAAGGCCAGAGCGGGACCGGGCCCGCGACCCCTGCCGACCACTAAACCAAGAGTGGGTGGGAAGGGGTTCCTCAGGACCCAATAAAGTTCTTTCCTCCTTAGCGTTCAACGCAGATATGTAAGTTGGCTTTCCTGCAGTGCGTTTTCGGCATTCACGGACGAGTCAGTGACCCGCAAGAAGCTTCGCTTTAAAATGCTGTGATGCGAAGGACTTCTGCGCGCTGCGTTGATATACAGAACTTGAGCCGCGCCCTGCTAGCGTTTTTGCAGAAGGTGTGATAACGTGGCGCACAGAACAAAGCGCAAGGGCATCGGAACATGAGGTGACCAGTGTCGCACGTGAAGCACGCGCAGCACAAATGTGCGGAATAGGCAGCGGCGCATGAGGCAGACGGAGCTGGCGAGAGGGGCGAAGAAGACGACTTGAATTTTGGGTGTCTCAGTTTTGGGGGGCCAACGATTGTCGTTGAGGCTAAACTACACGTACGCGTGACGGCGCGAGAAAGCTCGCGCCCAGGCGCCTTGCGTTTGCGCGTCGCACGAGTAATGGCGGTTTGAACCTACAAGAGGCGCGCCAGCGCGCGCCCACCTGACTAACCATTTTTGGCCTTGATAGACATCGTTTCGTATTTTTTGTAAAGCAGCCAGAGCACCGATATTTGTCTGGAGAAGATATCTGGGCTCGTTTCTCATTTCGACGCGGTAACATCTGTCCTGCATCATCTGCGCATGCGTGTAGTTTGGCTTTAAAGGTCCGGTAGAGCACTGCAGCACAAGAGACGACTTCGAAGCTGCACGCTTTGCGCTGCCGTTGCTTAGCGGACACCAGAGCC
Source organism: Dermacentor variabilis (assembly GCF_050947875.1). Lineage (NCBI taxonomy): Eukaryota > Metazoa > Arthropoda > Arachnida > Ixodida > Ixodidae > Dermacentor > Dermacentor variabilis. The sequence goes on along the minus strand of NC_134571.1, from coordinate 45,328,226 downwards.
TGAAAAGCCCTCCTGTACATTGTAGAACAGTGTGCCCTGTGCTACGCAGGCACGTCAGATGTGTAGGAATTAAATAGTATTCAAATGTTTGAAGAATGTTTTTAATTACTGTTCACAAAATAATTACACCTTATTGCTCGGCGGCGACTTTAATATTAATATAAACAACGTGAACGCTGATTCAGTAGAATTTCTTACGGCCATTGAATCCAATGGGTCCACCAACACCATCACATCTCCAACGAGAATCGCGGTCTCTTCGTCAAGCATTATTGACTTGTTTATTGTTAATATAGATATCATGGTAAAATCTTCTGTACACTGTCTTGTGATCTAAGCGATCATTGTCCTATTTTTATAACAATAGAGAAGCTTCAACCTTCACCTGTTCGAAGCAGACCGGTAACCTTTCGGGCAATTACTGATGACAAACTACAATCATTCAGGCGATTGATAAGTGAGACACCATGGACGCAATGTCTCAACTATCGTTCAGTGGATGAGGCTTATAATACGTTCATTGATAAATTTAAAGTGCTTTATCACTTAAGTTTCCCATTAAAAAACAATCACCCCCCAAAATTAAGAAACCATGGGTTTCACCTAGCCTTTTCAATATCATTTTAAAAAAAAGACCGCCTCTACCAGTTCTTCAGTAACCAGAAATCCTAATGATTACGTTGTGTTTAAGTAGTTTAGGAATAAATTAAATAATGACTTGCGCAAAGCCAAGCGTGACTATTACTCGGTAATATTCCCTGGAAGCAAGCATAATTCAAAGCTAATTTGGCGTGCAATAAATGAGGTAATTAACCATAGAAATCTATCAAATGATATTGGCGAATTGATTATTGCGGGTTCACCAAAATCAGGCGTATTATTAGCCGATGGCTTGAACCACTTCTTCACCGAGCAAGCAACAGCAAAACATAACGCAAATGCGTGTTCTGTTATTTCATATAAAACAACCAGCTCAGTGTTTCATAGCCCAACATATCCATCAGAAGTTTTTTACCGTTCTCGTGTCCTTAAGAAATAATTCCAGCTCTGATGTAGAAGGGCTCAAAATTAAACCAGTAAACTTTCTTGCGCTACCTATGTGTCATATTATTAACCTTTCACTAGAATCGTGTATTTTCCCTGCAAGAGTGAAACTGGCCAAGGTTACAGTCATTTTCAAATCAGGCTCGAAAAACGTCATGAGCAATTATAGCCCCATCTCTATTCTACCTCTTTTTTCGAAAGTGCTAGGAAAAATTCTGCTCAAACGTTTGCAGAACTTCTTTGACGCTAATCAGTTAATATGACATTCTCAATTCGGCTTCCGTAAAGATTTTTCTACAGAATCAGCTTTATTAGTCCAAAAAGAAATTATTTTAGAGAATATTGAAAACAAACTCTTAACATTAGGAATCTTTGTGGATTTCAGTAAGGCCTTCGATTGTCTAGACCATAATATTCTCTTAGATAAGTTAAACAAGCACGGCGTTAGGGGAAGGACACTTCAAATCTTTAGTTCATATCTTAAAGACCGTGAACGAATAGTGAACATAGACGGTTTTCGTTCATCCAAACGTTATCTGAAACGCGGCGTCCCTCAGGGCAGCATATTAGGACCTTTTCTTTTCAATGTCTATATAAACGATGTGATAAAAATTTCAACAGAAGCTGATTTCGCAATTTATGCCGATGACGCTTGCCTATTTATCTGAGGCCTTTCGGCTACAGAAATAATATCAAAAGCAAATAATACCCTAAACAGCCTTTTAAGTTGATCTAAATTAAACAATCTAAAAATGAATACAACTAAGTCAAAAGCTGTTATTTCCCGCGCTATAAATCGTCACATAGGGACTAACTTAACCATTAACCTAGGCAATAATATTATTGAGATTGTTAGCCACCATAAAACACTGGGTGTTGTGTTTGATGAGCACCTTCGATGGACTGAGCACACTAATTACGTATCCCTAAGTTTATCGAAAGCTGTTGGAGCACTTTCCCGGTGTCGTGGCATTCTTCCAGTGCACATTAATAAACAGATATACGTTTGATTGTTTCAATCACACATTGCATATTGTCATCTTGTTTGGGGCATGGCATCACCAACTAATATGCATAGAATTGTGAGCCTACAAAAGAAAGCGGTTCGTGTCATTGCAGACGAAGAGTACTGCGCACACTCCAAACCGCTTTTTATTCGTTTAAAAATTCCGCCCATCAGTGTGATGCTAACACACATTATTGTTTCTTTATTCACAACTAAAACCGCGTTTCGTACTAACTTCCTTATCAGTATATCAGCGCTCAAGGAACGCGTACCGGCAGCCAACACTCGTCAATTAGAAAAGTGGTGTCTTCCCAAAACTCGAACGAATTACGGTAAAAAAATGTTAAAGTATATAATACCTTACACCCTGAACAATAATACAACCTTAATTGATGGCCCCGCAATAAATAAACGTGCTTTAATTGAATACCTTTTAAACAGAATCGCTTAATCGGCAACAGATTTATATCATATAGTTTACATTCGGCGTTATGCGTTCTTTTGTGTAAATTAGTTTGGAATGATATTGCAGGCATTGTATCAATTCACTTTCTTTTCTCTGTCTCGCTCTCCGTTTTTGTAACAGTTCATTCTTTATAAAAAAAATTTACTTGAAGTTATACATGTGTGCACTTGAATGGTGAGTGTATATATGCCATGTGCGTGTGTATATGTGAATGTATATGTAGGTGTACATATATGTATATATAAAGGGCGTATGCACGCCACTTTACGGGTGTTTGCGTGTGTACGTGTGAATATAACATGTCAGTATGGTATGAAGAACTTTATTTAGGTCCTGAGGGTTCAGTCTGGGACTGATGCGGGCCGCTCCCACGTCGGTACAGAGAGGCCGAGCCCCTCTGCCATCACACGGGCCCTCTGGACAGCCCTGAGTTGGTCCGCCAGCACTTCACTGTGCAGCATTCGCTGCCACCACTGTTCACCTCGAGAACCATCACCGGCCAACGCCAAGCAGCGCCACAGCATGTGTTGTAAATCGAGCAAACCACCACACAACAATAGACTAAAACCCCGCAGTCCGGATTAATTTTATTCATGATGACCGGGTTAGGGTACGTCCGTGTCTGCAGAAGCCTTAATGTAACCGCCTGCGGCCTACTTAATTTAGGATGTGGCAACGGGAATGCCCTGCGCCCTAAGTAATAGTGCTTGGTGATTTCGTTGTAGGTTAACAGTTGGTCCCTGTACTCAGGAGCGGGAGATCCAGCCCCTTCAGGGAGTACACGGCACACTAATCCTCGTGCCTCCCTGTGCGCCACCTCGTTGAGGTTACGCGGGGCTCCCTCCACTGCCCCATGTGCGCCGGGAACCAAGTAACGGTATGCGAAGTGATATCCCTACCCTGCAGCAGTCTGTTAGCCGGTTCCGCAACAAGTCCTCTCGAGAAGGCTGTAATCGCAGATCGCGAGTCGCTAAACACCAAAACTCTTCTAGAATCAATTAGTGCTAGAGCAATAGCCACCTGTTCAGCAACCCCCGGGTCTTTGGTATAAATGGAAGCAGCATTTCTAACGCTCCCTTTGCCATCTACTACGACCACCGAATAAGCATTTTTACCATTAATCCATGCGGCGTCAACAAACGCAGACTCCTCCTCCTGATCCTTTGCCTCTCGCAACAAAGCCCTAGCTCTCACGACCCGCCTCCCTACATTGTGCACGGGGTGCCCATTCCGCGGAAATGGACGAACCATGATATTTGCCCTAAGGTTCACGTGTGTCGTGCGACACAGCCACCGATTCTTCAATTGACTGTAATATATACCTACCCGCTGGTGTACCTAGCAACCGCTCCCTCTGTGCGGTACGTTGAGCCTCAGCAATTTCATCTAAAGTATTATGCAAACCCAGTCGTAACAACATATCGTTTGACGTAGTCATAGGCAGACCAAGCGCAGCCTTGATGGCTTTTCTGATTAATACTTCCAATTTATTTTTCTCCCCCCTATTCCAATTTAGCATAGCTGCCACATACGAGAAATGACACATAATAAATGCGTGAACTAAGCGCATCGCACCTTCTTCTCCTAAACCCCTATGCCTATTAGAGATCCTTCTTATAAGTTTTATGGCCTCCTCCGTTTTCTTGGTAATACGCTGAATGGTTCTAATGTTCGATCCGTTCGCTTCAAGTACAAAACCCAGGACCCTGATTGCCTCAACTTTGGGTATCACCGACCCTTCCCTAGTATGAATTCTAATGCAAGGCTCAATTTCCGGTACCCAACCCCTCGGCCTACGACCTAGCTTCTTAGATTTGAAGATCAACAACTCCGACTTTTTAGTGGAGCACTTGAGCCCCATGAGACCCAGGTACTCCTCCGTAAGCGTTACCACCTGCTGCAGCCTAGCCTCAAGCTCTCCATCACTACCACCGACACTCCATATAGTAATGTCATCCGCGTAGATAGAATAGCCAATATCCTGGACAGTGTCCAGTCTATTAGCCAACTTCGACATCGCCAGATTGAATAACATAGGCGAGAGTACGGATCCCTGCGGAGTACCACAGCAACCCAATTTAACGACTTCCGATTTTATCTCCCCAAACCTGAGACATGTCTTTCTATCCGTAAGGAAAGCCTTCACAAAATTGAAAAGCCGCTGCCCCATATTCAAGTCCGATAGCACCCGTAGAATGAAAGAATGTCGGATTTTATCGAAAGCTTTTTCCACATCAAGTCCAATTAGTGCCTTAGTATCCCTTGTTCGCCGGTCAAGGATCTGATGCTTAATCCTGATCATAGCATCCTGAGTCGAGAGGCCGGGCCGAAATCCTATCATCGAATGCGGAAAGACCCCATTGCCCTCAACATAACGCGTTAGCCTATTTAAAATGGCATGCTCAGCGACTTTTCCCAAACACGACGTCAGGGAAATGGGTCTGAGATTTTCAAGCCCTATGGCCTTGCCCGGTTTGAGTATCAGAACAGTAGTTGCCAGTTTCCACTCTACCGGGAAAGAGCCTTCCTTCCATAGGCAATTGATCTGCCGCGTAAGGAACTCAATTGACCCATCGTCTAAATTCCGTAGCATTTTATTCGTAATGCCATCCGGCCCTGATGCCGATCGACCATTAAGATTCTGCAGCGCCATCCTGATATCACTTTCAGTAAATTCCGCGTCCATAGCTGCATTTTCGTCTCCACTATATTCCAAAACCACATCAGGTGTATCGTGCCAGGTCTCCAAAGGAAGGTATCTCTGAGCCAAATACTTTAGCAACTCCTGCTCCGTGGAGTCCCGACACGCCTGATGGACCAGCTTACCTATCACAGTCCTCTGATTAGACTTAGTGTTTGTCTCATCTAGTAAATGTCTGAGCAAACTCCATGCGCCTCCCCTCTTAATGCGACCATCAATAGAATTGCACACTTCATCCCATTGCTGCTTGCACAGTACCCGACAATGGTCTTCAATTTCCTGATTAACCACTGCTATACGCTTTCTAAGCCTTCTATTTAATCTCTGACCCTTCCATCTCGCTAACATCGACTGCTTTGCTTCCAACAAATGTGCCAGGCGACTATCCATGTGTTCCGTGTCAATATCGGTCTGAACCTCTTTAGTGGACGCCTCAACGTCACTTTTAAGCTGACTAGTCCACTGTTCCAAGGTCAACTCATTTCCTTCATCATCGATTCTCTGCGCTCTTCTTTTCCTAAATGCATCCCAGTCAACCATCCTGAATGTGCGCTCCTTTTTATTAGCCACTGCCAAAGTAATCATAAGTATGTAATGATCGCTACCAAAATCTTTATTAGAATTGGACCAGGACGAATCCACCACCCCCCGAACAAAAGTGAGATCAGGTGTCGAATCTCTACATGTCGACGTGCCACATCTGGTGGGATACGAGGGGTCTTTAATCAGAGTTAAATTCAAGTCTAGTGCCTGCTGCCATAGTCTCTCCCCCTTAATAGTGCTATAAACATACTTCCACACATGATATGGTGCATTGAAGTCCCCTCCAATAAGCAACGGTGCATTCTTAGCCAGATTGGTTGCTTTGGTCAAGAGAGATTTGAAACTCTGCTTCGTGTCCCGGGGGCTACTGTACAGGTTAAGCAGGTAAACGCTCCTCTGATATGACCTTTGCCGACCTAAGATTACTTCCACCATAATATATTCAATCTTGCAATCTGCCATGTGAAGATCATGTCTAATATACGCCAACCTCCTATTAATGAGAGTAGCGAGTCCTCTGCCCTGTTCATTATCCTTAACTTCCGCTTTGAAATTCGCTTTGAAATTTGAAACTGCTGCAGAGACGCCTTATTATGATCGAACCCCCTACAATTCCACTGCCAAATACTAAATGAACTATTTACCAGAGCCATCTTGACCACGGAAATTTGGTGAACTAGTTTTGAGCTCAAGTCCACTCGGCGACTCACCCTGCTGGGCTAGCGGCCGAGTGCACTCCCGCTCCATAACAGGGACCACTGTCTCGTTTAGATATATTTCAATTTTGCCTAATCTCTGATCCGTGATATTTTCCCGTTCTTCTATCCACTCCAGTCTACTAATGATCTGATTTACACTTTCTTGCAATGTCGCCATCATTGCTTTAAGCTCGGAACCAACTTTACCCTGAATCCGTACGGTCGAGGATAAGGCCCTCTTTTTCGGAGCAGGCGTCTCTTCGTCCGCCATGTTCTGTTCTGCGACCTCCACAGACCTTGGTACCTCAACCGAGTCATCATGTTTCCCAGTCTGTCTTAAGCTATCGTTGTTACCGGAAGGTAAGCCGTTCCTAAGTTCAGCTATCTCTTTTATAAGCCCGTCAATGGCTGCTTTTAAACTACGATTCTCTCTCTCCAATTGCGCAATCCTATCCCTATCCTTATTACCATCCACATGCTCCTGGCGCTGCTCAGGCGCTCGGCCGGCGCTGATGCCACCCTTGACCTTGTCAGCCCAGGTGGTCTGGCTCCCAGCTGCGCCGCCGCCGCCACCAGCTGCAGGAAAGCGCACCCACGCCTCCATAGAAACGGATCGGCTCCTGGTCGTACGAGTCCCAGAAGATGGCCGCTGCCTCGACCTGGAGCGGCTCCTAGAGCGCGAGCGTCCCTTAGAGCGTTGGCGGGCGCTCACCAGCTGCACCATCTCGGCTGCCTCTTGTTCCGCCGTTAGCTCCGCCCTGGCTCTCTCCTGTCGTCGAACACGCACGACGTAGGGAAGCTGGTATCGTTGTCTGCATTGTTTATCCGCGGTCAGGTGCCGTCCGCCACAAAGCTTGCAACAAGGCACACAGTTGTGATCCTCTTCAGGGTTCCGAGCCCCGCATCCTCGGCATTCAAAACAATCGGGGGCTGGGCAGACGTCCGCCCGATGTCCAAGCTTGCCACACACATAACATACATCCAACTGCTTTCGATACAGGAAGCACCGTACCAGAGTTGGCCCATATCTGACGAAATTGGGCACCTTTAACCCATCGAAAACAATGATGACTGATCCTGTGTTTTTGATGCGTTTGGCCGCCATAGCCAGCGGATTGCGATCGTTAACAATGTTCTGCTCAAGTGTCGCGAGGCCATCCATAATGTCTACATTGCGAATGACCCCCTTACACGTAGTGTGTGAGGCCGTCTCGTACGCACTGACTTCAAAATCCTTGTCTGCCACTCTGATTGACCTGAGTCTCACATATCGTTCAGCGTTGCTCCTTTCTGGCGTACTAGCCACCAAGATATTTTGCATAAAGTTCGGGCAAATAACATCTTCCCGAATCTGTCAGTGTACAATATAGTTTTGCATTGGTGTACGTATATGTAATATTTCTTTCTCGTTGTTGAAAGCTTCGTGCGAAACGTTTCTTTCTTTCTTTCTTTTGTTTGTTTCTCGTGTTCCTTTTTTGTTCTTGTACGGGTGTACGACATACACTGCTGTTTTGCCGCTGTTACCACTGCCTGTAGGGCCCCAGGCCTCGTCAAGCTGCCCAATGAGCAGCTTTTTGTCTGGGGTCCATCTTTCCTTGAGGAAAATAAAACTGGTTCTGGATGGTTAACACATATCTGAGCCGAGACCGCGCTGTGAAATAACAACGAACTGTCTGTATACACGTTTCGCCATACTCTTTGTATGTTCCCCTCTCTTGTGGAAACTGCATGATGTTCTCATTGTGTTGAAATTTATGCTTGTTCAAAGACAGGAAGACAGTGGTGCAAATTGGAGAGAAAACGGGGGTAGCCGATATTCTAGTTGACATTAGGAGGAACATTGGAGTTCGGCAGGGCGTGTAATACGTAAGGCGGATGAACGATGACCTAATAGAGGTGCAGAATCAGTACTAAGAGAAGCGAAGCGCAGTCCAGGGTGTCAGAGGACTAGGGGTTGTGATTAGATTGAGAGAGAGAGAGAGAGAGAGAAAATGATAAATGGAAGGTAGGGAGGTTAACCAGAACTGAGCCCGGTTGGCGACCCTACACTGGGGAAAGGAAAATGGGGACGGAAAGATTAAAAGAAGAGAAAGTCCACTGGAGATATCAGTCGGTCACTCAGTCCAGATCACAGACGCTGACTCAATCCGGTCGCTTTCAAATATCGCAGCAGCGCTTTTGTGGCCTTTTGCAGCTGCGATATGCGAGGCCATGGTCCCAGGATCTTGTTCAAGGTGAACGGCTTTCCATCTAGCCGATTGAGAGCTATGTAGAGGTCTTGCCTTTCATTTTCATAAGATGGGCAGTAGCACAGTAGGTGTTCTATGGTTTCCTCGACACCGCAGGCATTGCACTCGGCGCTATCAGCCATTCCAATCAGAAATGCATAAGCATTGGTGAATGCGACACCCAAACGTAAGCGGCACAGCACTGTTTCCTTATTTCGCGGAAGACCTGGTAACAGCCGCAGTTGCACAGAGGGATCGAGGGAAGGCAAGCGATGTTGAGTGAATTCCGGTGTGTGCCACTTCTCCAATGTCAAAGTGTGCGCTAGCTTTCCTAAGTGTTGGGCTGCGTCGGTCCGCGATAAAGGTATTGAAACAAGGGTTGCTCCTTGGTGTGCTTTTCTAGCAGCTTCGCCAGCGAGGTCGTTGCCGGAGATACTGCAATGACCAGGCAGCCACTGAAACACAACGTCGTGTCCTTTCGCGATCATGTGATGGTGCATTTCTCGTATGTCCGACACGAGTTGTTCACATGACCCGCGACGAAGAGATGCCAGAAGACAATGTAAAGCCGCCTTCAAATCGCAGAAGATAGCCCACCGATTAGCCGGTTGGTTATTATTAAAATCAACGGCACCTCGGAAGGCAATAAGCTCCGAACCGGTCGATGTTGTCAAGTCAGAAATCTTGTATTGGATGCTTAGTGATCGTGATGGTATAACCACTGCGCTGGTGGAGCTGGTCTGAGTGGAAGAGCCATCCGTATATATGTGGACTCGATCAAAGTAGAAAGTGTGCAAACAATCCAGAGCTGCTTGCTTCAAGGCCAAGGTAGGCAGGTCGGTCTTCTTTCTTACCCCTGGAACCGTAAGACGCACTTGAGGTTGTTTGAAACACCACAAACTGAGGTTAAACGTGCTGAGGGTGTGAAACCCGATGGTAAGGCACGATGGATGCTGACCTTTTTGAAGAAGGACGCCTGTGGTCGTCGTTCTGGCAGGCACGCAAGAGAGCTTGACTGCATCCGTGAAACACGACGAACATGGGCGCTAAGCGTTTCGGTGATAATGTAAGTCGTGATCGGATGGTCTTGAGCCATTATAATGGTTCCAGCTGTTGAGGCGCTGCGCGGAAGGCCTAGGCAAACACGTATAGTGCCTGCGCCTGCACGCTCTGAAGTTCTCGAAGATTTGACTTGCATGTTTTAGCAAGCACGGGGGAGCTATAGTGTAGGAATCCGATGAACAGTGCTCGATATAACTGTAGCATGGAGCCCACTGACGATCCCCATGTTTTGCCGGCGATGAACTTGAAGAAGTGAACAATGTATGTGATCTTCTTCTTTAAGCGGGCAACATGAGGGCTCCAAGTCAGGTCCCGGTCTACAATGACACCCAAAAACCGGTGATTTCTCTTGTAGGAGATAAGCTGACCATTGATGCATACTGGATAAGGAGTCATCGCTTTTCGCGTAAAAGCGACTAACGCACATTTTCTGTTGAGATGGTAAGGCATTGTGTGTGAAGGTAGTCAGATGCCTGTGTTGCTGCTTTCTGTAGCCGTGCGCGAACCTGCAGGCGAGTGACCGCTGATGTCCAGATGCAGATGTCGTCGGCGTAGATTGAAACACTCTCTGTTTCCGGTAGGGATTCGGCCAGTCCAAGAAGCGCGAGGTTGAAAAGAATAGGGCTTAGAAATCGCCTTGGGGAATGCCTCGGCACGTGTAGTGGTCGGTAGTCGCACCATCTTCCGTACGTACGAACAAGGACCTTTATGTCAAGTAGTTACTGACCCAGCGATATACTCGCCCTCCTAGTTCAATTGTCAAAAGTGCGTCTAGAATGGTTTCATGGGAAACGTTGTAGTAAGCGCCTTTCACGTCACGAAAGAGTGCTAGTGATAATCGCTTCCATGATTATTGTTATTCCACAGATGATACTAGATCGATGACACTGTCAATCGATGAACGACCGCGTCGAAATGCCGCCATAGAATCAGGGTAAATTTTGTGGTGTTTAAGGTACCATTCGAGACGCATGAGGATCATACGTTCCATGAGTTTCCCGACGCAGCTGGCAAGAGCTATAGACCGATAGGATGCCTGTTCGAGCAGTGACTTTCCTGCTTTTAGAAGCGGTACCAGGCGGCTGCGTTTCCATTCCTGTGGGACGACACCATCTTGCCATGAGCTATTGAAAAGGCTGAGGAGATATCTTCGTGCTTCTCTGCCTGGGTGGCGCAAAGCAGTATATGTTATGCCATCGGGCCCTGGTGAAGATGAACACCTGCATAGCGCCATAGCAGCTTCTAACTCTTCCATAGAGAATGGAGCGTCCATACTTGCATCTCGTGGGCCGGGGATGTTGCCTAGAGCCATGTCAGGGACTAAAACTGGGCCGCCGGCGACGTTCGCCCAAAATTCCTCTGCGACGTCTATCTCACGGCAGTTTATTGCAGACTTTGCAGAAATTTGCATACTCAAAATGGGGTCAGATGGCGCAAGACAGGGGTAATTGGAGATCGGCGGGAGATGCTTTCGTCCGGCAGTGGACATAAATACGACGACGACGACGACGACGAGGAGGAGGATGATGATGATATCTTTGTGTGCCGTATATGCTTCCGTTTTTCTCTTGTTATCTTAAGAGGCGTGTCTGGCTCACGCTATCAAGGCTGCTTCCCGAAAAGAATGTTACAAATGCCAACCTACTCCGCACTTACGGGTATAGATACGCAACCTTAATATTAGAGCACCAATTTGAGCGGCTACAAACTTACGGTCACTGAACAAGAACTACTGAGATATTAGAATATAACTGACACAAAGCTTGGCTTAGCGGGAAAGAAGCAGTACCAGATGACATGTGCAGATCCTCGTCACCTGCAGCTGTTACCTGTCCGTATCACGGGATCAAAGGTGACGTATATATGATGCTTATCTAGGGAAGAATGTTGATGAGAAGTGCATGCAAAATAGTTATGACACATACTTATAAAAATAAACTTAAGGTTTGTAAGCTTCTAGAAGCACAGTTCCACATACCCATAAGTATATACATAATGGCTCGAAAATAGGGTTGACCAAATACAGGAGATATAGGAAAACCAAGGAAGCTGGTAAATATCATGTGTTATTCCATTAAGAGGCTTGTATGCTTTAGAGGTATATACCTATGAGCCGACATTATATGTAAATGTTTTATGACTGATTTATGGTTTGATTACGCAGAACATGGAGGCGTTCACTGGCACTGCTCTGTCGGCCAACATTGAAGGATATAAAAGCTGTCTGTTCGGTGAGAAATGTTACTTGCATATTTAGGTAGGTGATAGCCTAGGGGACAGAAGAAGATCCGGATATTTCTTTGAAAATGCTCCGTACTTTATACTGTATATGTTATACTCCTGGTGGAATTATTCCATCATTGTGACTCAGTGTTCGTAACGTCTTTTGTTCAAATAATCTTTCTCTAAACGCTGGAAGAGCTTCTCTTGAGAACGACGTGCAAGCACCACCTATTATCGGCAACATTCCGACAAGGATATCGAACCAAAGAACAAAAATTACAGGTTCAATTCGGGTTCAACACGCTCCAGTTTCATTGCGGTTCAACTTTGGTTCGGAGAAGTACAAATTTATAACGCCTCGCGAAGCGGTTCCCAACACTGAATTGGTTCCTAAACAGGTCTTGCGCAGTTTATTTTATCTTGCGCCATGGCGATATGCTGCCGCATGGGCACATTTTATCAAGAGGAAGCAGAAATTTACGAATTTATTACATATATGGTTATGCATAGAGCTAATTATTCCCAACTGATGATGTCTTTCACGAAGTTCTTGGTTATACATGAAAAACCCTGGTTATACAATATTGGTTAATGATTCACGTAAACGAACAATGTCTTGTATGGAGGTGATTAATCCGGGAACGTAGGCTCAGTCTTCCGAAGACCGCGGGATAAATGAATAGAAGCTAGTTTTAGGGATACATGTGTTCATACCGACTTTATTACGATGTTCAAGACGTGAAGAAATAAAAATTGGCGGGGAAAGTAGATCAAATCGGAGCTTTTGGATATAGTCATAGATTTTGTGAAGTAAGGAAGCCCTGAAAACTTTGCGGTGAGGTAGGGCAGTTCGAGGGCATTTTTCGTGAACGTGACGCTTCGTGTGCGGTTATAGTGGTTAGTGACAAATAAGGAATCTTTATTAGCGATAAATATGGCAGCGTTACGTTAACAAGTTTTTTAGTAAATGGATCCCATATAGAGGCCGCATGTTCAAATAATTTTTGACAAGTGTCTCATAAAGGAGTGATTTGCGCGAAGAAGGTGTAGGAAAGAAGCCACGGCAAAGGTGACCTAGCATGCAGTTATTGCAGTAAGAAGAAACAGGTTCTAGAATTCTGTTATTGAGAAGATAGGAAGTGGTAGTTCAAGTTAAGCGGGGTGTTTTCCACTTATTAGGATTAAGCTTCATCACGTGCTACGCCAATTAGACAAAGCATATAGATCTCTTTGTAAGGGGAATAAGGGAAAATCAGACATCCACCCGTTCGTAGCAATTGCTACAAAGGAAACCCATACCGACCAGGGCGAATTTTTCTTCAATTATGAGGCTTTTCTTTCGAGGAACCAGTATGGGTTTCCTTTTGTTGGATCTGGAGGACAATCGCAATTGCTCTCTCCCAGATATTGGACCTTGCCATTGGGTGCGGGAGTTGGCCGAAGTTGAGGAAGACTTTGTGATGAAAAGTGGAGGTTTATTTACATTATTTACAGTGAGCGGACCAAGAAATTAACAGTCATAGAGTCATTACGGGCCGGCAGTGACTCGGACGCTGCGGTCCCTGGCAAGAAGTTCGAAAGAGACGAAATGAAGGAATGCTCTCTTGCTGCTCCCGGTCTGTGTCTTTTAAGCCATTCAGTGTCTCGAAGTAACGTCACGTTCAGCCAATCGGCGAGCCCGCTCAGGTGTCATCATTTTCGGCCAATGGTAGGCGCCCGTGCGATTGTGTCACACCCGGCGCACAGGGTCGCTCCTTGGGCCCCAATTGTCCGAGGGCTTACTTCTCTCTGCGGTATTGCCATCCTGACTTGCAAGCGCCGTCACAATAGGCAGAAGGGGGCGACGTTTCAGTGCTGCAAAGCAGCTTTGCTCGGGCACTGCGTTACCTGGAACCGTGCCAGCCTCCCGCTACACTTTCGGGAAGAGTCGAGCAGTGAATAGCTCCACCTGTGGGCGCACGAGGTGGGGGACGCCAACTCGTTTGCACGTGCCGCGCCTCGGGAACGGGTTGGATGTTCTTCTGCGCTCCTTAATTAGCTGTGACGCGATTCGATGTGGTCTGGTGAACTCGAAGTAGGCTCAGGAAAAGGTCCCGTATCTAACACTTTGTAGCAATTGCTACGAACGGGTGGATGTCTGATTTTCCGTTATTCATTACTTCTCTCCACCTTGCGGGTTCCCGCAGAACTACTATGTCAAACACTTTCCTTTGCTTCGTGTTGTCGACAAATTCGACTTCGCCCTGCCATCTGCTAGCCGCCGGGTTAGCTCAAATGGTAGAGCGGCTACCCCGGAAAGGCGGTGGTCCCGGGTTCGAGTCCCGGACCAGGTCGAATTTTTCTTCAACTATGAGGCTTTTCTTCCGAGGAACCCGTATAGGTTTCCTTTGTAGCAATTGCTACGAACGGGTGGATGTCTGATTTTCCCTTATTCATTACTTCTCTCTACCTTGCGGGTTTCCGCAGAACTACTATGTGCTTTGTAAGGGGGTAGTGTTTTTGTCGTTAACCTACACATACGCGTTATTGATTCAGCTTAATTTCAGTACCATTGTTGCCGTCAGATGAGACGTGATGACATGTGAAAAAAGAGTGTTCGGTTTATCTTTTAACCGGCGACATATAAAACAGCAATTTACAGGGCAGTGAATCCTCCAACTCATCAATGGAAATGGCGCAAAGCAGTCACTTCCCGGATGCGTTCATTAATCTCGTTCTTTCTTGGTGCAAGGTCTGTAGCGTTTTAGCACACACTGAGAAGGCTTCGTTCGCTAAAATCAAAGTTAAGATATGCGCCTCTCAAGAACTCTTTGTGAGAAGCCATCCGATTGATTAGACCATGAATATAGCACTTCCCCAGAATGCGCGCAATAAACTAAAAGGCCTTCGGTCGAAAAAAGGAGCAAGGAGCGGTGCTATTTGGGTAAGTGTCCCGTGCTCCGACGGATCGTAAAAACAAATGACTTATTCATCTCGACAGACGATTGTCCCTGAGTTAGCTCGAAGCAGGGCTGTCAATTTCGCAGACGAAGTCAAGGTCGTACATTCATCTAACAATTTCGAGACCGTTGAACAAGGCAATGACGACGATATTGCACAAAGGCACAAGCCCTTTCGAGGAAAAATTGATTCGTCCTTTAGCACAGCATACGCGGCGCAGCATTGTGATCAATAATTTTGGCGCTACATAACAGCGCCATGTGCAGTGATAAGTTTCTGTGTCGGAACAAAGCTTTAGGGAAAACAAAACAAGTTGAAACGAGCAAAAGAAAATAATAAACCACAACGAATAAAGTAACATGTTCATGGGACCGTAATAAAACTAGCAATAGCTATCGCAGGATATCTGTCAACGTTAAGGCAATTTGCACCAAAGCCTATTGTTCACAAAGAATGCTGACTGCAGGGAAATAGTTTGCGTGTTTGCTAATCTCTCTAGCCAATAACGCCGTAATATCACATAAATTTAGAGTTATGGAGGTTATAAAAGGCACAGGGGGAACAAACTTTATCCACTAAAAGAAAATAGAGAAAAGAAAGGGGGGGGGGGTGGAGAGAGGTTGCGCTCCTTATGGCCACTGACACGCTGTGTGCGGGGCGGGTATTTGCACCTCGCATGATAGAGTGTGTGTTTTCATGTTCAGTTCTTTTTGTTAGCAATGCAACCCCCTTGCCCAACAATTGGATTTATTGAAACACTTAAATAAACAAACGAACTTCATCAACTTTGAGCCACAGTGACCACAGAAGGAGACAGGAGGAACTCGGCAGTGACGAAGGGGGCAAGCGAACTTCGGATGGGGGTGTGGCATTTTTCGGAGGTCGTATTGAGTCGTGTTTACGTGTTTTAATTACCCGCATAACACGTAAGCCTCCGCACGAAGGCTATACAGGCTGTTGGGCGACAAGTGATTGTTGGGTTCCCACATGTGCACAATATGATATAACGATTATGAGTTTCTTACATTATTTGCCAACCAACCACCTCTACTCTATGAACTGAACGTGCTGATCATTTTTATGTTTCCCGGAATCTTTCAAAATTTGGGCATGACAATTTAGATTAATTATCTTACCCTTCAACACAACGAAAGTTAGCGCGTCGAGTATTTTGACAATCGAGAGGGGACGTTTTTTAGGTAGTTTCGGGTGCTCTTCTGACGTAAAAGAACAGCAAAAAATAAAACTAAAATGAACCGCTTGCTAACACGTTTCTTTTTTTTCCTCAGAATTTTGGAATCTTTGTAAAAGTTAAAAATAACATGATAAAACTATAGACTGACACACTCTTTCGTGATCTATTTTACTACCATTAGAGCGTCACGTAGTAAGGACCGTCCACGCGAACACTTTTATTTTTGTTTCCAATGCTATACATGCAAATGGCCCCCATTACTTCAAGGGAGCCGTTGACCCGATGGCACTGTACTGAAAAAGAAATTGTGAATCCTCTTTGTTCCTCTCATTTCTCCCTTTTTTTGAATTCCTCGAGCTAGGGTAGCAAACGGGACGTAGTGTTTTGATTAACATAGCTACCTTTCCTTTCTTGCGCTTCTATCCCCCCCCTCCACCCTTAAAAAACAAACGAACAAGAAATAAAAAAAGAAAGAAAATAGATGACCCATGGATCAGGCGGCTGCCAAAGAACATATTTGATGGCGCCTCGAAGAGGCACGGCTCTTGCTGCTGTTGATGTCATGGAATGTGAACGCCTGACCTGAATAGACAGAGCTCAATGGGACAATTGCAGACAGCTCCTGGTGGGTTATGGAAACTGACAGAACTGTTGTAACTGTAAGAACTCAGCTACCTCTCTTGTGTCATGGCTCTTACGAGCAACTAGCATATGAAATTAGATACGCTCACTACTGAGCTGCCGATAAAGGCCTCGATTTATGTTTCAGTCGCTGTCGAGACCCTGCAGAATTGCCTGCAATGAGAAAGCTAATGAAGCTGAGCGCTAGGCCCACCAACACATCAGTGCATGCCTATACCGCTCTGGAGAACCTATTTAGCGCGGCAAATCCACTTATGTGCTCCTTGCGTCGCACTTAGGCAATTGAACTAAACCGATTACACCATCTTTCGATTTTATTCACTCACTGACTTGCGCCTTATCCTGCCTCCCGGACCCTCTCGTCATGTAACAAGTTTGATTGTGTTTAGCCATCGCACCTACGAACGCTTATTAATTCCTCATCGTAATGGCCAATGCTGTCGTAGTATGCTATTCTTGCAGATGTGACAAAACTATTTACAACACATTTTGTGCCGTTGTCAGTCCTTTTAGTATCCACGATATGCTGTGCGTAGAAGTCTGAGCCACAACAGACCTTTATCGGAAGAAAACATTCTGGTAGCTTGGCCGAAGAGCCCTACTATGCGCAAAGCCACCAAAGCGCTAAATACACTTCTTGTAGGCAACTGTGCGCTTGCAACTATGCGTGAGTTAACATTCATCTGCGGATGTCCGCACACTGACTCTCCTCCTCTGTTATCTTTCTTCCCCCTTCCCTACTTTTAGGGTAGCCAACCTTTCGCTATCTCGGTTAACTTCTCAACTTTTCCATCTCTCTCTAGACAGCCACCTGGTTACGGCATAAAAATCGTGTCAGAGAATTTAAAAAATAGTTTCTCCATTACTTTATCATGTATTCGGTGCTTAGTTTTTACGTATTAAATTTTTACTGGATTCGACTTGAATTTGGGTGGGCTGTCTACCGAGACGACGCAATACACGTACGATCATATGAGCTGCGTCAGGCTGGGCGCCTCCAGCTATGCGCGTAATTTTCTTCGTCGCCGTGATGAGGGCAGCATCTGAAACGCGAATCGGTAGTATCGGCCTCAAGGCTGCAGAAACTCGAAAACTATGCGGTTCGATACGAGACCCCTATTTCCTATACTGCAGCTTATTGGCGGAGAAGCGATATTACGCTGTACATCAGGCGCAGGAGCCATCCGTCCTTCGTTAACGAAAATTTTATTTTTGATCTATTTCTTGCACAGATCCCTCCCAGGTCAATCTCAGGCGTTCTAAGAACAAATGAAGATACGCTTTTACGTTGAGGGCGGGTAAGCCGCTCAGTGTAAGACTTTTTTTTTTAATTAGCGAGCTGGAAACTTCGGAGAATTTAGAGAATTCTATGTCAAGCCAGACTTAAAGGGCGCGGTTGCGGATTGGGAGCTACATACTAGACTTTTATGATATAAGCGCTCTCTGAGATAGACTCTCGCTACTGCGAAAATAGGGAGTTGTCTCAACGTGGGACAACTCAGAAAATAGGGAGTTGTCTAAACACGCGCAAGTGAAGCGGAAAAAAAAAAGTACAGGGACAGGCGGAAGGTATGTCCCTGTCTTTTGCGCTTCACCTGCAGTGTGTCGTACGAACAAGGCCGAATTTCTAACCCTTATCATGTCAAAATCACGTGCACGAGTGGCTCATTGTGCCCAGAGGAAGCGTTAACGGCGCCACGCACAAAACGCGAACTCCACTGCGGCTTTTTCGTACGCTTCTCTTTTTTCCGTTCTCTATGACGCCCGGCACACCACGTGCCACCCTCATGCACAAATGCTGTTGGAACGAATTTTTGCGATGATTAGAGTTATTTGATAGCTTAGACACGTATAACATATGTATTCCTAAATGCATGTAAGGTTCCTATGCCCCTTAGTGTCACATTGGCACATAACCGTTCTGCGGTACTGGCCAACAACGAGTACGTAGCGAGTTGCACATATCCACTTATGCAAATTAGTTATTCGGGCACAGACCCAGGAGCACATATTGTCTAAGTTCTTTATTCAGCGGTAAACATTAGGCTTACGTATATGTGTTTAGGTAAGTGGCAAAGGAGGCCCGAGTAAGGCTTCGCTCCAAAAAGCATTTGTGTTGCAGGTGCACAAAAGTTTGTGCCTCATGCGCGGTGCCGCCATGTATACGGAAGCGGTGTATGCTATCCGACATTGGTTGATGTGCGTTAACTAAGACGTTGCGTTCTAAACTAGAACTGAGAATAACAAGGCATACCACAATATACGTCAAACAGCTCTAAAAAGGTACTGAAACTGAAGAAACGGACTGCCCCGGCACTATATGTTAAACTTCAATGAAGTTTATGCACCGTCTGTCGAATTATGTTGTTAAACCAGCAAGCCCCGCTAACAAGCATATTAAAACCCACACAAGATGTTCACTACACGGCGCCATCAGTACATAACGAACAGTTACAGCAAAATAAAGGAATTTCTTGAACCAATAAATTCAGAACGCGTCGGAGAAGTCCGTACAGAAAAGTTGACAGGGCTATTCTATATTCAGCTTTGAATGGGGAGCTGGTGGAAAGGACACTCTGCCTGTTGGTTCAGCTTCGCCCTTATCCGGAAATGGCCCCACTATACGACTTACATTATCTAGAAGAGCTCTCTCGTAATGCAAATTATTGCGAGCTTAACGAATTCTGAGGGCGCACTTTCACCGAAAATAGCCATGTTTACCGTGAGAGCTCAACGATGCCCACAGTCTTCGACTTACGCCGTCGAGAGTACATCTGCAACCACATACGCAAATATCTCTCATGTTACCTTTATTCTTAACACAAATGCCAGCTATTCGTTATGCTGAGCGTATTATGAACGAAGGCGGCTGGCCAGTAGCTGAGAACACTCACGAACAAAAAAACATTGGGAATTCTGGTTCGCAGAAACAACACGGAAACCCTGCGAAAAGAAGATGAATCACCAGATAGAAGCCCGTGTTGTCCGCAGACTTGAATCATGAACTTCTGACTTCTTGCCTGTCAAAACATATTTGGTTACCATCCGCAACTGTGTCCGCGTATTAAGTTTTCGGTGTGAGAGAGAGAGCTAGAGGAAGGCTGAGATGTTCATCTGCCCACAGTCCGGTTGGCTACGCTACGCTGGGGGAGGGTAGAAGGGGAATAGGAAGACGAGAGAGAGACAGCGGTCGACATCTCATTGCTTGCTCTACTAGCCTGCTGAGCGATGGGCATTAGAACTTTCTCAGTTACATACGGTGATATGTGGGACGTGTTTAGGAGAGCCAAGGATTGATTTTGACCCGTTGGAGTTCTTTTTTTTTTTTTATGACAATGATGTTTATTTTGCATCAGTACATGACGCGAGGAGCATGCAGAAAAAGCTGCCACATGGACAGCTTGACGAAGCCGTTGAGGTGGGCGACAAGCTCGATACGTGAGAATTTCTTGCATTCAAGCCAATCTAAACGGGGCCACCATGGCCGCGAGTTGAACCAACCACTTCTTGCTCAGAAACAGTCATAGTCAATGAGCAGTGGTGTGGATTGAATCGACTATAAATGCATTTGTTTTTAAAATCAGTCGTTAAATAACCCTTGATATATCCTCTCCAGATGCTTACGTCGAGGAATATACTACAGCCAAGGATTACGAGTAGTATACTTTTAACGTTACTGCCCTTCATTCACCAACAGACCAGAAGACCTTCTTCTCACTGGCTTCCTCTCTTCGTTATTCTTTTTTTCGCTGAAAATTCTTATAATGGTCATGACCTTTTGTCAAATGATGTCTAGTATTTGGCCGCATTCTCTTATTTACTTATCTCCAGTACTACAGACCGCGACAATGCAACTCTAGAATACTGAAATACTACAGAAGAACGGCGAAAATGAGCTCAAAAAAGAAAAAAAAACGAGAAAGACTGAAAGAAAATGTAACGACGCGTTGGCTCGCGCATGTCCTTATATGGATATCTTCTATGTTAAGGCAAGTTCCTCAAATGGATAACTTAGTTATTGTAACGATAGATGAAAGTAAAACAAAATAAGCACCGACGAAAAGCTACAATATGTAATAACATTCCCGCTTTCGTGTTGCAGTCAAACTGTTAATAAATCTTCAAAAACCGTAACGTTCCCAGCAGGGGCTGCACCGTCCAGTTCATTTGAAAAACGGAAGGAGCCCTTAACAACCACAGTGGTGTTCTTATGCTGTTTACCAATGTTTAGCGCAGAAACTTCAAAAAGCAACGGGCAGCAGAGGAGACTTACACAAGCCAAGGTTCTTCTTGAAGTTTCCGTGATCAGCACTGGGAAATAATGTCGTACCAACGCTGCCAAAACTCAACGCTTGTCATGTTGGTTCTGCCCGTGCGGGGATACTGCGATGGCGCTTGTGCGATCCCGTGTGGCACCAACATCAGTAAGTCATCTCCTAATGGACACGCTGTCGTGGCTAGAGCGCATGGTTCTCGTCCGCTTCTTAGTTCATTTGCCCGCATGAACGCCATTTCTCGGATATCCTGCCGACTCGAGCCGCAAATGAGGCTGACCTGTGCACGTTCTCACTAAAACCGTGCAGCACTGAGCAGCCTACAATCGGCTGATCGCAGGCAGAATCGTAAACTGCAAGCGTTTTCGGTTTGAGCTTGTACTGAAGTAAGGACTACGTTCAAATAATCTCATCAATCTGACAGCGAGAACGGCGTATAATTGTAATAACTCTGAACAACGTTTACTTGCGAGTGAGATACGAAAGAAGGAAGGCAAGGAGGGTAAACCAAAAAATAAAATCCGGTTTGCTACCTTACACTGGAAGATCGGGTAGATAGAAAGATAATTTATTAAAAAGGTTTAGAAAGAAAAGAAGGAAGTCAACGCGCCGCACACATACGTATGATCACAAACAGATACAAGTCAGCACCTTAAAGTACTACAATCTTTTGGTCTCTTGCACAGGTCGCTTGCACCTAATGACTGTACCACTGCCTTCGCAACCCTTTGCTGCGAAGATTGGTGAGGACGGCGTTCTAATATCACTGGTGGTGTGCCACCAGCGCCAATTGCATAGCACATCGCGAGTCTGTGTACACTATATCAGGAACAGTAACACAGCTGCGCGCTCAAAGCTGTCCTCACGACTAACGTCCTCACAAGTAGCACTGTCGGCCGAGTGAACTTACGTGTTCTTTTGTTAAGCTTGCGAATACTGTGGCCTTTATAACGCTGCACTGAACTCTTTTATGACAACAGACCGTGGGCTGCTTCGCTGTGTACAGTATAGTCCGGTGGGAGCTCGGCCAGGATTGACCTCTTCCGAAGCGCTCGGGAGATGTGCTCATTACGATTCGGGCCCTCACGCCTTTATATAGCGCCACTCCCGGCCTTTAAGCCACTGAAAGTATACAGCGAGGCGGTCGATAGACGACCATCTGTGAGTGCTTCATCTACAGACATTCATCATTCAGGCTTCGCAATTATGTGCGCTAATGGCTGGAGCAGCTCGGGTTGAGTGTTAAGCCTGTTTCACATTGTGCGACTTTCGTCTTTCCAGAAGTGCGAATTCCGTCGCATGCGCAGTCGCAGACGTTGACACCCCCTCCCCTCCTCGCCCGTCTCCCTCCGACGGGTGTGATTTCTGGATGCCAACATAAAAAATAAAGAGGATGGTAGACGAAACGTAGGAACTCCGCCAACAACGTTCTTGCGATCTGTTTTGGTTATGGACGTTATTGTGAAATGCACGTCGCCCAACAAATTCTGAAAACTGCCACTAATTGAGAGGAGCCCTGGATTACGCAAGCAATACGTACCATCAGCATCGACACGCTGAACAAGGCAGATTAATACTCGCAGGCCAGATTTGGCTCGGCGATTTCTATCTGTTTGTTGACACGCTACGCTGCTAACCGAGTGATGTTTTAAAAGCGAAGCTTCTCTTTGCGAGCAGCGCCAGGTTTCGTGACCGTGGCTGCGGCTTGTCTCTTCCTTTGCCGAATAGGGCAACCAATCACAGACGAGCCCGCCCGTCCGCCGCTGGGCTCCTTGCAGCGCCACCAGACGGCGCTCGCATTCGCGCATCCGTGGCTGCACGGTAATGAGGAAGTAAACGCTTCTTGTGGATAGAATTGATTCGAATTGCGCTACGCACGTATGCGCATGCTGCCTCTCAAACCATGATGCAATCAAAGCTTCTGTCGTACTCGCTAGTAGTTAGCAATGGGGCTTAACAAATGATTCAGTACAAAATATGTGTGGCCGTATACGTGTGTGTGTGTGTGTGTGTGTGTGTGTGTGTGTGTGTGTGTGTGTGTGTGTGTGTGTGTGTGTGTGTGTGTGTGTGTGTGTGTGTGTGTGTGTGTGTGTGTGTGTGTGTGTGTGTGTGTGTGTGTGTGTGTGTGTGTGTGTGTGTGTGTGTGTGTTTAGACTCTTTATACGCTCACACAAAGCTTCGCTGAATATAGATTCTAACACGTTGGGTCTACTGCAAATATTTTATTGCGACAACCATGATATGCTCTACCCACACTCTAAAAAAAGTTTACACCTTTTGAGGCTTATCTTGTCCCCAAACAATAATCGTCATCTGCCTTGCTTGCGCTTGAAAACTCGGCGCTCGCTACTTTCCTGTCGAGAATGCTGTGCCAAACTTATAACGCGCAAGCCGTTCGTGATTAGGAGGTACCGGGCTCGCAGCGTTATAAAAAGGAAATGCAGGCAAGACAGAGGATGATTATCGTTTCGGGACAAAATATGACCCAAAGGGTGTAAACTTTTTTTGGAGTGCAAGCGTATTCCTGCCGTCGCCGTCGCCATGATGTTTCATATAAAGTCTAAGAGCGATAACATCGTCGCCGCGCGCCGCACGCTGTATGCGCGAATGTGCGAGTGAAAGCCTGCGAGGGTGAGCCGACGACGGTGGCTGAATCTCGCGCGTGCAAGGTAGGAAAGCGGGGAGGAAGAGCGCCGTTTTCCGTCGCGCGCAAGGCACCGAGGGGAAGAGAGGGAGGAGGGGGGGTTGTTTTGATTTAAGTGATCTGCGACGAGGACAGAGTGCGCCCAGTGCTAATAGCTTCGGGTGCGCTGTGTTCTCGCCACTTGATTCGCGTTGCAGCGAGAGGCAGCACGAAGGTAAACTCGCTAGCTGCTACTGCTGCGCTTTGTCACCTAGGCGTTTTGACAGCGAGTGTCCGCGTTCATCGAGTGAGACGTCTTGATGTTTTCTTGTGCGCTTGTGACACCTTGCTTGTTAATCTAGCTAGCAAGCGAATGTTTACAAGTTTTACGGTCGATAAAACTGTCGTCCTTAGTACGTAGAGTTGCCTACTAATTTGCTATCGCAGCCGATGCTTCGCCTTTCGGGCGAAATAGTGACTTTCTTTTTTTTTAATGTTGCCTTCGTTTGCGTGCCTTCCGGTTAATTACATGCGCTACGAGTTGTAAATACCACGAGGTGTTCCTTACGAGAAGACATAGTTATCGGATATCGTCCCAATTTTCTGGTTTGCTGCTTACATACTACTAACGATATACGAAACCACCCCAGTTGTAGCGCGGCTACTGCAGGTCGTAAAAGTTTGCTAAAGAAATCTTTTCGAGAATACCAGATTAGATTGTACCTTCAGCCTTTTCTTGCACTTTCTTATTTTGGCCGATGAATTTATTTGGAAATGGCTCCTATTAGCATGCTCTAACATTGATCTAATGTAGGTTGAGTACATGACTAGCTTAGCATATTCGGATGCTTGCTTTAATTTTTATTGAGGGAGCCATAACATCTACATTTGCATATGTTTTTTTTTGTAACGTGCGCTTTTGGGCCCCAGTGTAACATAATGAGCTGAAGCAGGCATGAGAGACACGCATGTCAACGAGATTGGCCGATAGTTCCGACAGCTTCATACTTTATGCTTGCCACTGCGAATACACAATTTTAGCACTTTTATTTTCCCATTAAACAAGCAAATGTACTCCTAACAACATATGTCTGCCGTGGGGCAATGCTACCGCACTTCATACTATAGCGTATTGATATAAGCTTCATGGTACAGATTCACATTATACCAACAGTGCGAGGCATACCAAGAGAAAGTCGACGCTCATGCCTGTTTGAACGCTATGATGCTACGCAAACAAATGACTGCAGCTAATAAAAAGGATAAGTAGACTCAACTCCAGTTGACATCATTGTAAAGTGAAGCATTCTTGGTGTGATTGGCTCATGAATCCTGTGTGCGTGTGTACATCAAGTGCGGTTTTATAGGTTTAAATATTAAATAGCAGCATGCTATACGAAGAAATAATTTTATTTGCAGTGAATTATAGAAAGTCGTGACATTATATACACATATTCACATGCAGTACATTAGATATACATTATTTGTTTAAATTTTCAGTGATGATCAATCGTGTCGAGTTGCACTGGTGGAGTTTCTGAAGCGTCGGTTTCTTCTGGGGTAACTGCTGGTCGAAATGTGCCAAGCGTTTCAACGGGGTGGTGGTGGTTGTGGCGATGGCAAAACACTTATTGCCAAATAAATGCAGAGGAGGGCGAAATTCCCCTTACATGGCACGAGGTAGCCCCTAAGGGGCCGCCTTTATAGAGCAAAGGAGAGCCCTTGGAAGGCTATTCTTTTCAGGGCGTCGGCGGTTATCCGGCGCTGGTCTGTAGCAGCGAAGCTGGCCAGGATAGTCTCCCAGTATGACTCCGCCGTGGTTGGGGATGGAGGGTGCGGGAAAATAGGGCACGTGAGGAGGAAGTGAAGAAAGTCTCCCGGTTTCCCGCAGAGCTTACACGGGCACAGGAACTGATCTGGGCATGAAGGAGAACATGGTAGGGAGCAGTACGGGTCTGGCATCAACGCGATGGCTTGCCCGCGGGAAACGGTGTTCCCATGCCGCTTGTCAGGGCATGCCGCCGTGGCGTAAAGCATATCTTTTCAGTATTAGGCTTATGTGCTATAGGTTCTACGTTCGAATCCTGCCACCGGAGATATTTATTCATGCTTATTTAAATATTTATAACAACGTACGTTGTTGAGAATGAGGAGTTTGCCAAGTCACACAGCCGTTTGAAGCCAGAAGGGCGAAGTATGGACAAATCCGTGTACTAACCATCGTTTCCAGGCTGGCTGAATCGCCCTGCTTGCAACTGCCGTAGACACAAGCACCACAGTTCTCTCTAATAATTATTGCATAAAGCTGTATGCTTGAAACGTAAACTCCCCCCGTTGCACGCTGCACCGTTTCTATATGACGCCACCATCCCGTTAAACGCGTTCGGCGTTAGAGGCCAGATACGCACAAAAAGTGCCTCGAACTTGGCAAGAAAGCTTCGCCTTAGAAATTTGTGATGTCGGCTTTTACGCCTCTCGAAATATTCAGAGAGGACTTCTATATACATTCACGGCACACGCGTCGCGATGGACGAACCAGGCTAGCGCTAAGATTGAAGTTCACAACACAAAATCCAATTTCACGTTCAGTAATGCACACCGACCATTCACAGCTTCTTTCAGAGACAAATGTGAGCTTTCGGGTTGGTTCTCACTGCTGCGTTTGGCGCAAGGATATGGCTAGGAGTAGTAATCACCTATGCGCAATTACGAGCGATATACACACATCCTTTCTTCAGAAGCTGAAGCTAGGAACGAGTAGCGCGAGGGTCTCACTGCGGTGACACGTTGATTTCGCTGCAATCAAATACTGCATGTACGATGAGGGTAGCTATATGGACTTGTTGATAGGTCATCTCGTAATTTGTTGCAGCGCAGGCAGAACAACACGGACTTAAAAGGCACGTGATAGAACTCGCAGCGCTGAACGACTAGCTGCGAACAGCTGTGAACTTCCGCCATGTCTACTCGCAGTGAACTTGAGGAACCGCTATGGCGCACTCCAATACAAATTTAAACTTGAAAGCGCTGTTAAATTTCAAAGCACCCGTATTGTTTCTCCTATTAAAAACAGGTTAGTAACATACTAAAGCGCAGGTCTTAATTTCATTACATTTGAAAAATTACACGGCGTGTGCCACAAGACTTGGAAGCAAGCAACGCTAGGTGTCGAACCTGCCACTTTGCTAAAATCGCAGTCGTTTGAAATGAGCCACGTGAAACTTGAACTGCAATAGGTGCGATTGGACCGACTTTTTTTTATTCGCTTCAGTAGCAGTATGTTAAAAAGGTTTTACCCGTGGCCGACATGGATGAGAGACGGAACGAACGAATAAGTTACTTTAATAATGAAAGAAGAGGAGTGCAATAGAAACGAAGTGGTCGCCAGGAGACAAAACAACGATGTAGCTTCTGCAAGCAGCACAGTCTAATAACAGAAAGAACATCAAAAATAACGTGGTAACAGTAAAAATAACGATAGGTAGCGATGATATTGACTGCCAATGTTTCATTTCTTCAGAATTTAGTGCAATACGAGAGTGGTGAGTTGATGGTAAATGTTGCCTTGCATGCACAACTGCTGTTTATCTTGCTACTACCGAACACAAAGCACGACGTGCTTGCTTGAGGCGTTGTTGTGTGTCATTGTTCATAACCTCCGAAAAGCTTAGAATTGTCGTTGCCTCACACGGCACATCTCATCGATCGGAGCAGCAGTGTTAAACTTTACTCGAATTATAGGACCATGCGTGTCAAAACCACAATTAGATAGATTATCAGACACGCCGTAGTGGCAGACTACGGATTAATTTTGGCCCTATGGGATTCTTCAACAAGCACTTAAACCTAAGTACACGAGCGTTCTTGTATTTCACCTTTGTCGAAACGTGCCTGCCATGGTCGGGATCGAACACGTGACTTTGACCAGCAGCAGCAGCGAAGAAGTCGAGGGAAGAGGCAAAGAAAGTTTCGCTTGAAAAGTTAAAGATTTGTAATCCTTGTCATTCTAAATACAACACGGAAGAAACCTGTCAGGCTGAACAAAATACTGACAATTCGATATCCAGGGTTTATTTCGCAGACCTTTTCTATTTGAACCTATTATTTTATGTAATTACACAACCATGTTGCTCTGTGCACAACTTTGCTTTCTGCTTAAAGTCTTTTACCTTACCATTACCTTACTAGTAGTATTACTAGCTTTAACTTACCTCGGAAAATTTGTCTCCCTATTTCACATTTCTGTTTATATTTAGAGCATTGTATAACTAGAATTTGTTCTTCTTGTTCCCCCGTTGGTATTATATTTATTCCCCTCCCCTCACGCGGTACCATGATCATGATGATTCGCCATCAGTACAGACTACTCCAGCTGTCATATGCTGGCAAAATTTGTTCATAGGCGAGTTCATTGAATGCTAAGGAATACATACTACCACTACAAGGAAAGAAATGCTTTGCAAGGGGGGAGAAGAAATAAACAGAGCGGGTGTTTAGAGCGGACGTTTGTTGTACACTATTTACATTAAAAACCATTTGTACTATATACTCCCATCTCTAAAAAAAAATCGCAAAATTCGTTCATTTTTGATCAGGCCTTTCTTGCGGCTTGTTAAGTAGCTTTGCATAGTCCACCATCCTCTCTTGTTCAAAATGTCTTGCTTTCAAGTGCCATTCCAAGCCAGTTAGATAGAAACATTTCTATCCGAAAATACTAAGAGTAAGTTTATCTTAAACGTTTTTAACAGCTATTAATTTCCTGTCCTTCCGTCAAGAGAGAAACGAGATTAAATTCATGAAACCTGACAGGAGTCTCGGACTTCTCGAGTGAAAATTCAACGGTAGCCTCTTACATGTGCCTACAACATTGTGCCATTCACTCTATATTAAAGAAAAAAAGAAAGCTTTAGAGATAGAGAACATCCTCATACAAAATCCCGCTTGCTTGTTTTTTCCTTTCAAAGATATAACATTTCGTTTTGTACTCTTGTAATTAATTTTTACTATCGCAAAGTGGTATGCCTATAGCGAATAAATGTTGACAGAAAGCAATGAATGACCTTTTCTTCCTTTTCTGCCAGTGACATATTGTCCTCCAACGCGGAAGCTCCAAATGGCGCTCTTGACACATTGAACAATACGACTGGGAAATCAATTACTTTCGTTCAATGAAGGAATTCTCGAGATTTCTTTCATCAATAGGAAAAAGAAAACGATCTCTTCTATTCCGTGGAATGTTAAATATTCTCGAAACAATCTAACGATTCACTCTGCTGATTTGTTCCCTCTTCAAGGACTACTTTTACATATCTTACGCTCGGTTGTTTTAGAAATAATCATCTTGCAAGGCTTGGTGCTTCCTTCTAAGGCACTTTGTCTGTATGACCACCCCTTTCCAGTGTCTGCACTTTTAGGAGCACCTAAAAATTAAACTTCCTTTTTTTGCAGCCTTTCAAGTTTACTGAGAGTTATTTATGGTATAATAGTTAGCAATCATATATAAGTATAGGTCTTTTCTCAGAAGGTAACCAGGAACAATATCTTGCCTCAAAAGCACATAGCAAGAATTTTTTCAGACGTTAAAAGGACATTTCTATAACTATAAGCAGCCTAATCTAACCAAGCCTGCCGTAGGGCAAAACTCTTTCTCGTAGGTTTTCAATAATAACCTTGTCCTGCTCCAAGTGCTCATTAGAAGCGACTGGATAGCCTAAACGTTTAGCTCCGCGCTAAGTTCATTTACGCTTAGTCTAAGGAGCAGTATGGTTATAGTGGTACCCTGCAACGAAACGGACCGTCGCGGACCAAGCAACCAAGTTAGCTTACTTCCGATCTTTTCAGAGGCAGTGTGAATTGAAAGGGTCAATTGACAGCTCCCACGCCTGTATACAAAAGTGGGCCTAAAACTGCATTGAGAACTGAAGGCCGATGTCTTTGACTAGTATCACATGTAAAATAATAGAGCACGTTATATATAGTTGTATTATGTCACATCTAGTTAAACATAATATATTAAATGCAAACCAACATGGATTTCGGTAGGGTTTTTCTTGTACTACGCAGCTTGTAGAATTCACTCACGATTTGGCCCAAGCAATAGACAAAAGGCAGATAATTGATTGCATCTTTCTAGATTTTCGTAAAGCATTTGACGTTGTGGCTCATGACCTACTTATTAGCAAATTACACGCCTACAAGTTGCACAAAAAGGTAATTGCATGGATATCTGAATATCATTCACATAGACAACAGTCTGTGGTTCTCTGGTGCAGTGACCTCTGGAGTACCCGAAGGCTCTTTGTTGGGGCCCCTCTTATTTTTATTATATATAAAGGACATCACTAGTGGTTTTACGTCATCTTTCAGGATGTTTGCAGACGACTGCGTAGTATACAGGGTTATTGATAGTGATTGTGATTTTTATGCACTTCAGAGTGATTTAGATAAACTTTCAACTTGGTGTGCAAAATGGGAAATGTCACTTTACGTTTCAAAATGTTTAAACATCACCTTTACAAGGAAACATTTATACAAGACATACGAGTACAAATTAAATAACGTTACTCTAAGCAGGGTTACGGAATGTAAATACTTGGGAGTTTGGTTTACCTCGGACTTAAGGCGGAACAGGCATGTACAGGAGGTAAGAAGGAAGGCGGCACGAAAGTTGGGCTTCCTCCGTCGAAATTTTGGCCAGTAGCGTAGCAAATTGAAAGAACGGCTGTATTTTACTCATGTACGTTCGGTACTTGAGTACGCTTGTATCTGTTGGGGTCCTTATACGCGTCAGTTAGTCGATTTACTTCAAAAAATTCAGAATAGGGCGGTTTGATTCGTTCTTGGGAATTACGACAAAAACCTCAGTATTACCGAAGGCAAGCGCAGACTTCAGGGGCAAGATTTAAAAGACAGAAGAAAGGGCCTCAGACTCAAATTTTTTCACAGTGTTTACTATTCTAAAATAGGCATTGACAGGAACAAATATATTACATCACCATCGTATATTTCAAGTAGAAGAGACCATGCCTTGAAACGCCATGAATTTCCTTTTAAAAGCGACACCTTGCGTTATGAATTTTTTTATAGGACCACGAGGGAGTGGAATGATCTTCCGTCAAATATTGTTGGTATACAAAGTAAGGAAAAGTTTTGCCGCGCTTTGTGTGTTGAAATGAGTGTCAATTGATGTAGATATGTATGTACCGCCCTGCTGTAATGCCTTCCAAGGCGATGGGTACTGAATAAATAAATAAATAAATACCGCAGCACCCGGTTCATTTCCACCTAACTGACTCTCAACTTCCTCTCCAAAGCCTGAGCAGCGCCAACAACCGCCGACCGGTATTCCAAAGCCTAGCTGTTAATATGACGGCCCTGCCCGTCAGTGGTTCTCGACGCCATACTGCAGTGACTGCTCGCTATGGTCGGCTGCCCTCGAATCGAGATAGCTGACCCAGTGGCGAAAGGAGGCCGCGACCCGGGTTCCCCACCTTCCACCACTTTGACACGCTTCGGTTCAGCCTTATTCCAGCGCCATGCTCGGACCGCTGCATCCAGAAGAGTGCTCGCTACGGGTGAATGACCGCAATCTCTGCCCACATACCTTTTCACCCCGAGAATGAGTGAAATATTTTTTATCTTTTAATTAGAAGGTCATCTGATAGTACGTAACTGAAAACAAGTTACCAAGTGCCAGTACAAAAGAAAACTAATAGTGTCCATACATTTACTCTATCTGCAAAGAACGGCACTTTCATTAGCAGGAAGTGGCCATAGACTTATAATCTCGGTCATTATATATTTATACACTCTCACAGGCTTCAAATCCTCAGTGCCTGAGTTAAAATATGTGCCTTCTCTATTAAAACGTCGTTCTCGGGAACAGCTTCTCCCCATCATCTCGCAATCGTATAGCTTTTCCTCAGCCATGTAATGTGTTTCCAAACTAGTAACAATGGGAAAGAAGACGAAGTGATTCGCGTAGATAGCACTGTTCCTTCGCACTGCAGTATTTTCGGCATTTTCCCATGTTTTACTGGGGGACGCCGCTCCCATTGCCACGGCAATGGAAGTGGCGTCGGCAGAATGCCGACGCGACGTGACTGCTTCAGCAGGTACCGGCTGCAGGAAGAGAAATCGCCCTCCTAGTCAAGCTGACAGCGAGGACACTGTGTTGTACTCCTGCTCAAGCGATGACGCCTCTGACGACGAAGGCTTCGAAAGAGGGGTACACCGCAAGGCCAAGAGAAGAAATATCAGCGGACGGTCTTCGTCAAGTAAGTCTACCGTCGTTCTACAGCGAAGGCCATCGGCGCACACAATTCTTTTTGTGCCGGACACACCTGCCGACAACCTCAACCTCCTTAATAGACAAGCGATTTCCGTTTCTCTGGAGGCTCTTGTCCCAGGAGAAATCAAGGATATCAGAATTAATACTCGAAAGAACGTCCTGGCTATTGGTGTCCACAACCAAAGCGCAATCAATGCTTTGATGGCAGTAAAGCTCCTGGGCAACATCAATGTCCACTACCTCATTACGCAGGACAACGAAACCACGGCTGGTGTCGTTTATGATATTGACGCATCGATTAGCGACAGCGACCTGCTAATTTTAATCAAACCTGCCAGAGATGGTGTTGCCTTACTACAAGCTCGGCGCCTTGGCAAGTTGACCCGTGTAAGGCTCGTGTTTAAAGGTGACAGCCTACCATCACATGTAATGGTCGGCCACTTTCGGCATGTAGTACGACCTTTCGTGCCCAAACCACTTCAGTGCAGAAGGTGTCAAAGAATTGGACATGTGAGTGCTGTCTGCCGAAATAAAGCGACATGCCCACGATGTTCCGAACAACACGACACTGACACTTTCCGTGCAACCGAGCTCAAGTGCCCTAATTATCAAGGCTCGCACGCCGCATCCTCAAAAGACTGTCCACGCCTAAAGAAAGAGCAGAAAATCTTGAAAAAAAATGGCTAGACACGGATCATCCCACAGAGATGCTTCTGTAGCGATACGGCGATAGCGTTCCCGGAAACAAAAGTCTACGAAATCATCTTCCGGTTCAAGGAAAAAGTCTCGTCCGGCAACGCCGCCTCCTGTTCCATCTGTCTCCAGTAAGAGCACGAATGTCAACGATAAGAGCG
Source organism: Dermacentor variabilis (assembly GCF_050947875.1). Lineage (NCBI taxonomy): Eukaryota > Metazoa > Arthropoda > Arachnida > Ixodida > Ixodidae > Dermacentor > Dermacentor variabilis. The sequence goes on along the minus strand of NC_134571.1, from coordinate 45,295,437 downwards.
GCCCTGCTATTCATGCTTCATCAAGTGAGGTGTGGCCAGCACTGCCGAAGACATGCACGCGCCAGAGCCACAGCACATGACTCGCCACTTAACGTCAAATGTCACTTCAGTTGACCAAATTCGAGACAAGGATTCACAAGTGATCGCTATGCTCAAATCGCTCACGAATTTCATGCGTCTACTACTGACAAACATGGACACTCCGGCTGCTCATAGCCAACCGGAAATAATCTCTGGTTAACCTCCGTGTGTTTCCTTTGCCTTTCTTTCTCTCTCTCTCTCAAGCTAGTAACAGCCAGATAGCGTACACTAAAAACGGCATTGTGAAACAAGAACAACAACCGCGACGGTCGCCATCAGCTTTGTTATCGTGCAAATTTCCTCTATCGCGCGGGGAAAAGTATGCCATGCGGGAAGTGCATACTTGTGTGTGTGTGTGTGTGTGTGTGTGTGTGTGTGTGTGTGTGTGTGTGTGTGTGTGTGTGTGTGTGTGTGTGTGTGTTTGTGTGTGTGGGTACGTGCGTATGTGCGTGTGTGTGTGTGTGTGTGTGTGTATGTGTGTGTGTGTGTGTGTGTTTGTGTGCTTTTACATCTGTAAGAAGGAGAAAAAGTGAAGGAGAGAGCGAAAGAAAAAGGAATGAAAGAACAGGGCGGTCCAAAGTTGCAACAAGAATAGAAATGACCGACGACGTACGACGTACGCTTGGGTAACCCTGTAGAAGGGCGGGAGTAGATATGAACGTTTTGCATAATGCACAACGGCGCAGCTTGCCCGTACAGGCCATATTTAATTTCGTATTTCCGTCTACTAGAGCGCGCGCTCTATTTTTCACGCGGTGCCTCGCAGGCGAGCAACGGCTTGCTTTGAAGAGCCGTAGCAAGTCTTCATTTGTCATGCGCAGCGTTATACAGCCTGTGCCTATTGGCAGCATTTTTCTTTCTTACGAATTATTTTTTCGTCGGTGTCTACGTCGCTTGCGAGTACAAAGTACCCAGCAGGCCACATGTATCGTCTCGCGGCTCTATTTTTATGTTCGAATTGAGCGCGGGCAAGCCATTTTCGACTTTCGTTTTGCGAGAAAACTTGTCACCCTCGATTCCGTGGCTCGTGTCGAGGAAGTAATCCGATGTGCTTGTCTGAATCGGTTAAGCCTCTTACCTGCCTTCGACTAAGAAATAGCGTCGTTGAGGCCACTTTATATGCAATGAGTGCCTCACTGAGACAGGATGGTAAAGAGAAAAAGTGATGTCTCCAATACTGGTAAAGTCGCGGTCAAGGCATCTGTTCATCTGGTTATCCTAGTTCACCCCATTGCCTGTTTTGCCTTTCTTAAACTATAACTTGCACTTTCGTGGTTACCTTGTTTTTGCTAATTTCTCTCCCCTTTCGCTATCTTGATTTTTATCTTCTACTTTCTTCCTCCACCCAGGCTAGCCACCCGGAACTACCTATGGTTAATCTCCCTGCCTTTGTATTCAGGGTAGCCTATTGGAATTACTACTGGTTACATTTTCTGTCTTTCTGTGTATTATTTATTTCTCTTTCTTCGTCTCCGTTTCTTTATCAACTTCACGACGATCCAACTTCCTAGATACTTAAATTTTTTTTGCTATACTAAAGCAGAATTAAAAATAAGTTTGCCTGGGCGTTCAGATTGTCCATGTATTAAAATTGTGCTTGTTCTACGCATTCTTGGGCCCAAGGCTATATAGAGATGTACAAGGCAGTGTGGTATAGATACCCAAACGAATTTACTTCAGAGGCATCGTCAACAGCTGCGTTTGTTCGAGATGAGCAGAATTTATTCGCTAGCCAGGATACCTTCCATTTTATATACAGCAAAATGAACACATAGCCATGGCCAATAAAGATCGCATCGCACTGCGCAAAAGAAACATGCCGATGCTGAACTGTGGTGCGCAGTAAGTACACCTAAAATGCGTCCAAAGCATACAAATAGTTATGGGTTTTTTTTCCAGCACCGACGGCTCACGGGGTGCGGCGTCCTGAATTAGTTAAATAGACAGTCAGGGAAGGAGGTTTACTCACCTAACAATAATGATGGCTTCCTTTTTCTCATAGCAATAAAAACGTAACATAGGACAAAAAGTTTAGAAATTGAAATAGGAGGATGGGCGAAAAACACGGTCGATATTCTGCCGCTGCGGCCGCTTTTCGATAAAGGCACAATAAGAAAAGTACTCGTTTGCTTACGTTTAGTTGCATGCTAAGGCATCCCACGTGGTAAAAAATTAATTCGGAACCCTGCAACGTGACATCTCTGATAATCTAGGTGCAGCTATAGCTTGTTAAGTCCTATAAATAAATAAATAAATAGATAAATAAATAAATAAATAAATAAATAAGTCTCCTACCATGCGGTTGATCATGGCGGCAAGAAGCATGTCAACTGCATGCTGCACTTCTGGGTTGCTGTTCTTAGGACTATCTAATTGCATCATGTTGATGTTTATTTAGAGCCAAACAGAGACGATGTAGCCGTTCTGTGGGCCAATGAGCCAATCAGAGCTGACAAGACGGACAACTCAAACATGCGGCGAAATTTATCGGTGTCCACGAAAAAACGTCTGGTCATACAAAACCCTTGTGATCGGTCATTTCACAATTGGGGGTCTTCAATCTATAGGGCCCTATAATTAAAGGGCATCTTTAAAATTCAAAAGGTACATTTAAAAAGTATATTTGACAGGGGTCTTAAACAGCACCATTGTGACACGAGAAAAGAAAATGTGAAATCCAGTGCTTTGGCTGAGCATGCGGCTTCGGGGGGCCACGAAATCAACTTGGAGAAGGCGCGTGTCCTTGCTAGAGGAAAAAGACTGTCTCGACACTTTGTTCTTGAGTCGCTCATGGTTCAGACTACACCGCACACTTTGAAGGGGAGCGATGGCATCTGCCGTCAGTTTACGCGCGCTGCCTACGTCCAGTGTTCGAGCCTATTCAAGCGAACTGCTCGGACACATTTGCTTTTTTTACCTGTGAACGAGGCTCCCGTGTGGGAGACGAAACATCTTCTATTTCCTCATATAAAGTTACTTCACTCGGCGCAATGCCCCGGAGCGTGTCTACCTTTCACCATGTTCCGTCTTGACCAGACGGGCTTTCGTCAAACCTTAAACATCATCCACACGGTGTTTGTTTTTAGCTGCATCAAAATTAAAAAAAAAAATTGCCTGTTGCAGACAGCACAAGTCTAACCCTTGATCTAAATTGCCGGATGAGGTAGCCATTACTTCTAGGAGAAATCAAAGCGCTTAATTGAATAATTGACGTAGACGCGTTAATTAACGTTTAATTAATTACATAACGGCCCATATTTTAATCTACGAATTGTAGCCAATGATGTCGCAAGGCGTATCCACCTCGAACGAGTTCTTAAGAGTGCACCACTTTAGAGGTAATAATTTCTTGAAGTGTCCGGGGAAATGCACTGGCGTTTGTATTTTAAATAAAACGCCGTTTTATGCAACCGAAGCCCAAAAGTAACTAGAACACCGATGCATTTCGTTGGATTTCTTGAAAATTAAAATTAATATATCGGTCGCGGGATCGAATCCCGGCCACGGCGGCCGCATTTCGATGGGGGCGAAATGCGAAAACACCCGTGTACTTAGATTTAGGTGCACGTTAAAGAACCCCAGGTGGTCGAAATTTCCGGAGTCCTCCACTACGGCGTGCCTAATAATCAGAAAGTGGTTTTGACACGTAAAACCCCATAATATAATTTTTTAATTAAAATTAATATATCGAAACTGGTGCAGTCATGATAATTTGTTCCAGGTGCATACGCCTTGCGACCTATCTAAATATTTGTAGATTTAAAAATGTCCCATAATATAATGAATTAAAAACTTAATTCGCCTAATTATGTTAATTAGTCAATTAAGCATTTTGATTTCTCACAGAATGGCCACGTCATCGAGTAATTTAGATCAACGGATAGAACTGTGCTATTTGCCACAGGCAATTTTTAAAAACTTGGTGCAGATAAAAAAAAAAACAAATGCAAAGGAACACCATGTATATTCAACGCTAATGTACAGAACAGTGGTGCCATGGAAGATACTGCCAGCCTTGGAAAAGTTTCGAAAAGACAGAAGTAACTTCCGAAACATCGACGCTCAAGCATATTCTGCAACAAGATCTGCAATTGAGAGCAGGTGTCGAAAATAGCGCTGCCACATTTAATTGGTGAGCAAACTTGGGGAAGGTTATAATATTATTTCGAGAGCGGCACGATGAAGCGAATTTCTTATCTTTTTTTTCAAGGAAAGGGACAGTCGATCTAGATTTAAAACAAAACAAACCAAGAAACTTAAATCACAAACCTCATACGAAAGAGGCAATCTTGTGGCAGTGAGGCACCGAATTCATCATCATCATCTTCAGCCTAATTACGCCCACTGTAGGGCAAAGGCCACTCCCATACTTCTCGAACTACCCCGGTCATGTACTAATTGTGGCCATGTTGTACCTGCAAACTTCTTAACTTCAGCCGCCCACCTAACTTTCTGCCGCCCCCTGATACATTTCCCTTCCTTTGGAATCCAGTCCGTAACCCTTAATGACCATCGGTTATCTTCTCTCCTCATTACATGTCGTGCACATGCCCTCCCATTTTGTTTTCTTGATTTCAACTAAGATGTCATTAACTCGCATTTGTTCCATCACCCAATCTGCTCTTTTCTTATCCCTTAACGTTACACCTATCATTCTTCTTTCCATAGCTCGTTGCGTCGTCCTCAATTTAAGTAGAACCCTTTTCGTAAGCCTCCAGGTTTTTGCCCCGTACGTGAGTATGTTTAACGTGTGTACGTTTAATGTTAGACTGGGTCAAAATTATTCGGAATCAGAGTTCCATTAAATATGCGAGTATAGCATTAGTAAGACACAGCTGTTATACACTTTCCTCTTGAGGGATAATGGCAACCTGCTGTTCATGATCTGGGAATGCCTGCCAAACGCACCCCAGCCCATTCTTATTCGTCTGATTATTTCAGTCTCATGATCCGGATCCGCAGTCACTATCTGTACTAAGTAGATGTATTCCCTTACCACTTCCAGTGCCTCGCTACCTATCGTAAACTTCTGTTCTCTTCCGAGACTGTTAACCATTACTTTAGTTTTCTGTAGATTAATTTTTAGACCGACTCTTCGGCTTTGACTCTCCAGGTCAGTAAGTACGCATTGCAGTTGGTCCCCTGAGTTACTAAGCAAGGCAACATCATCAGCGAATCGCAAGTTACTAAGGTATTCTCCATTAACTCTTATCCCCAATTCTTCCCAATCCAGGTCTCTGAATGCCTCCTGTAAACACGCGGTGAATAGCATTGGAGAGATCGTATCTCCCTGCCTGACGCCTTTCTTTATTGGGATTTTGTTGTTTTCTTTACGGAGGACTACAGTGGCTGTGGAGCCGCTATATATATCTTTCAGTATTTTTACATACAGCTCGTCTACACCCTGATTCTGTAACGCCTCCATGACTGCTGAGGTTTCGACTGAATCAAACGCTTTCTCGTAATCAATGAAAGCTATGTATAAGTGTTGATTAGATTACGCACATTTCTCTATCACCTGATTGATAGTGTGAATATGGTCCTGTTGTTGAGTAGCATTTACGGAATCCTGCCTGGTCCTTTGGTTGACTTAAATCTAAGGCGTTCCTGATTCTATTTGCGATTACCTTAGTAAATACATTGTAGGCAATGGACAGTAAGCTGATCGGTCTATAATTTTTAAAGTCTTTGGCGTCCCCTTTCTTATAAATTAGGATTGTGTTAGCGTTCTTCCAAGATTCCGGTACGCTCGAAGTCATGAGGCATTGCGTATAGAGGGTGGCCAGTTTTTCTAGAACAATCTGCCTACTATCCTTCAATAAATCTGGTGTTACATGATCCTCCCCAGCTGCCTTCCCCCTTTGCATAGCTCCCAAGGCTTTCTTTACTTCTTCCGGTGTTACTTGTGGGATTTCAAATTCCTCCAGACTATTGTCTCTTCCATTATCGTCGTGGGTGCCACTGGTACTGCACAAGTCTCTATAGAACTCCTCAGCCACTTGAACTATCTCATCCATATTAGTAATGATGTCCGGCTTTGTCTCTAAAAGCGTAAATCTGATTCTTGCCTATTCCTAGTTTCTTCGTCACTGCTTTTAGGCTTCCTGCATTCCTGAGAGCATGTTCAATTCTATGCATATTATACTTCCTTATGTCAGCTGTCTTACGCTTGTTGATTAACTTAGAAAGTTCTGCCTGTTCTATTATCGCTGTAGGGTTTGAGTCTTTCATACATTGGCGTTTCTTGATCAGATCTTTCTTCTCCTTCGATAGCTTGCTGGCATCCTGTCTAACGGAGTTACCGCCGACTTTTATTGCACACTCCTTAATGATGCCCATAAGATTGTCGTTCATATCTTCAGCAGTAAGGTCCTCTTCCTGAGTTAAAGCCAAATACCTGTTCTGTAGCTTGCTCCGGAATTCCTCCATTTTCCCCTCTTACCGCTAACTCATTGATCGGCTTCTTATGTACCAGTTTCTTCCGTTCCCTCCTCAAGTCTAGGCTAATTCGGTTTCTTACCATCCTATGGTCACTGCAGCGCACTTTGCCGAGCACGTCCACATCTTGTATGATGCCAGGGTTAGCACAGAGTATAAAGTCTAAAGTATAAAGTAAAAGGTAACGAGTATAAAGGCAGCGAATTATCGGCGGCTAAAAAAAAAGAGGGAGGGAAATTAACCGACGAGCTTTTCAACGGCGTTCTTTCGTGGAGTTACTATGCGTGTAGTGTGCGTGTGCGTGTGTCATTTAATCATTTAGCTTTAAGATGAGCAGGTTTGGCCCATCGACCATTTTACTAGTTTGAATAAGACATTACGGTTTCCGAACACCTTTTGTTCGAACAACGAGGGTGGCAATATACTACTAAACAAAAAAAAGGGAGATGGAAAGCATGCAGGTTGTCTGATTCACAGAAATAAAATTACACAAAACGTAGCAATAAAAGAACATTGCAATTACATGATTGTATGGAATGGAATTGTGTTTGGAACATTATGATACGTCTAAGCAGGATAGACATGATAAGTAATAAGAAATTTTAGAATCGTCTGCTAATACATTAGCATTTCTTCGCACTGGAAAAACGATGAGCAGACATGCATAAGCTAGAAGAAACAAGTAACCGAAAGTGAAGTAAGAGCCGAGCCACAGAATGCTTACGCACAAGTTACGCAAACTGTTTTTAAAGCAAGTCTGTTTTTTTTTACCCTATCTTCCCCCTGTTGCGTTTCGCCTGCGACACGTGGTTTTGCCGGCGCGACTGCGGCGGGGCGGCGGACATTTTGGCCCGATCGTCGTCACCGCAACACTCATCGCCAGGTGTTTCCAGGCGCGACTGCGGCGAGGCGACCGCCTAGGGATCATCCTCGCATTCCAGTCATTGTGCCCGAAACAGGCGATGCCAAAGCAGGGATCTCATTCCAGTTATTGGGCCCGAAACAGGCGATGCCAAAGCAGGGATCTCGTTCCAGTCATTGTGCCCGAAACAGGCGATGCCAAAGCAGGGATCTCATTCCAGTTATTGGGCCCGAAACAGGCGATGCCAAAGCAGGGATCTCGTTCCAGTCATTATGCCCGAAACAGGCGATGCCAAAGCAGGGACCATCTTCTCGTTACAGTCATTGTGTCCGACCGGCAGCGCCACGACAGGGTGCTACGAGATCGTGCTCGACATGGTGCTACGGCATCGCTACGACAGTGTGCGTCACCATTAGCCCATTGTACATTCACGTGCTCGTCTTTTGAGGGGTTCCTTCTTGCCCTCAACTGCGAGAGTATAAAAACAGCTGCCCCCGGACGCCAAAAGGAGGGCTCCGATTTCTTCTGTTGAGTGAAGTGCTCTCCCGTCTCTCTACTTCGGTCAAACCTGACCACCAACTCTTTGCGATGTTAAAATAAACAAGTTGTTTCGTTGTTACCAGTCGACTCATGCTTTGCCGGGACCTTCGGATGCTTCCAGTTGTACCCCAGGCCGCCAGGCCAACGCTACCCTTGGGGCTTGCGACCCAGGTACAACCACGGGCGTCAGCGCCGAGTTCCCAACAGATCGTACCAGCAAGTCAGATCCGAACATCTGGTTGCCAGCGGTGAGATCGCCTACGACTTCAAACAACTGTCTGCCAGCGGCGAGATCGCGACAACGGAGGCCAGCAGCAAAGAGATGCAGTTGACAGTATGCTGAGCAGCTCAACGACGATCCGGGAGCAGTGCAACGAGCCCTGTGTGACGACTGGTTGCCTGCAGCGGAACGACTGCGCGGAATTCCTGCCTGCGAGGTTTGGTGAGTGCGGGACTTTCTTCTTCTGAGCTTTGCCAGGCTTTTTGTTAGTGTTAGAAACAGAGCTGGTAATTGTGGTTGTCGTTGCTGCCGGGTTAGTTGCGGCAAGACAATAATAGGCAGTAGAGAAAGCAGCATTCAGAGCAGCCATGGATTTGAAGTCGTTGCGCAAACCGAAATTGTTGGAGCTTGCAAGAGAGTTGGGTCTGGATGTCTCAGACAAACTCAGAAAACCAGAACTGATAAAGGCTATTCTTGAGTTAGAGGCTGAGGATGACGAGCTGTCGGAATGCCTTGAGACTATTGAGGAGAGGTCAAAAAGACAGGAGCGCGAACTTAAAGAGCAAAAAGAGAAATATGAGCGCGAACTTAAAGAGCAAAAAGAGAAACAGGAGCGCGAACTTAAAGAGCAGAAAGAAAAAGAAGAGCGCGAACACGCTTTGGAAATGAAGCGTCTCGAGGTAGAGATGGAACGCGCTCGTAATGGAAGTCAGGCACACGGTGCAGGAGAACGAGTATTGTTCAAAATGACTGACCTGATGCGGCCGTTTAAGCTTGGAGAGGACATTGGTTTGTTCCTGGTTAACTTTGAGCGAACGTGCGAGAAGCAGGGGTTCTCTCGGGAAACGTGGCCACAGCGCTTGCTCACTTTGTTACCCGGCGAGGCGGCCGACGTAGTCGCTCGCTTGGATAGAGAGGAGGCAGAGGATTTCGACAAAGTAAAATCGAGTCTGCTAAAAAAGTACCGGCTGTCTGCGGAGGCGTTCCGTCGGAAGTTTCGGGAAAATGAGAAAGGCAGAAGTGAGTCATATACAGAGTTTGCGTATAGGCTTATGTCGAACATGCAGGAGTGGCTCAAAGAAGAGAAAGCGTTTGGTGACCACGATAAAGTTCTGCAGTGCTTCGGGCTAGAACAGTTTTATAGTCGGTTACCGGAGAACGTGCGATACTGGGTCTTGGATAGGCCAGACGTGAGTACGGTGGCTAGAGCCGCTGAGCTAGCCGAGGAGTTTGTGACGCGTCGAGCTCGCGGAGCTAAGGACGGTCAAAAGGGTGAATTTGGCTCCAAGTCTGAGAGGCCAAGGTTCACGCCCATGAGATTTAAGGGGGACACGCGTAGTGAGGATGCGAGTGAAAGCAATCCGACCAAACGTAAAGAGACGGCAGCCGAAGCCGAACGCAGAAAGCGGTTCGAGATGAGGCGAGCGGGCGTTTGTTATACGTGCCAGAAGCCGGGTCACTTTTCGGCGCAGTGTCCGGAAACAACACCAAAAGTTGTGTTTTTTTCAATAGGCAGCACGGACGAGAACATGAAGCTTCTCGAGCCTTACATGCGAGACCTCCTCGTGAACGGGAAAGAGTGCCGAGTGCTTCGCGATTCCGCAGCTACGATGGATGTAGTTCACCCATCTTACGTAGAACCCCATATGTTCACGGGCGAGTGCGCATGGATCAAGCAAGCCGTGGAAGCTCATAGCGTGTGTCTGCCGGTAGCAAAAGTGCTTATTGAAGGACCTTTCGGAGCGCTTGAGACGGAGGCGGCAGTGTCATCTATGCTGCCACCCCAGTACCCGTACCTATTTTCAAACAGGTCCGATCACCTCCTGCGCGAGAAGGGGCTTTTGTTTGGTGAAGCTAGTGTTCAGGCCTTAACCAGATCGAAGGTTCGGGAGCTCGCTGCAAAGGCGGTAGTTGCGGGGCCGACGTTATCAAACAACGAAAAAGGGTCAGAGGCGCAGCAAGCTGATATTCCGAGCACGCCCGAACTGAATAAACTTGAGTCTGTAACGTTAAAGGCGCCAGATACTGGAGAGGAAACGCCCGACGCGGGAAAGTTAGAAGAGCTATCTACTGATTTGCTCATCGCGCCTACGTCAGACGGACTTGATAGGTTGCTAAAAGTCAGCCGGTCGGCTTTGATAGCCGAGCAAAAAAAGGATGGCAGCCTGGAAAACGTGCGCTGCAATGTCAAAGAAGGTATCGCCAGGAAAACTGCGCGTTTTGTGGAAAGAGGTGGAGTCCTGTACCGGAAGTATCTAGACCGCCGAGGAGTGGAGTTCGATCAGCTGATCGTTCCTCAATGCTATCGTCAGGATCTGTTGCGCTTGTCGCATGGGGGTTCGTGGTCCGGACACCTAGGAGTTAAGAAAACTAAGGACCGTCTCTTGCAAGAGTACTATTGGCCAGGGTGTTTTCGGGACGCAGACCATTTCGTGAGGACATGTGACACTTGTCAGCGGGTGGGCAAACCAGGGGACAAATCGAGGGCGCCGTTGAAATTGGTACCTATCATTACGGAGCCTTTTAGACGGCTCGTTATTGATACTGTGGGACCTCTGCCGGTAACAGCCACGGGGTACAGACACATTTTGACTGTGATCTGCCCAGCGACAAAGTTCCCTGAAGCAGTGCCGCTTAAAGAACTCAGCTCAGTTGAGATAGTTAATGCACTACTGTCCATATTTGCGCGAGTTGGTTTTCCTGCAGAAATTCAATCAGATCAGGGCACAGTGTTTACTAGCGCTTTGACGACAACTTTTCTCGAAAGGTGTGGGGTAAAGCTGTTACACAGCTCAGTGTACCACCCACAGTCGAATTCCGTTGAGAAGCTCCACTCCGTCATGAAGCGCGTGTTGAGAGCCTTGTGTTTTGAACATCAAACTGACTGGGAGCTGTGTCTGCCTGGGGTGATGTTTGCTTTAAGGACCGCGCCGCATGCGGCTACGGGGTTTTCGCCAGCTGAACTGGTGTACGGTCGCTCGCTTCGATCTCCGCTTCGCATGCTTCGAGAATCATGGGAAGGTAGGGGCGACGACCCAGTCGTGGTGGAGTACGTACTTAAGCTCCTCGAACGCTTAAGAAGGGCACAGGAGTTGTCAGGTGAAGCAATGACAAAGGCCCAGCAGAGGGCCAAGGTTTATTATGATCGGACAGCCAGGGCCCGTCGTTTTGAGGTTGGCGATGAGGTCATGATATTGCGCACATCGCTAAACAACAAACTAGACGTGCAGTGGGAGGGCCCAGCACGAATTGTTCAGAAACTGTCGGACGTTAACTACGTGGTAAGTCTGCCAGGAAAGCGGAAAGCACAGCAAGTTTACCACTGTAATCTGCTCAAACCTTATAGACAAAGGGAAGCAGTGGTGTGCATGATGGTAAACGTTCCTGAAGAGCTTCCAGTCGAGCTTCCGGGACTAGGCTCAGTGACGAACAGGGAAGACACCGGTCAAGTCATTAGTGACCTTATCAGTAAAGCACCGCTGTCGCCTGAGCAGAAAACCGAACTACACCAGCTATTACGAGAGTTTCAAGGTCTGTTCTCTGAGAGGCCTGGTAGGACTTCTGTACTTACTCATGATATTGAACTTACCTCCCCAGAGCCAGTACGATCCAAGGCGTATCGGGTGTCACCCCGCCAGAGCGATATTATGGAGGCTGAGGTAAAGAAAATGCTACAGCTCGGTGTTATTGAGGCAGGTGAGAGTGATTATACCTCCCCTTTGATTTTAGTTGAGGTACCGGGCAAGGAACCTCGTCCTTGCGTCGACTACCGCAGGCTTAATTCCATCACTAAGGATCAAATTTATCCGATCCCTAACATCGAGGAGCGCCTTGAGAAAGTTAGTAGCGCTCAGTTTATTTCCACCCTAGATCTTGTCAGGGGTTATTGGCAGGTTCCACTTACAGAAGAGGCTAGTAGGTATGCGGCGTTCATTTCACCAATGGGAACATTCCGTCCTAAAGTGTTGAGTTTTGGTTTGAAGAACGCGCCATACTGTTTTTCAAGCCTCATGGATAAAGTGTTGCGGGGACAGCAAGAATTCGCTTTACCGTATCTAGACGACGTAGCGATATTCTCCGCATCCTGGTCTGAGCATATGACACACTTGCGGGCAGTGCTAACCCGCCTGCGCGAAGCAGGCTTGACAGTCAAGGCTCCTAAGTGCCAGTTAGCACAGGCCGAGGTTGTCTACCTCGGTCACGTGATTGGTCAGGGTCGTCGCCGCCCCTCTGAAATAAAAGTGGCCGCTGTGCGAGACTTTCCGCAACCGCGCACGAAGACCGATATTCGGTCGTTCTTAGGTGTCGCCGGCTACTATCAGAGGTACATCCCTAGGTACTCTGATATCGCGGCTCCCCTGACGGATGCTCTAAGAAAAACAGAGCCTCAAACAGTCGTCTGGGACGAGACCAAGGAAAGAGCTTTTAGCGCCCTAAAGAGTGCCCTAACAAGCCAGCCTGTGCTACGATCGCCAGACTATACAAAAGGGTTCATTGTTCAGTGCGATGCTAGTGAGCGAGGCATGGGCGTTGTATTGTGCCAACGGGAAAATGGAGAAGTAGAACACCCCGTCCTGTATGCTAGTCGTAAGCTGACCAGTCGTGAGCAGGCGTATAGCGCCACCGAGAAAGAGTGTGCATGTCTCGTGTGGGCCGTTCAGAAATTGTCATGCTATCTAGCCGGCTCGAGGTTTATCATTGAGACGGATCACTGCCCTCTCCAATGGCTGCAGACCATCTCTCCCAAAAATGGCCGCCTCCTGCGCTGGAGCCTCGCTTTACAACAATATTCCTTTGAGGTGCGTTACAAAAAGGGGAGTCTCAACGGTAACGCCGATGGCTTAAGTCGAAGCCCCTAACGTAGGAATCAGCCTCAAAATTGTTTGTTACTGATGTTTTTCTTCCTGAGGCAGGATTTTTTTTTTAACATATTGCTTTTGTTTAGTGTTTCAAAGTGATGATATGCTTTCTAGTGCAATTTTTCAATTTGTGGACGCGTTCTGAGTGATGCTAGACTACTGTAAGGAACTAGGCAGTGGTATAAAAAGGGGAAAGAGCCTGGCAGGGCTTAGTGAGGGTTGTGCCGTGCTTGCTGACTGAGCGGTTGAGTTTCAGCGTAGTTCTAACGCTTGCCGGGAACGAGAACAAAAATGTGAACTCTCCCGAAGTCACTTTGCAGTGTCCCGTGCGAACCTGAACAAGAGAACGAGGCCTTCTCTGTGCGCTGCGCTCAAGAAACGTCGAGGGACGCCCGACTTCGATTATGAGCATCATCGAGCGACATCCCTCCGGACAGCGGATGCAGTCCCCTGTCCATCGGGATCTCCTTCCCCCGGCGGGGCGGTCTGTTGCGTTTCGCCTGCGACACGTGGTTTTGCCGGCGCGACTGCGGCGGGGCGGCGGACATTTTGGCCCGATCGTCGTCACCGCAACACTCATCGCCAGGTGTTTCCAGGCGCGACTGCGGCGAGGCGACCGCCTAGGGATCATCCTCGCATTCCAGTCATTGTGCCCGAAACAGGCGATGCCAAAGCAGGGATCTCATTCCAGTTATTGGGCCCGAAACAGGCGATGCCAAAGCAGGGATCTCGTTCCAGTCATTGTGCCCGAAACAGGCGATGCCAAAGCAGGGATCTCATTCCAGTTATTGGGCCCGAAACAGGCGATGCCAAAGCAGGGATCTCGTTCCAGTCATTATGCCCGAAACAGGCGATGCCAAAGCAGGGACCATCTTCTCGTTACAGTCATTGTGTCCGACCGGCAGCGCCACGACAGGGTGCTACGAGATCGTGCTCGACATGGTGCTACGGCATCGCTACGACAGTGTGCGTCACCATTAGCCCATTGTACATTCACGTGCTCGTCTTTTGAGGGGTTCCTTCTTGCCCTCAACTGCGAGAGTATAAAAACAGCTGCCCCCGGACGCCAAAAGGAGGGCTCCGATTTCTTCTGTTGAGTGAAGTGCTCTCCCGTCTCTCTACTTCGGTCAAACCTGACCACCAACTCTTTGCGATGTTAAAATAAACAAGTTGTTTCGTTGTTACCAGTCGACTCATGCTTTGCCGGGACCTTCGGATGCTTCCAGTTGTACCCCAGGCCGCCAGGCCAACGCTACCCTTGGGGCTTGCGACCCAGGTACAACCACGGGCGTCAGCGCCGAGTTCCCAACAGATCGTACCAGCAAGTCAGATCCAAACACCCCGAAAGCTTCGCGTTATGTAGATTTACACGTTTGTGTTGAATGCGTATAATTATTTGGGGGTTAAACTGTTAACTCGTTAACAAGCAAGTCTATGCTGCGCTCATCGAAGCTGTTTTCAAGTTTTCTTGCCGTAAGACGAGTCATACTTCGCTATGTCACAGCTGCTTCTCTTTTTCTTGCCAGAGGCAAGCCGCACTACTCAGTTTGCATCGTGTATTCGGCACTTGAATACATTTTTCTATGCGTTCAACTTGTTTCGTTATCATGTGTTCAGATATTTACGCCCGAACCTTACACATGCGCCGAAGGAAATATGTGTCTTTTTCCAGGGCAGATGACTTTCATTCATATTTCAGGTGAATGTAAGAGACAAAATGCAGATAAAGTATGTGTAACTTTCGAATCCAGATATAATTTGCAACAATTCTGGTAGCTTTAAATTAAATTACATTATGGGGTTTTACGTGCCAAAACCACTTTCTGATTATGAGGCACGCCGTAGTGGAGGGCTCCGGAAGTTTCGACCACCTGGGGTTCTTTAACGTGCACCTAAATCTAAGTACACGGGTGTTTTCGCATTTCGCCCCCATCGTAATGCGGCCGTCGTGACCGGAATTCGATCCCGCGACCTCGTGCTCAGCAGCCTAACACCATAGCCACTGAGCAACCACGGCGGGTTCTGATAGCTTTCTTTCTGTCTTTCTTTTTTTGCAAGAGAACTTGGAAGTACAAGAGTGAAGCGTTAGGGTAATAGCGAAACTTGGGTCAACAAGGCTCACAACGTTAAAGGTTGAAAGCGGAAAATAATATATATATATATATATATATATATATATATATATATATATATATATATATATATATATACTGGAGGAAACGAAGTAAAGAGAAGACGCTGTGGAACTAAGATACGGGGAAGCAAACTTTACCTTGAGGTCACTGGACAGCGATGGTAAATTAGGCTTGCTAGAACACGCGCACGCGCTATCAGTTTCTGCTTGTTCGCCGATTGGTGGGGATGATGAATAAAAACAGGGCAGTCAGTGAGGGGGCGTCACGCGTTACAGTTGCCCGGACGCGGTAGCTTAGCGGCTATGGTGTTGCGCTTTCGATCCCGCTTATAAAGCTTACAAACCATCCATATACGCGCCTATTTTGAAACCGAATACACCGCCATACTTTGGATAACTGCTTTGCGGATAAGAGCTTTAGAAGTTCGATGACAATCGACAAAAATTTCGTACAGAGACCATCAAAGATGATTATCTCACTAAGCAAATCGCTGGCAAAGGTTATGGTGGAGCAGTCAAACACGTCAATTAATCTGTTACCAGCTTATCTACAGGGAAGGCTCGAATAATTACATTGAACTGGAACGACAGCCAATGCCACACGTCACCGAAATCGACCATAACGAAGTGAAGCGCTTCTCGAAGAGAAAAAGAAAAGTTTAATCACACGAAACGCAGAAAGGTCGACCTGAGGTACATTCCTCTAGCCAGCTACTTTCGCCTGGGGTAAGGGGAAGAGGAAAATCAAGAGGGAAGAAAGAGGAGTATGATGGGCGAAGTTGAGGACAAATGGAGAATACAAAACATAGAACAAGCAGTTAGGTTCCCACAAATCCTACAGCCCATACCCTACATTTAAAGAAAGTAAGGCCTGTATGGCCTGAAAGCTAGATTTAACGTCTTACCAAGGGCTTAAAATAACCTCTTCTGACAACGATGGGCTGTCGAGGCGCGTACGTAAGGTCATTGCGAAGCACTGTTTAACAGCAATATGTATCGAAGATGACAGCTGACGCTCAGTTTCGTGGCAGCGAGCACTAAGCTTCCTCATCTTGTCCACTCGTGACTGCTGTTTCGCGCCGCCTCTCGGCAGCGTAGACGACGCTACGTCGCTGACGGTTCGCTAGGCTTTATAATGCGCCAGCAATTATACGGGCGGTCGGCGCGCTTACTCGCCGTCGGCGCAATCTTGCTGTCCCGCTGTCCACTGCGCGTGCGCAAATCACCCGCGCAGGGTTAGACGGTTTCCGCGGGCACGGAGTGCGTTCGGCTTCAAAAGACATTTGGCTGCAATGACGACGAAGCATATTGCATGCACGCTCAACGCTAAACTCAACCGGCTCGGCGGCGGAGCCAGGGCAGCGTTCTGCCTTTCGCTTTTGGCGAGAGCGCGTTGTTCGTTTCCGCTGTGCTACCTTGTTAGCGCCTGGCCTGAGCGAAACGGACAGTGACTGTCAAGCGAACCGTACCTAAGTTGCTTTCACTGATGTTTCACTGGACGCTGACTACTGCCAACGGTTTCCCTTCGGTCTCTCCTCGTGGACGGTCGAGGTCCGGTGCCTGCAACGCCACTGGAGACGCTCCTCAACATGCCACCGCTGCGAGACGCCTGGTGGCTGCCTGGGCACTGCTCTTCCGGCCCAGCGGAAGTTGCCACGCGTGCGTGGCGCCGATGTGTCACAGCCTCCGTAAAGCTAGAACACCGTCCGTGGAGTTGATTCCGAACGCTAAACCTTTTCCTATCGCAGTCACTGGTTCGCCATTCGGGCGAGACTCCCACGTGTTTAGTGCGCCATTGCACGCAGCTGCGGTCATGAGGAGTCATTGCAAACTGAGCAAGCGGAGGCCTACCAATAGCGCCATCCTCCTCCCCCTGTGAGCTACTTTGACTCCGACGCATCTGCAGCTGTGCCCCCGCCTGGACCCTCTCCACGTCGGAGCGTCTCGTGTATTGGGGTCACGTCACTCGTTTAGATACGGAAAACCTGTCACGGTGAGCAAAGAAAGCTTTTCGCTTCAAAAGGAGAAGCAGCAGATTGTGCAAAGAAAAAATACATACTACGTACTGATTTATATTTCGCAATTAACTAAAACATTTCCCAGTTCTTACCAAATGCATACGTTCTTCAGTTCTTTCTTAATACGGTCCTCAAGGGTTACAGAATCTAGCATTTCCTTCTTTAGATCACTATATTCAAGGCTGCATCAACGTTGCGGCGAACTCCTAGTCTCACGCGCGAAATAGGGACATGTTGCCAAATATGTTTTTGCGGCACAAATTGATTTTGCATTTGTCACCAGCTATAGTGTCTGTTTCTTTAGGCCGTTCTATGTCTAGCCTGCTGATAAGAAAAGGAGCCGCAATGACTGAGCAGTGACGAAGCGTATGCTTGATAGCAAACTAGGATCGTTCGCGTAGGTGATTTGCCACGGTACCCGGCCGCTGAAGACGCGAACCACGTTGCGGAAAAAACAGGTGCACAAAAAGCCGTCTCCAAGACTGTGCCACCAAAAAATAAAAATGCCACAGAAGAATCCATCAGCGGAAGCGTTTTCCGATATACCTCGGGACGAAGCACGCTGCGTAATGCATCCATTTCCCTTGAACTGAGGGAGCGTGATCTTTCATCATCGGGTTTCGTTCCTTTAGTCATTTCTTTTTCTTTCTGAGGGTATCTTCCTTGTGGCTAAATTTTGTGCTTTACAACTTTTGTATCCGTCTCGCTACTTTGTAGTAGCCATTCTAGCCGCCGACACCGTCTGAAGAAAGAACTATCTAAACCATGTGTATCCTGAGAGAGAGAGAGAGAGAGAGAGAGAGAGAGATTAATATAAGGAAGGCAGGGATGTTAATCAATCAAGAGTCCGGTGGGCTACGCTAGGCTGGGGGAAGGGAGAGGGGGACGAGAGAGAAGGGAGAGAGAAGGTATAGATACGTGCATGGACAGTACTTGAGTTAAAGCCGCTCGCGCACACCAGACGTTCTGAGAAAGCACAAAAGTGCCTTCACTGCTTTCTGAGCCGATGATCGGTGGGGACGGTGTTCTAGTAGTGTCTGTTCACTCAGAGGACGATCATTTAGTTTGCTCAATGTATTGGACAAAGATTGTCTTTGTGTTTGAAATTGAGGACAGTGGTACAATAAGCGGTCAATGTTGTCCTGAAAAGGCGGAAATGGTAGGTGCAACGATTTGCTTGTTTGTTAGTTGGTTCTGGAAGACATAAAAACAACTATTTCGGGGGCCTCCATTCCTAGACGTAAGCGGTATCGTGGGGTGACAGCTGCCAGCGGAATGCAACTGAGGCTAGATGAAAGTAAACAGCGGTTAATGCGGCTTACTTTTACATAGTCTTTAACTCATTTGCCATGTTCAGGAGCGTTGACGCCACAGCACTGGTCGCACCGACAGCGGGACAAAATAACAGAGAGAGAGAGAGGAAAGGGGAAAGGCAGGGAGGTTAACCAGAGAAAAAGATCCGGTTGGCTACCCTACACTGGGGAGAGAGGGGAGGGGGAGGTAAAGTGGTAACAAAGTAGAGATAAGGAAAGGTAGGAGCGTAGACACACAATCACAATCGGTCACTGGCACCGAATACTGTCATCGCACAGCACAGTGACACTTGCCGCACTATCAACATCTGTTCAGGCTACAGCCGCCTGTCCAATTCTGTCGCCCTCAAAAACCGCAACAGTGCCCTCGTCGCCCTCTGCTGCGATGGCTTGTGATGGCGGTATTTTAAAATAAGTTCCTCTGTGAGAGGTCTTTGGTCAAAGCGCGCTATCGCGGTTGCGAGTGATTGTCTCTGCAAATTATATCGAGGACAGTCACAAAGAAGGTGTTGAAAAGTCTCCTCGTTACCACAGTCCTCACACGTGGCGTCGTCGGCCCATCCAATTCGGTAAGCGAAAGACTTGGTGAAAGCCACCCCTAGCCATAGTCGACAAAGCAGGGTAGCTTTGCGACGACAGAGTCCAGCTGGAATACAAAGGCGTAGAGGGTAGTCAAGATTCTGGAGTCGGTAGTCGTGAAAACTTCCAGCGTTCCACAAGGAGAACGTGATGTCACGGCTGATAATTCGAAGTTTTCGAGCGGCATCTGTCCTTGATAACGATATCGGCTCCTCTTTGTTCCCTTGAAGAGCCGACCGAGCAGCGTTGTCAGCGTGTTCGTTCCCTATGACTCCGCAGTGACTTGGAAGCCACTGAAATGTCACGTGGTGTCCTTTCTCAGTTAAGGTATGAATGAGTTCTCTAATCTCAAATACCAGTTGGTCGTTTGGTCCGCGGCGCAGGGCCGATAGCAAAGATTGCAGTGCAGCCTTCGAGTCACTGAATATTGACCATCTTCGAGGTTGCTCTTGGCTGACGAGACGAAGTGCAGCGCGAAGGGCTGCAAGTTCCGCGGCCATCGGTGTCGTTGGGTGACATGTCTTGAAACTGATGGTGGTGGCTTTCGCTGGGAAGACCACGGCTCCAGAGGAACACTGGAGAGTTGCCGATCCATCAGTATAAATATGTACATGTTCGGCGTACCTCTCGTGTAAAAGGAGCAGAGTTAGTAGTGTAAAAGGAGCAGAGCCAGCTGTGTGGGAAAGATAATGGAAAAGATGATCCTTGCCCGTTTGGAGTGGTACCTGGAGCACTACAACATGTTACCGAATTGCATGGCTGGTTTTCGTCGAGATCGCTCTTCAGTAGACAGTGTTGTTGATCTCGCTACGTACGTCCAGCTTCAAAAGTGACGCAAAAGATTATGTGCAGCTTTGTTCTTGGATGTCAAAATAAGAGAAGGACGCCAATAAAAGTAAGCGCTGATATTGTGCTAACGGAGAGTTACCACAATGAACATAATTTTCTCTAAATGAATTTGACTTAATACAAAGGTACACCACAAATGTACATATGTGGCGCATGTGTATTTGCAGACACATGCTGTATATAGACACCAGAGTGGCAGTTGGGGCACGTTGGTAAGACAAAAGAACGTTAAAAGGCACGAACTGAACAAAGACGAAAAGAGGCACATATATGTAATACACACACAGGATGCGTGTATATATGTGAGTATACATGCTTTTTTCATGCGTCTCCATTTGGCGCCTTTTAAGTTTCTTATGTATGTAGCCATAAGGAACAAAACGAAACCCTTGATTACAAAATACAAGGTCAAAAGTCAAACCGGAATGCCCAACAGGCGCACACGAAGTGTTTCGTTGAGGCATGGATGCTCTAGAAAGGACTAAGTTTGGGGTTAGTTGGTTGCTCACGTAAAAGTGAAACGTGCTGCTGAGTTACAAGAGCGAATGAGGGAAAGGACACCAAGAACAACTGCACAAGCTTTAATTGACTAATGTTTATGCTACCCAATCAGCACATACATTCACCGATATTAGCGTGCAAAAAACAAGACACGCGTGATACAACGCGGAACAAGCAGGTTTTTTTTAAAGAAAGCAAGGTGTAAAATACCAAGGTAAGGTTAAAGTTAAGTGGTTAAAATTAGTTGGTGTTAAGTGCCAAATATAGGCCAAGTTTAGATTCTAGAACCGGCGGCGCTAGACCGGATTCTGATGCGGCAGTGTAGTACATCAAATAGAATTGGACTTCTAATGCTTTCGTGCGCGATGTCCGGTAAGAAACTTATTCCGGTTCCGCTTTCGACGAGCCAGTGAAAAGCTAACTGGCGACTATATTCTTGGTCTGTGTTCGTTGAGGGACGCACAGGTTTCACCACGGCACATACACGCTATTGCTCACCCACTTATACTTCACTAACTAAGTTTGGAGTTTTCTTCGCGTTGTCAGGAGTCTTCCTGGAGCCTCTTGAGCACGCAAAGTTCTGTGGTGATCATGTCGTAAGATGTCAGCGCCTGCAAGAAACACAGGGGCAAATGAACCCGAGGGTGCCACAACACGGCTGATTGCAGCAGTAATGACTCTACAGAGGGAAACTACAACCAGCCGCTGGTTTCCTGCGATAATGAGACTTGCTAGTGTTGTTGCTTTGCTGTGTTATTGTCGCCTACTCAGGAAACGGAAAATGAGGCTGCCGAAAGTCCGGGCTGGCGAGGATTAGCAAGTACGTGTACTGTATCTGAAGCGTACACAGCAAGCGTCTTTGAACCTTGAAAGATGCTTGTTCGTCCCATGGCTGATGTACCATCGTTCTTCAGCGGAAGCTTTAACTAAAGAACAACTCCGATTTCCTTATTCAAATACATATAGAATGAAGAAATGCCTCTATAAAGCAACCGCTGGGATGATTTGAATAAAGTTTGTTGTATTTGAAAGATAAAATTACACTCTAGTGACTCTATAAGCAGAATATTTATTTCGGGAAGTTCAAGAAATTCACGAACATCAGTTAGTTAAAAAATCGAACCACGCAGTTTAGTCTGTAACTCGGCAGCAAAAACTGATATCTCGGTCCTGTAAGTGCATGTTGGCGCGGATACAGTCCTGTGTTTCTCCGCGTGCCACACAGCGGCTGACGAAGTCGGATTCACCACGCCGGCGACGCCAGAATAGCCGAAAATGTGGCCCCTGTATAGTTCAGCGCGTTCAACGTGGCCCGTAGCAGCGTATGGATGGGCTCATGCCGCACTGCATGCGCACACAGGCGCGGAGACAACTGAACCTTTCAACACCAGGAGTTGTCAACGTGCAATAAAGTTGACGCTCAATAAAATGAGCAATAAAGTTGAAAAAAAATTTTTTACCCTACCGTGTCATGACTTAGAGCAAGGTGTTGTATAGATGCCGGTCTAACACGGATGCCAATGCGGATAGATGTAATGTCAAACGCTAGGGTCTCCATGAGAACTGAAACCATGACAAACACAAAAACGCTTTTATGTTTATGGCAGCGCAACGGAAGAGTGCGTGCGAACGAGCTGTCAAGCATAATAAAAAAAGAAATCAGGTCTATTTATTGTTAACGAGTAGAAAGAAAAAGCAAACGTCGGGATATTTGGCCACCCCGACTGGGTCCAAGTCGGGACCCGGGACGACACTTACTCAAAAGTCGGGACTGTCCCGAAATATTCGGGACGGTTGGCGACCCTTCGTACATACCGTCTCGCTGCGAAGGGAATAGATTTCTCCGACGTGCCGGTTCTAAAACATGTTTTCCTGCACCATAGCGTAGGTGTAGTATGATTGTGAAAAACTTTTCCCTTGAAGTGAGTGTTGAAAACAAGTGCATTAGGGTACCATTATATATGTGATGGTAAAAATACAAACTGTTTATCAGATGTCCACAAGTTTGAGCCATCACATACTTTTGTGTGTGTGTGTGTGTGTGTGTGTGTGTGTGTGTGTGTTTGTGTGTGTGTGTGTGTGTGTGTGTGTGTGTGTGTGTGTGTGTTTTTCTGTGTTTTCGTGCACATTTGCTATTCTTTGTTTGGAACTTTCGCATCGTTTGGGGGAACGTCTGTGAAATACGAAGCTGGCGCCGCTAGCATACGCGTAGCTGGCGCCACTTACAGGCACCAACATCATTTAGAACACACAAAACAATAATAAATAAAACGCCGCCTGAGGATGGGGTGTAGGACGTAAGAAGATATTAGAACATCTGTGGGTGGGACCCGTGATTCGGAACTTTTATCCTTTGAGAAAGCGTTAAATACGACACGACGCAAAACGCTTACAGAGGGCACAGTGAAGCGAATTGTAATTTACCCTGTTGGTAAAAGAGCTATGCACAAAAAGAACGTGCAAGTCCCTAGTGAGCTATAAGTTCCGTTAAGCTAGCGCAACAGGCATAAATACCCAGCGTAAGCCTCCTGATTTGCTATGCGGCGTACAGTGAGCGGCAAATGTTTCCGCGCCACGTGCAGGGAGCTTGCTCAACTTAAGGACCCAAAATAGCGGTGCTAGATGCTCTAGGATTCCGTAAAACGTTATGAGACGCATCAACAACATTTAAGCTTAAGCTTCCGGCTTTCGTAAGCTCAGGGTGAGGCAAACTTTTGGTTTGTTTATTGTTCGCTGGAGATGTGAAAAAGAACAAAGAAAGCAAACTTGAACTAGCGCTGTTTTGCACCATGTTAAATTAAGCATACGGGAAAGAGGAAGAAGAAAAAAAACTGGCTGTTTGTGTGCATGTGACGAAAGATAACTTTAAGCCTACACTTACTGAAACTCGCGCTACCATTTGACAGTAATAAAACAATAAGCTTGCAAACCGAAAACTGCCGAAACATCATCGTTATTACATGCTCAGAAATTAAGCCGTCTACGGTGTGCACGTTTGCTGGAAGCATATTAAAAGAGGAATTACCACTACAAGCGTGGGTGTTAAAGCTCTTTGAAATTAAAATTAATAAGTGATTCGCGCGATTTTATGATCGCTGCCAGCGTGCGTTTTATCCTGCCCGTGCATTATGGAGGTGTTTCTCCTGATAACACCTCTTGGAGTTAGCCGTACATGCAACTAAAGAATGTAACGTTACGGTTAGCTTTACAATAAGTACAATCTTCTTTCTTTTTTTCTAGAATGTTTAGGTTAAATACGCGTTACGGGACCATATGCCGTATTTTTTTCTAATATTGTTGCATTATTTTAAACCAGCGTAAATTATACGCTCAGTGTGACATGTAGTCGGTTCAAGAGGTGTTATTTGCTAACTGACCCCTTTTGCAACCTTTGAACTGCTGATTAGAAGATGTCGCTGATCTATTCAACTCTAGCAAGCGTAGCAGACAAAGCAAATCTCGTAGTTGCTATTTAAAATACAAGAGGTTCAGTGTTTCCACTATGGTTTCCACTAGTGTCTTCGAACACTACTTATGATCGCGATCCATCAGTACTTCTTGAAAATGGTAAATAATCCTGCGAAAGTTAACAACTGCAACGCGAATCCTAATATTGTGCGTATAATAGCGCGACTGGTTCCTTTTTAATGACGACGCCTCTAAAAATATCTAAACACTTCTAGTCTAAACACATCCCAAATTTAAACGCATCATCAAAGTCGCTGAGAAATCGGGCTACGACTTCTATCTACGCGTCCTACAGAACTATATTTTTTTGTGCCCGACAACAGGAATTTTTGCGTATCAAAAAACAAACAAAAAAACAAAAAACAAGAAAAACAAACAAACAATGCGCAGATCTCTTCCATGGCCCCGTTAATCATTCACACGTCCATATATAGATTTAGCAACGAGCACAAAGAGGAACGGGAGGATTAGTCTCTTCAAAACTAGTTTAACTTTCCAGTGATGTCCTGGCGACCCTCCTTCCCAGAAAACTGCCGCTTTCATTTTTGTTTTTTTGGTCCTGTTTCATACCACGGAGGTGCTAATCTTAATGGAGCCTAGCAAATAGTACTCGATTGGGATGAGGTGTTGTGATAAAAAAAAAACAATAAGCCTAGAAACAACTACATACGCGAACTGTGCCTTTTTTTTCTTTAGGTGTGAGATTACTGCTGATAAGTTTGTACCTGTGGGATCAGTATAACCACTGATGGTCGTAAATGTGTTTTATGTTCCAGCGCTTCGCACTCTCTGCACGTACTTTTCTAAACGACTGAGCATTAGGAGAGAGCAGCCGTTATCCAAGCAGGAACTGTGCATTATGGGAGATGATGCAGAGCGTCATTTGGAGCTTCCCGTAGGGACAGCGTTTCCGGTTCAGGTTTTCTTTTTTTTTTCCTTCTATTGTAATTGAAGTGGAGATAACCAGATGCCTCAGTAACCAACTTTTTTTTCCCTTCCGCGAAAAGTCTTGGCATTAAACTGTGAACCTTCCCTGTTTATATGAATGAGAACATAACGAAGCTTATTGGAAAGCACGGGCTCTTGATCGCATGAGTATTTTCTGTTGTATATGACAGGGGCGGGGGGGGGGGGGCAATGTGTAAAACAAGGCAAAAAAAAGTACGTGAAACAAATGGTCTAGAACGACGTGACTTGGTACCCTATGTTCTATCGTTCTCTTGTCTCGCGCTTATTCATGCGTTTTGCTCGGGACTCAGCCATGATGGTACGAGAAGGTCATGTTTGTCAAGGTCATGCGCTAGCTATCTATTATGCATGATATATGTATTTTGCAACTTCCTGTTGTTCCGCTTGTGCGTAGTTGTGCTCTTGGTAGGTCTCTTTTTCTTTTAGCATGGCGCGAGGTACTTTCATTATCCCATATCATATTTGCCTTTTATTTACTATTAGGCTTTGTGCTATAATTTTGGGACAGTGGTTTGTTTAGTAACTGGGGGCAGACTTAAAACAATAAAATAAAGCTGTTATGCATGAGCCGTTCGTAAGGGTGGATGCCAGTCAAACGTGATGACATACATTTATTAGCAGAAACAACCTCCTAATAGAAAACAACGCTGATACGAATGAGAAGCTTCGTGAATTAGCCCACGTACTTCACCATATTGTCGCACTGAATAAGAAACAACATTATGGGCTAACTATCTGGTTATCAGAGTTCCCTATTCGAGACCGCCGAGAAAAGGCTGGCACAAAGCACTAACGCTTGAGAGTGCACCTCACAACCCCTCATTCGGCTGTTAATACGGCCCTGTTTATTTATTTATTTATACTTACACTACGCAAAGCCACGTGCTACTAAACCACAGAAGAGGGCGTCTACCTTAAAGAATGCGAAGGCCACGATGAAATAAGGCACTCACTCTGTGTACATCTTACAGCAGACGGTGAAGAAAGTATATTCGCGTGAGGTTGCCTGCGATACTTGGCGGCTAAGTTGAAAGACGTACAAACCGTCAACGCTTTTTTGCGTACTTTAGGTAAAATCGGCGAGAGGAGGAAAAAGTTCGTCTTTCAGTCTGATTTTGCTTCTTGACGCAGCGTCGTACGCATATACTTAGGTTAACGAGCTGACGGTGAAAATGAAACTTTTTACTTTCTGAAGTTTCCTTTTCAGCATGCGAGTCATCTTTTAGAGTACATGGCTTTACACCCGCTCCGGTCTGAATGGAATCTTATGCTGCCACGTTGTGTTGCGCAAGTTTTTAGTTCTGGACCTAATACAACTTCATATTTCTCGTTCTTCATGCAGTTTGCTATATAGCTGTGCCGTTAGACGTCAGTTGTCCTCGTGCGTTCGCCGTAGCTATATATGGCAGCAATCGATCGTGGACAATTGTCTTTCAAATTCACCTGGTCAGCGGTGCTTGCCAAGTCCTATCGCATCACCTGCTTTAACTTTCGCGCTAATGTAGTTTTAAGCTATTTACTTCAATTTTATACGTTTCAGTATGCGGATGATAAATAATCAATTTCGGGGCATAATGCATACACTGCCTATCTCGATTTAACAACGGAAGTTACAAGAACGGGTATTTGCATGGTAATTGCACCGTGACTGGCGACGAGGAAGCGCAGGGCGTTCTTTATCACATCGGCAGCGCTCGGCCGGCAGCACGCATTTTCGCCTTCATCCAGCGGGAGCCGCCCTTGTTCACCGAACGCACGCTTTAGAGCATCACGACACCACTTGCGCAAGCGCTACCTCACCTGGCTTCTTTCATATTTCACGGGCTTTGTTTGCAACCCAGAAAAAAGGACTACGTGGGACGTCTCGTACTGGAAACGACTGGATCGGTGGTTTATGAAGGTGCTCTACAAATCTGCCTGTCATACTCGGGGTCCTCAGCCAATAATTAAAAAGTTGGGTAATTAAATTTGTATAATTGGTGAGTTATGAGGAAAAAAATATGTCTGAATTAGTATGGGCTATTGCGAATAGTATGCGTTCGGTTCAATTCTCTTCCGACGCATTGTTCATATTTAAATTCTTGGCTCAAGTTATGTGGGTCACCCTGTGTATAGGTGCTTATTTATTACACGTCGTGAAAGTATCATTTGACCTCTAATTTTACACAGCATCGCAGGATTAAAATTTTCGTGTAATCTTTGAAATGAAATTTTGCACGTACGATGACGCAAAGAAATATCTCACGTTCTACTTCACGGTATGCCTCTGGATGCAAGTGTTAATGCACTATATTCTTTCAAATATAGATCAAAAAGTACCAGATCCTAAAGTTGCCTTACGTTAGAGCATATTGTTCAGGCAGTCAGGCTTAGAGATGCCGCAACTCAGTTTCAAACACGTGACAAGTTCTGACACGCACGTCAGCACGAACAAACGCATTCAGTGACGGCATACTGAGGGGCCACGCGTCGACCAGTTTAGTGACGAAAAACAGCAGCCAAAGCAGAAGAGTCACCTCGATGGCGTTGGGGCAGCGTTGTTTATAAAGTAACTTCAAGATTTCCTTGAGTTGAAACACCGTACTGAATGGAACTGATGTTTCATTCGTTTATTACTTTTTCTCTTCTCTCTCTCTTTTCTTTTTTGAGTGGTCCCGCATGTGAAGAGTAAGTAATGCTCAAGAATACTAGCTCTCAATACCTTTCTCTCTCCCTTTATTCTTGATTCCGTAACAGCCTCATCCCTCCATCTAAAACGATAAGGCTATTCTGAAAATAAAAAAAAAAGATTACGCAGATGTTTTGCTTTTGAACAGTCGTGAAATTACGCAAGGTAAGAATAGAAACGCTAATATAGTAGGAGCCCCTATTCTAGGCGTCGCGTCAACTACTATCAGTTCTCTGGGGTAACACAGCGCAATACTCATTACTGTGCAATTACTGAACCTCCGCGGGACCATTTATATGAGCACGCGTGCGCCGTACCTTTATATTTAGGGCGCAGGCTCGGGCCTAGAAAGAAGCCGTCTCACAATGAGCTGGCGCCGGAACTTGTCGTCGTGACAACGGTCTCCTAAACGAGCAATGCAGCAGGCATCCGGGCCCTTAATACCTTATGCTAACTTGATCAGTGGGCCGTTGATCCATCCGAGTTTTTGCACTGTCTCCCTATTGCATCTCGGCGAAAGTAAGCCGCAGCTAATGTGTAACAACATTATAGTGATCGGACAAGCAAGATCACATAAAAAGAGCTTTCATTCTTTCAAGTCGCCTCGTTTCTAAGGTAATGATTTGTAGACGTCAGAAAAGCTAAAAGCGGCATCTAACGGTTTCTCTATGCTTGAGCACTGTTCTTGCTGCTGTTACAGTTGCTGCGGGAAGGTGGATTTTAGTAATTTTGTGTTGAAGATATGCAATGTTTCTGAATTTCTGTTTGTGCCGTGCGCTTTCTTTCTATTTAGATGCAAAAGTACGGAACGGTAGGTCACATCAGAACTGGCTATCCCAAAATCTCAAAATTCTCGAAATATGCTGTTCACTTCACGCGCATATTGTGAGTCTCCAGGTAAATTTTCGTGTTTTATTATTTGTTTCCCATGGTCCTTGAAAAAATGGTGAATTAACTGACACTTTTTCAAAACGTTTGGAAGTCCGCATTTTGCTAAAGATTTTTTTTTATTACACATTAATTATACAGGCATTTACTTTTACATTCATGCCTTCACGGCACAGAGGAAATGTTCTAAATAGAGATTTTGTAGGAGGGAATTATATTTGGTTTGTAAGCGTTCGGGAACAGTGATATTGTTTCAAATGAAATAGCAAACGGATGCGAAGAGGATAATTACTATTCCGCAACAGCACCACTTACGACAGGGAAGAGCAAAAAGAATATAAGAATAGCCCCTGTTGTAAGTGGGGCTTGTTAGAGTATGCGTTGTTGCCAACGCCCAGTTTACAATTTTAATAAGAGGAAGGTTTCACTCAAGCGAGCATTTTCATCTCCGTTTTTATCTTTTACTTCATGCAAATAGTTTTTCTTTCTGTCCAAAAAGCTATCAGGGGCCAAAATAAAACACACACAGATCGGATAGGCACCTTCAAGACTCTGTCAATCATCCCC
Source organism: Dermacentor variabilis (assembly GCF_050947875.1). Taxonomy (NCBI): domain Eukaryota; kingdom Metazoa; phylum Arthropoda; class Arachnida; order Ixodida; family Ixodidae; genus Dermacentor; species Dermacentor variabilis. The sequence goes on along the minus strand of NC_134571.1, from coordinate 45,266,483 downwards.
CCCCCCTCTTCTCTCTTTTTTTTTTTTGCCAGAATTCGCCCAACGAGATACACTTGTGAAAATTTAACAAAATGTGAAGATGTGTGTTCCTCGCATGCGATACCTCGTCACGCACAATCCGAGAGTCCTTATCGTATTCATCTATGCTGCATTTTAGAAGTCCAGTCGTTAGAACAGTACAATAATAAATTAAAAGTTGCAAAAGAAGTCAGCACGCTGGAAACAATACACTTCGGACGTGCAGCGCATTAGCATTATTTTTTCCACCTGTACATTTCTGGCGCAGAGTCGGTTGTTCACCTGATAGTTTCTCGCCAGGTAACTGTGAATTTCCCCTGATAACGCAAGAAACAGCACAAGTCAGATGACGTCTGAGTCCGGGCTGAAGAACATGATCACTGACGCGTTTTCGCCAAGTAGTCGTTCAACATTTATTGCGCCAACCATGGTTTGGGCACAAACATTCTGAAATTTATATGTTCCATTTCTCTACAGAAGTGACCCGAAGTGTTCATGCGCTCTTGGCTGAGGTGGGTCCAAGCACATGAGGAGGTCTCTAGTTAATGGCCCGCTTGCTGTACGTTTCTTTTCTTTTTCTCTATTCTTTTCGCGTATACCTGACGCTATAGTGAAGCCTGTTACAGTATTTATGCGCGTGCACCTCTCTGGAAGTGGATGCGAGTGAAAAGGTCTCCATCGTTCGCGGACCGATTGCTGTGCGTTTCATACATTGATTCGGTCGTGTCTTTCTCGTTGCTTTGCATATTCATCGCGCTCCGAAAAGTGCGCGCAGCTTTTTCCTTCGCACCACCGCACAATCGGGTTAGTCGTCTGACGGCGGTCCTTTTGCTGAACAGGTCGGCTAGACGGCGAGACAGCGCAGCCCAGTCGTATCGTTCAGCACCGCAATGTGACCTGGCAGTTTTATGGCGCGGTGCCCGTGATCGCTCAAGCCGGGCGCCATCCTCTCGCGTTTGCGCGTCGGGTGAGCTTCGCTGTCGTAATCCTCTCGAACCAAGTTAATCGCAAGGATGGCGAGACGATGCTGAATATGAATTAGCCTCGATTATTCAGAGCAGTGCAGGACTTTCAGAGCAGGACTTTCTTAGCGCAGAGTCATACTCGCAGATGTAATGGAATGTATAGATGCCTTATTTACGCCGCAAGGCAAAATTTACAACAGCGACGGACGACGACGACGGCGGCGACGACAACAACAACAACAACAACAACAACAACAACAACAACAACAACAACAACAACAACAACAACAACAACAACAACAACAACAACAACAACAAAATTTGCATCGAAAGTATAACCGCTGCCCGTAGACGCACTCTTGGTGTGTGTTTGTGACGTGTTCGTGTGTGCACAGTGCTTGTTGATATTTTCTTCTTGCTGCCCTTTTTTATTATTGCTAGCGTAAAAAGCTGTTCATTTTGTAACAGCCGGCTCTAATGCAACCTACCTTAAAAATTTTCTGCATTGAAAATAAAACCTCGAAATATACATGTTACCTCCCTTACCAACATCATGTGAACAAAGCTAAGACTGCAGATGTTGCACTTTTAACTCATCCGTTCCACTTGTCCGCATTGTATACTGAGATAAACGAGTTGTTATTTCCATGAGAGTATCGGGTTGTAATGGAATGCCTAGGGCCTGAGCTATTGCCTACTTGTTTCCATGCGTCAGACCACTAACATTTTGGGGCATGGGCCAGAAATACAGGTAAAAGGTGATTTAAATATGACTTCGTAATGCCTATAACCGCGTATTCTTATAACGTCTACCTATACATGCCTATTTTTGTTTCTAGGTGTTTCTCTTTTGGGTGCGATTTTTGTTTCGAAAGCACATTCGGTTACACTTTTCCACAGGACCTGGTAGCATTGGCAGACGCTGTTGCTAATGGCAACGCGCCTGATGATGTGACTATGCAGTAAACCGTACGCGTTGTCAACCTTAGTGGAGCTTTTGACGGCTTCTCACCGTCTGCATGACGCAGCCTAAACCGGAGAAAACGACGACCAAAAAATTTCCTTCAGCCATGGACATGCAACACCACGTTACACAGCAGGTGGGTATCAGAGAGGGAGGGGTGAAGGTTTTCAATAAGGGCCGCGATCTTGCGCGCGTTAAAAAAGCCGATGTTCTGTTTCGTATTCTGCGATTCTCCTATAGTGTCAGAACAAACGTATTATAAGCCTGTTAGCTGCATAGGCAGACCGACAAGAAAGTGGTTCTCGTGTGCCCAGAAAAGCAAATAGAAGCGATGATTGCGCAACATGATTACTGCCTTTTCAGACCTCACAAGTCAGCGGTAGGTCAGCTTTCTTACCATGAAAATTGGCTACGCAGATTCAATAAGTAAAACAAGTCGTGTTTTGCGGACACCTTAAATGCCTCTTTCAGTCCCTATCACGCAAAACAATTAGATATTAAGTGCCAGCTTGAAGTGCTTAGAATTCATATTATTAGTGCGTAAATATCAGGAGCCAAATTCACAAAGATTTTCTTCCGTAAGTGTTCTTTGTTATTGACCAGTCGCCTTCGTGCTGATATGTTGAACATCGAGAATTTTCTCTTATGAAGGGTTCTAGCTCAAGCGTTTTTTGTTAGTACGGTTCTCGGTCTCTAGTCATGTCGTTAAACAAAGGCATACTGGCTAAATAAAAGAACAGCCCCGTGCTGAAACATAGTGTTCACGTGCATTAGGTATGTCAATTCTAAACGTTGCTCAAATTTCAAATGATTGCATCATAGCCCGCATCAGCCTGTCTTCATTGGAGCTCTCTAGACACTTGCAAGTCCAGTACTAGTCTCTTGTAGCCATCAGTCTCGCCAAAGAACACAGAACTACCAACCGTACAAAGATACGCATTGGGCGGTGACCTGTAGCATTGTTTGAACCGCCCAATCCAAAGCTCTCCTCCTTTATAGGACATCACTTTTGTTTAATTTAAAAGTAAATAGCATCGGACTACTTGGACAGGTTTTTCTTATCTAACTGGTTGACGAGAGGCGAGGGTCACACAGAAAGGGAGAATGTAGCCAACCGATTGGAGGAGGGTGGTGCCGGCGTCTGCGATTGGCCCGCTTCCCTTTGCTTGCCTTGCAGTGACTGGTCCAGAATGCCCGTGGCGTGCAATGGAAGGTGAAAAATGGTGCTAGAACTGATCGTCAGCGATGACGCGTTGGTAGAGCGATGTCGTATGCGAACCGAAAGAGCTCGACCAACTGTATACTGCCGCGCAACTTTTTTTTTCTTTTACGCAAATAAATCCGTTTTCCCCGGCAGCTATGATTAGCCAGAATCAGAGCGATAGGTAGACAGATGTCTTCTATTCCTTTTGGAACGGGCAGCGTCAGGCTACTGCGAAAAAAAATTCGATTTCCTTAGGCATATTAATGTATCTTTAATGTGCACACGTTGCTTGGACGCGGTAAGTTTTCGCTGTTTAGTAACGTCGCGTGAAAGAAAGCCTACGTGGGCGCCTCCTGAATACTTTTCGCCATTAGCGGAGGGCTAATGACGAAAACGCTCTGGAAACAGAAAAAAAAATTTTTTTTCGGTCTAAGAAGCAAGACCTCGACGTCCCCACGTGGGAGACCTAGGCCCAGCCAACTAAACTGCTGGTTTCAATAAAAGCTTGTTCCTCCTCTTCAGTCTAATTATGCATAATCAGTGTACACACATCACATCAGATGCGGAGTTTTCATTGTTTTTGTGACGTCGGGTGACAAACAGGCGAATCAGGGGTAGCCCGAAAAATCATTGACCAATCGTTGAGAGCTGATTGCAGAAATTCAATAGAAACAGTTCGATATATATTTGTTTTATAAGGCCCCTGATATATTTCTTCCTCAGAGACCGATCTAATTGAGAATCATTATCTCAGTTTTTTTAATGCATCATCATCATCATCATCATCATCATCATCATCATCATCATCATCCTGGTTACGCCCACTGCAGGGCAAAGGCCTCTCCCATACTTCTCCAACTACCCCGGTCATGTACTAATTGTGGCCATGTCGTGCCTGCAAACTTCTTAATCTCATCCGTCCACCTAACTTTCTGCCGCCCCCTGCTACGCTTCCCTTCCCTTGGAATCCATTCCGTAACCCTTAACGACCATAGGTTATCTTCCCTCCTCATATCATGTCCTGCCCCCCCCCCCCCATTTCTCATTCTTGATTTCAACTAAGATGTCATTAACTCGCGTTTGTTCCCTCACCCAATCTGCTCTTTTCTTTTCCCTTAACGTTACACCCATCATTCTTCTTTCCATAGCTCGTTGCGTTGTTCTCAATTTAAGTAGAACCCTTTTCGTAAGCCTCCAGGTTTCTGCCCCGTACGTGAGTATGTTTAACGTGAGTACGTTTAATGTTAGACTGGGTCAAAATTATTCGGAATCAGAGTTCCATGAAAAATACGAATGTCAGTCCAGTTTTAGCTTGCCTCCATTAAAACAGTATGGCAGTGCGACGATCGCTTACATAAGTACATATGTACAGCACACTTGAAATCTAGTTGGCGTGCCCAGGCTTAGGTAATATTCTGCTTTTTGTGATATTCGGCATCCAGTAAACGTTCGACCTTGCCTTTGCGTTCACCATTTATATGAAGCAGGTTCACTATACTTGTGTTGAAACAGAGTTAACGTCCTTTTCGAGAGGAGAATTAGAGAAGAAAGTTGAGCTATAGTTGGTGCTTAATACAGACTTGAGACATCATTAACTAGCGCGGAAAAGACATCGGTCTACAGCAAGAAGCACACAGGACAGGGCAGGGCACATGCACCGTATGTCCCACCGCCTCAAGAAGGCAGCAGGGAAATGTGGTGTTCCGGTCGTTTTCTAGGGGCCGCAAAAGCTATCGAGAATGAGCCACATGGTGAATGAATGTCAACGTACTGACGCCTGCTTGAAGAAAGCATGCCACCTGCTTAGTTGAGTGCCATGTGGCTGTAGTTTACATGATTTCCCTATCGTGCAGCAACTACTATATTGGCCGAACGGGTTGGTGTTTAAACGATCGCTTGAGGGAACATAGGGCAGCTGTCAGTGCCTCAGCGACTGGTGGCCATCTGGCTGGTCACTGCCGTAGGTGCTCGCGCACCACGCATTTTCATAGCACTCGTGTGCTCAGCCGGATGCAGATCGATAGAAAAATATTCGATCATTTTGTGCCAATAAAGCGGGTCATAGGTGTGTAAGCGCCCCGTCAGTGGCTTTCAACAACAAAGAATGTTCATACCTGGAAAATAACCTCTCCATCGATTTGTTCCGATTGCTCCTGTGTTTGAAGGGGGAAAGGGAAAAATGAAGGTTCCTTCCTTGCATCTAGGTTCTGCACATCCCACATGCCATAATGTTTCCTTGCAGTAAAAATTCAGTTGAAAACTAGCGTTCTGGTCCTGTGTGGTTCTAGATGTCGTCCGACGTACTTCTCGCGCTAGTTAATGATGTCTCATTTCTGGAGGAACACAAGAATTCTAAAAAAATATGAGGATACAACGCACGTCTTGGAATCACTGTGAAGCGAATCTTTAGTGAAAAGGTCATATAAATGATATACAGGTAAATTAAATGAGTGGAATTGTGTTTATTTTCATTCAATGCAGCGTTTGACCTCGTGTCATGTTTGTTCATAAACTTCAGTGGTTATAAATTTTATTCCTTTTTTTATTACTTTTATTACGCAGAACACAGGTGCACTCATTTGCACTATTTTCTGGGTTAATCCCGTGCCAAATGAATCGGTTTTCTGTATGTTAGTCGGCAAGACAGCACCGAAAGAAGCGAAGCCCGTTATATATATTGGTTAGAGCATCGCACACGCAATGCGAAGACGTGTGATCGTTCCCCACCATTAATTTTATTTAATTCAATTTGTAAGCACAAGTAATTTCCTCTATGTTGTTCTCGGCGTCTTTGCTTGTTGTCTTCTCATGATATGATTATCGGGCCCCTCGGTTAACCCCTTCTTCTCATCAATATATATATATATATATATATATATATATATATATATATATATATATATATATATATAGTAAGAATGTATAGATCCTCACTATATATGGAGGCAGCTGCACGACACTCTATTAATCCCACAAAAAGGACTTACGACTACAGCATTGTTACTTAAAATTTCGTGCCTCTAGCATCACGATCTAAAATACTACCAGTTATTGCGCAGGGTCTCGAATCTCTCCCTAAGCTCTTTAAGAGAACGGCGCATTTGAGTCGGGCCACCGACAGGCTTAGGCAAAGCGTTTTGGACAAGCCGCACTACTTTGAAACTTTCCAAGTTTCAAAGCAGTGCGGATTTCAGTGATGTGAATTTCGAAAAAAAAAATAGTTTCGGCCAAAATGGCGTGAAGTACAATGCGTACTGTTTCGGTGTGACTCAAACCGAGCCACGAGGGATGATACGAACCACTGAGCCGCTGTAAGACCTCTTAGAGTAAGATGACTAGGGTGCACTTTATACGGTTGCGAACTCGCCGCATTGAGCGTTCGCCTTCGATGATGGTGGCACAAACCAGCGCACTTGGCAGCGCAGATGAAGGAACAACCGTGAAACTTTGCGCATTCCGGAATCGCGCACTTGACGACGTGTATAGAGGAAATAAGCTTCCAGAAAGCCCCCACCGAGAGCCTCTTTAACCAAAAGTAATCCCCGAATATAAACGAAATTGTTTTGTAGTGTGATTGGTGCCAATTCTGCGATGGTGCGTATCTGTACAACGACACGGATATCATTTTAGGTCCTGGAAATTAAATATAATCGAGATTAGAATAGAATGTTTATTTCAGCGCGAGTAAATATGTACGCACGATTAAATTTCAGTCTGTATAAACCTTGTGATTCGTGTGGATGGCTGGAGGTCGCGGCTCAAAAGGACGTATTCCGTACAACATTGTTCCTTATAAGTTCCTTACAGAGCTCTGCTTCATCTGAGTGAGCGGGCAAAGACTGTTCTGCTTGAAACGTATAGTGAATCCTGGCTAACTGGCACACTTCCTAGAAGCTGGAAGAGCAGTCGCGTAGTTCCGCTACTGTAGCCTGGCAAGTCTCCAGTGGAGCTTTTATCTTATCGCCCAATTGCTCTGGCGCGCTGTGTGGGCAAACTGATGGAGAGGATGATCCTTGGACGCCTGGAGTGGTGCTTCGAATACACGTCTATCCCGATGCCATGGCAGGACTCCTGAGTGGCCACTAATCTATTAATAACGTCGTCGACCTGGTTAAATACGTTCAGCACAAAAAGGATGTAAACGTATCTACGCTTCTTCCTTACTCGACGTCAAAGGGCCGTACAGCAACCTTACATATGAAGCCATCCTAGCCGCTTTCGAAGAGGTAGGTCTCGGTGGTCAGATGTTTAGATGGATGTATAGCTATCTCTCTTTGCGATCTTTCTTTGTCAGCACCGAGGAGGGCCACACTCCTGTACATTACACCTACTGTGGCGTCCCCCACGGTGGTGTACTGAGCCCTACGTTGTTTAACATCGCGCTGATTGGTTTTCTTGATAACCTTCCAAACACAGTTAAATTATCAATGTACGCTGACGACATATGCGTTTGGGCGTCCGGAGTGACACGCTCACAGCTGTACGCAACGCTCCAAAAATCTACCACTCAGACTACACTCTACCTCCGCAATCAAGGCCTGGAGATTTCATCGGGTAATTGTGCACTTGTGGGATTTACGCCTAAGCCCATGACGCGCTACAGGGTATTAATCAATGGGCAGATGATACTCTTCGCACCGTCTGAAAAATTCTTGGGTGTCATAAATGACAGAGATATATCATGGAGCCCCCCTGTATTGTATAGGAAGAAGTGATTGGCAGCTTCCGAAGTTCTTCGCTGGAAAGACCCCGGGAATGTCCACAAACACGACGTGCAACTATATAGGGTACTTTTTCTCGACGTTTTGCAGTACAGCTTGCCAGCATTGACTAGCGCAAGTTAAACAAGCCTACGTACGAACAAGCCTACGTATTATTCAAAGTGTTCAGGCTGAGACGCTTCGGATTTGTCTAGGTCTTTCTAGAAGTGCGTGAACGGCGGCAACTATTGCAATCGCCAGAGACCACCTCATAAAGACCCACATCGCAGTTGAAACACAAAGAGTGCGCGTAAGGCACCTTTCCCGCACTCCTTGCCATCTAGTCTCTCTACTTGCGGAGAGACCACGTGCCTCGTTCCGTCGAAAGGTATCCGCACATAGTGAGGCTATATATGCCATCTTGCTTCACACTTGCCGCGAGGCCTTCGACTCCTCTTTGGTGCCTCAGTCAACCGAAGGTCAACCTGACAATACCTGGTCTCCGGAAAAAAGCAGATATGTCATCGCCGGCTCTTAAACAGCTTACATTGCTCCCATAAAATGAGAAGTACCGGTATTACACCCACATATGCACCGACGGCTCCATCCTGCTGAAGAGCTGTACCGCAGCTGTCGTCATTTCAGCAAAAGCCACTACTATAAAATTAAAAACATCTCAGTTGACGACACGACGGCAGCAGAACTCCCAGTGCTCCGAGTCGCACTACACTTCATTAATGACGAACCAACACATAAATGGTCGATTTTCTGCTACTCGAAAACGGTATTACAGCGTTTATTGTCAGCATTACGGCGCGGTACGCATGAGCAGTTGGTGTTTGAAAACGCAGAGGTCATACACACCTGAATGAGAAAGGACATGAAATAATTTTTCATTGGAAATAATTTTTCATTGGCTACGAAGTCATTGTAGTATCATCGGCAATGAACGTGCCGATCAAGCTGCTCGTTCAGTTCATGCAGAAGACAACCGCATATCCATCCCGCTGTATAGGACAGATGCTTCAAGGATGCTCCGCATACTTGCACGCCAATCCACTACATCAGAGGGGAATGAACCACATTTTATGCACGCCCGTTTATACTCCACGGATCCAAACTTAAGCCTCCGACTTTCACCAATATTTTTCCGAAGAGACATGGCCCTTTTGTGTAGGCTATGGTTGGGCGTGGCGTTTACCGATGCCTACGCGTTCCGCATAGGGGTGGCCGACACCCCTACATGTGGCGATTGCGGTGACGCGGAAAGAATTCGTCATATTCTTTGCCAGTGTCCGCAGTACACTGCAGAGACAATCGCTTTCCGTGGTGCTGAACCAGTTGGGCGTCCAGCCTCTGTCGGAAGAAATAATATCGACGCGAATTAACATTGAATTGGAAGGCCGTCTAAGCGCTACCGCGCTTCTTGAAATCGGCCAGCCTGTACGAAAGCCTGTGATTGGAACGAATTTTCTGTTACCTGTTTTCTTTCTTGTTTGTTTGTCTTTTCTTTTTTTTTGTTCCTTTTCTTTTTCTCCTCTCGCTCTTGGTCATCTGTACAGCTCCTATATCCTCCACCCCCGTGCAGAGTAGCAAACCGGAAACTCGCTTCTGGTTGACCTAACTGCCTTTCCTCTCGCTCTCTGTCTCTCTGCTTATAAGTAAAAAGAAAGGCACAAGAACCATGACATTTACTCTGAGAATTTACAAAAGCATAATAACGATTTCCCAGAATTAAGCAGAAATACATAGTTAAATAATCATCCAGCTAATGGTAAGTCATACATAAAACAACCGTTATCAAAATTAAAAAAAGCACATTGGCATTAGGAGACTGCGCAGTAAAGAAAATATTCAACGAGTATTCAACAACATAATCAACAATATCAACATAACGACGAGAGAGTCTACTGCGGAGGTTTCCATGCAAGAAAGGTGCCAGAACCTCCAATTTTCCCTGAGTTTACCCACTAAAGAGCGATGCATTAGCAAAGTTGTGAGAAAGCTCATAGAAGTTCGCAACATTTAGATTAGTTAAATATCAGCAACGCATATTGGAAATACTTTTTCTTTTATACTCCCGAAAGAATACTTCCATTAGTGGACTCATTCCGACGACCCGAAAGATGCTCTCGCGATTTCTTGCGCAGTTTCCCCTTGAAAAAAAGCATTTTACGCAAGATGGCGACGCCGCTAATCTTCAGATGGGCAAGAAGATCTTAAGTTGGCCGCTCAACTTATTGGCGCTTAACTTTGTTGCGCCATGGGGGGCTAACCTGGTATACACAGCCGGAAATTGTTCCGCCTGAGCCACCTCTGACTTGAGAGCAGGGGTGTGTCACCAGGTGGCGAACAGCCCGTTCTCTTGTATGAAGGCACTCAGCGGTGGTTGTACTCCCTTCGTGATTGCCGCGGGCCCTCAGTGGAAAACTACGTCTTCAAAGTTCCGGTGTGAACGATCTTTCTTTGGCAGGCTGTCGACCATCGCTTTTCTTTCTGTGTCGAAATGCGGGCATAGCCAAACAAAATGTTTGATGTCACCGATATCACCGCAAAAGGCGCAGAGCACCTAGGGAAGCGTATCGCCCAGTCTTGAATAACCAAACCAGGGTGCATGCGGATTCGGTTCTGATGCGGTACAACAGCGTTGCTTCTTCGCGAGTAAGTCCATGGGTCACAGAGGCTCGGTGTGGAGTCTGGTGGATCACCCTAAAGTGATTGCGAATTGCGTCCTTATCGTTCTAGAAGATGTTTGGCGCTCTCACTTTTGAGACGCATGTCAGCGCTAGACGTGCAAGCGCGCCAGCTGCCTCATTTCCTTGAATTCATGCGTGGGATTGGATCCACTGAAATTTTGCGTTAAGGTCATTGGTCATTGGATCTTTAATTAGAACCAGAGATACTTTGTGACCTTTTCCCGATATAGGGCACAGTTTAATCAATGTTACGCTGACTTTCAGTCCGTCAGCACCACGACGTCTCGTGCAGAATAGGCGCACAATTTTCGCAAAGCCGCGGTAATTGTGCCGCTTTCTACTGCTGAAGACGAAACTACACGATGCCGGCGGCCAAAACTATGACGCATTAAGGGAGGGTATGCAGAATACCGCTGCGCAGCTACCTCTTTATGCACACGCCGCCCCATCAGTGTACACTTGTAGGTGGCCTTAAAACACTGGGCTCAAGTGGTCCAGCACAAGAAACTTTGCTGCGGCATTGAAATGGTGCTTTTCGTCAGCAGGTGGTGTATACTGAAGATGCAGGTAACGTTCGAAAAAGGCAATGGCGGGTCTAGGCGACTCCGTTTAAGCCATCGCAATTCTAAAAATCGGAATGTGTTCACCGCCGCAAGGAAACGGGAGCCAGTTGTTGCTCTTAGCCGCCGTAGAAGCGCCGTGCCTACTGGGCGCTCGCCCAACCTTAACAGCTGCGTCAGCAAGGCCTAGCTGAGATGCTAAAAGGCGGAATGGCAGAGACTCTGCTTCATTACTAACCTTTTTGTTTGAAGCCGCCTGAGGAACTCTCATCGCCAAGCGAAGTCCATTTCTGTGCACTGTTTCCAAGCGCTAGCATTGGCTCGGTGATGGGGATATCAGCGGCAGCTTATAGAATATGCGGCTTGTTATTAGCGCAGCGTTCCATTTAAGCGTGGACATAGGATTGTTTGCCCAACGTACACCTGTTATGCGATGAAGTGCGTTGACTGTTTGCACTGATGCAGCCACAACACTTTCAACCACGCGTCGCCATGGTAGCTTGCTGTCGATGGTGACGCCCAGGAATCGAACACTACAGTTGCACGACGAATTGGATTGCCTCTAATGTTCAGCGTCAGGCGTGTTGACTTCCGCCTCACTCCCAGGAAAAGCGTGAAGGCAGATTTCTCTAGTGATAAAGATAGGCCGAGCGTCCATAAGTGGCACTCGATGATGAAGAGTGCGCCCTGAGCTATCCGAGCGAAACGTTTTTGTTTGTACCCCGATGTCCAAATACACATGTCACCTGCGTAGATGGACATTTGAACTGCCATCAAGCCTGATTTCATTGCACCTGGAAGGCTGGCCATGGCAACGTTGTGTCCCACAAGAAAGTGGGACGCCGAGGGAGATGCTTCCTTGCTTTTTCGCTCATTGTATTTCCAAGCTTAACGTCGACACATCGATGTCTAAGAAATTCATGGACGAATGGAAGAGCATTTCTTGAGACGTCCATGGCTTCGAGTCTGTTGATGAATCCTGTATGAAGCGCACAGCCGTACGCTTTGCCAGAATCCATGAAGATGTCGAAAAGTCGTCGACGCGATCGTGCTCGAAGTGGCTTAGTAAGTCCGAGACACCGTCCTGGACACTCAACCGTGAACGAAATCCTGTCATACACGATGGAAATCTACTTCTTTGCTCAGGATACCAAGTTAACCTCGTACATATCAGTCTTTCCACCAACTTTGATGGTCATGATGTTAGCGGTACTTGCCGATACGAGGCAAGGTTCGTAGGATCCTTTTCATACTTGAGGAGTGGGGAGTGTCAAAGCGAGAACAATAACAATAATGAGCACAGCAGTGCATTCATGCCTTACTGTGATCTATCACCGATAAACACCATTCCTTCGATAACGGATTCGTAGACAGCTAGATCAGCGGTTCAAGCAATGCGGTTGGGAATGCAATTTCCGTCCAGCGCAGTACGCGTGGAAAAGGACTGTTGGAGCGTTGCAGTATGGGCAGGGGGACAAACGATGGCATTCTATTGCGTGATGCGGGGCGCATGGCAGACGAGTGCGATGAGATCTTTATTAGGTTTTAATAAAGGGAAAGTGAGACAGCGACCCAAACGTAGCGAAGTACCACAAAAAAAAAAAAAACTTGTGATAAAGATTTAGTCGAGAGATTCTGCGATGATTGTAGAAGGTGGGTAGATCAGAGTGAGAGCAAGGACAGGAATGGCAGGGAGGTCAGCCAGATGAGCGCCCGGTTTGCTACCCTGCACTGGGGGTGGGGAAAAAGGGAATAGAAAGAAGAACAGAGGGAGAGAGTGAGCATTGAGTGTACGTGCGGTTATGCACAGGGCACTGTAAACGGTCCTTTATGCCGGTGCACTTCAAGTAGTGTATTAATGCGCGAACCGCTTTTGGTGCCAGTGACGGGTGTGGCCACGGTCCGAGTATCTTTGATTTGGAGAACGGTCTTGAGTCCAATCTGTTTAGCGATCAGAAGAAGAGAGAGAAGGGAAGAAGGAAAAGCAGGGACGTTAACCAGTTTGCTACCCTACACGTGGACAAGTTGCAATATAAGTGCCATGATAACAGTTATAAGAAAAAGCATCTAGATTGAATCTATTTGTACGGCTGTAGAATGTTTAGAGAATTACACGCATACGAGCGCTGAACCGCTTTTTTTTAACTTCCGGATGTTCGGTGTTATCTTGTGTTCGTCCATGTCTCAAGCAGTGAGGTGCGTGTGGAATAATAATGACCAACGAACTAAACCCCTCTAATACTGTCTGAACACGAAGGATGGTTACGTACGCAATCATTCGAGATTGAGAAAGGAGTTGAAGACGTTGAATATTGCAGTGAAATTCAAAAGAAACGCGGTTTGGCCCACAAACCGCGATGTCTAAGAGTCTGCGGTGTATGCACGGGTATAAGGCTGTGCGCCACCTCGTGCTGAGCTCGTGGTAGTGCATTCGGCTGCCGTCTGAGGCGGCCGTAGTCCTATGAGGCCACAGTGCAAAACACCTGCGTGCCGTGGTCTCGGTGGGCGTTAAATTACTCCAGATGTTCAATAAAATTTGGTGCTCTGCATTGTTGTGCGTCCCATAACCACAGTGTTGCTTTGATTAAGTCGTCTGAATACATAAATTTGAAGAGCTGATAGTGCAGAATGCACTTGTGGCCATGCTGATGTAGATGTACAGCATCTAGAATGTCCGTGACACGACGCACACAGACAGCGCTTAGCACTTGATTTAGTGACCTTAGATCGCAGGCCCTTCAGCCTCAGGAACATCTTAAGTCCTTGGCCAACATACCCATTGCAAAGACGAACGTTACTGCCCTTCAAAGATTTCTAGAAGCGAGTGATATTCTCGGAAAATATTGAATGGAGTGTTTAAATGTGAGTGCATTCTATGTTCTTTTTTAGGCGACTTTGGCCAATCCAGTGCCTGTTTTTTTTTTGTAACTTCATAAAACTTTAATCCGGGATTTCTTATGTGCCCTTGCTTTGGTCTATCTAAGTGACCGGACTTTGTGTTTACTTTAGTGCACATATGTGACTGGACGATGTTTCTGAGTTGACTTTGAGTTTTAGTGTGGCATTAGTCTACTTACGTGACTAGACTTTGTGTTTTTTATGATTTAGAGTTGTCTTTCAGTTATAGTGTGGCATTAGTGTACCTAAGTTACCGGGATTTGTGTTGTTATGATTTCACTATATTTGCTACGATTTATTCGTTTTTTTAATATCCCTGCGTGAAAAGGAGTAGCTGGTGCCAATTAAAGTCGACAACATCTCCTAAATACCATATATTAAGATTAAAAGAAAAGTCGTTGCAATAAAGAGAGTGAGAGACAGAGCAAGAAAATGTGTTTAAGGTAAGTAAAGGTTGGCATGGAGGTTGGAGTCCTTTGTATTGCTATTCTGCGCAGCTGGATGGAGAAGACCAGAGAGAGAGGTAGGAGGGAAACCGACGAGGACAGGCAGTATGGACTGTGCATATATGCAAATTCGTTTGCGGAGGGCTCGTTCACAGCCGAGAACCTAAACCGTAATGCTGAAAATTTCAGAGTGATCGAATGATTCATTTCGTAGTCATATAAAGCACGGCTAAGGGCTTTTAATAAGACAGCGTTATCAGATGTCCTTTTGCCAATTAGCGCTAATGAAGATGTCAATGCGCCACGCTCGCCGACTTATCATGGAAAAGCAACAAGTATACGCTTCATTATCAGAGGGGGTTTGTAGAAATCACAGTGAGGGGGGGAGTGGGGGGGGGGGGCTTGAGCGTCCGACACAGCGCATACGTTGTCGACCAAAGGCGAAGCCTAATGTGAGCCTTGTATGCAGGCTGGAATGACTACGCTGGACTCCATAAATCAATAAACAGAGGCTAATAGATCTGCAGGCTGAAATTGGCTCCAGAGACACTAAGAAAGCAGTGAGGAGCTAACGTGTTTTCAGCATGCGACAGACCTTAAAGGGACACTAAAGGTTAATATTAAGTCAACGTGGACTGTTGAAATACAATCCCACAAACCTCGAGATGCTCGTTTCATGCGAAGAAGAGACATATTTTAAGAGAAAATGCGTTCTGAAGCGTCCGCGTACCTCTAGCGCAGTTCAAATCGCCCGCCCTCCGATCGAGGAGTGGTGACGTCATTGTCTCATAGTAACATTGCGCCGTCGGTGAGTAAAACGGCGCCCGCAGACGCGCTACGGCTTTTCTACGCAAAACGCAAACGCGCGGCCACAAACAGAGCCAAGACAAAGCCGACAGCAGCGCGAAAGCGGCACTATGGTGGCTAGCGGAAGGGAAAGCGCGCGACGATAAGCTCGTTCTTTATTTTATGACGCCAACTTTGACGCTCGTTGCAATGGACGACCCTGACAACGACACATTGGCTCGCGATGCTGGGCTCGACTTCAGCGACTTAAGCACTGATGAACGTAACCTGCTGCTGACGGCTCGCGCTGCCGGCGTCGTTGCGTACTACTACGACGGCAGCTGTATGTCACCGCTGTACATATTCGCACATTTTTAGCTTTTCCTTCGTGGAAACCAAATGCCGCACTCACCGCCCCGTCTTCGACCTGCAGTTGTCCTTGCGCTTCGGAGAATGCAGGCAAGACCGACGGAACAGTGCTACGGGAAAGCATTGCTTTGAAAGGCACTCGACACGACTTCAGTAAGTCGGCGTTGAACTCGTAATCCTCTGGACGAAAGTGCAGCGAGCACACTATGCGATTTTTCGGCTCTTTGCCAACGCGCTGTGGCAGAGGTACGTACGGCACTTAACCACTTCGAACGGAGGGGTTCACTCGTTGGCACACAGTGATACGTAACGTTGGATTCGCCGCTGCAACTGCCCTTGGCCAAGTTCCGCGGACCGTTCGCGCATCCCACGACATCACATGGACGTGGCATTCCCGCTGATTGGTCCAAATGCAAGTTTCGTGAGCCAGCAGGACCAGGGCAGCACGACACGACAACACGATAACGAAATAACTGAAACTCCAAAGTGCGGCGCGGCGCAGAGGCGAGCGCGCAGAGTCGAGTGAAAACGAAGCCTTTCGACCATCCACATAACTGAAGGGTAACGTCAAAATGTTATTTTTTCTTAGAATCGAACAGAAGTAGACAAGTAGCATTTTCTTCCGTCTTATAATCTAATGAAATGATTTTTTAATACGAGTAGTTGAGTAGTAGTGACATAAATTATGATGAGGAGTGTTTTCGTCATCGGGCAAGTACCGGAATGTCGCTGGGGGGTCTCAAATCGTGTCAAGCATTTACCTCAATTTCTCGGTTACCAAAGCTCTGTTCGCGATTATATTGACGCCTTAGCCGTTCTAGAGCATTGCTTTATCACTTTAACTTGCCTTCACAGTAACCTTTAGTGTCCCTTTAACCTTACTGTCGAACCTTTCGCTGACGTCAGCGGTCGACGGTACAGAAGGCGTCGACGCTGACTACAAAGCGTTTCCCGTACGGAGTCAGTGTCGTAAAGCCATCCCTTAACCGCCATCGCTTTAACACCACCGCGACTGCATCATGTTTGACTAAATGCGTGCACTACTATGACGGTTGCAGACATCGTCACCTAACGCGGCCTCGACGGTTCATTATATCCGTAAGTACAAAGTATTTGTGATCGACCGCTTGGTTATCGCAAGATGGGTGTCTCTACTGACCAGCGCACGGAGGCCGGGAAATAGCGAAACGATTGTGTGCGCGGGAAAGCATTGCGAAATTGTCGCTTTATCTCCGTACACTATAGGTCCGGTTACTATAGAATGCTAGGTGGCTGTAATGGACAGACTATGGATCGTATAGGCTCGAGTTGGCCGTAAATGGTGCGGGAGAGGGACAGCAAGCGTGGGTCACCAGGCCTTGATTCGACGCCGACTGCATTTCCCCACTTCCCGGAGTCTCTCAGTCTAGATCACATGGCTTTCATCCTTCATTGAGCGCGACGTCGCATCGATTTCGATCACTTACATTAGCGTTTCACGACCGTCACGCGTCAAACGGAAGTCGACTCTCACGGCATAACACGCTTGCTTCTGACAGGCATGTTGCATGCGCGTCTATGGGCCTATTCAAATTGGTAGGTACTGGTATATTCGCAAATTGTCGAGTAAGGTGCCGCGATGTTTCAGCAATCTTCACTTCACAGCAATCAGTTTCAGTTTTAGGCTTCTGGATGCATTTTTTGGCGGAGAAAAGTAAAAGCAAAAAAAAACGGACTTGACTTGGCAGACATTTATTTAATATCATTATGTAGCAATACCCCAACCGCTTTCTTTTGTACCGTAGGAAATGATGACGAACGAAATAATTTATTCCCTTTAGAATGGAGATGGCGACAGCCTTTTGACATCGTAGTAATAAAACTAAACAATAATATAACAGACGAAATATCGCAAGCTCTTTTACAGCATTGTAGTGGAGCGTTCTAGTACTCACGTACTCACGTTCAGTACTTACGTACGGGGCAGAGATCTGGAGGCTTACGAAAAGGGTTCTACTTAAATTGAGGACGACGCAACGAGCTATGGAAACAAGAATGATGGGTGTAACGTTAAGGGATAAGAAAAGAGCAGATTGGGTGAGGGAACAACCGCAAGTTAATGACATCTTAGTTGAAATCAAGAAAAAGAAATGGGGGCATGGGCAGGACATGTAATGAGGAGGGAAGATAACTGATGGTCATTAAGGGTTACGGACTGGATTCCAAGGGAAGGGAAGCGTAGCAGGGGGCGGCAGAAAATTAGGTGGGCGAATGAGATTAAGAAGTTTGCAGGGACAACATGGCCACAATTAGTACATGACCGGGGTAGTTGGCGAAGTATGGGAGAGGCCTTTGCCCTGCAGTGGGCGTAACCAGGCTGATGATGATGATGATGATGATGATGATGATGATGATGATGATGATGATGATGATGATGATGATGATGATGATGAGTGGAGCGTTCTATGGTTACTATTGTGCCACACATCTTCGAGCATTCATTGCGGTGACTTGAGCTTCCCCGCGTGCTGGTGGTGCGCAGCCCTATACGCAAGACGGCAAGGACCCAGCGCTAATGTCTCGAAAGTGCATTGCTCAACGTGCAATGGGGAAAGGTCACCAACCTTCCAAAACGTATTGTTTGCAAAGCGGAAGAAATACGACGTGGTCGACGTCACCACATGTCCCACCATGTTCTGCACGAGGATGGACCAGCAAGCTTGCATGGACAAAAGAATTTAAGGCCTGACCGGCCCGTTGTTAGAAGAGAGTCACCACCACTCGACGTGGTCGGTCTGATGGGCTCCGAAGGCTGTTTCGGTGCTATTAAGCAGCTATATTTTCTTATATGAATTCTATTTCGCTGCTATATCCTGTAAATAGCGCATAAAGTGAGTGAGTGAGTGAGTGAGTGAGTGAGTGAGTGAGTGAGTGAGTGAGTGAGTGAGTGAGTGAGTGAGTGAGTGAGTGAGTGAGTGAGTGAGTGAGTGAGTGAGTGAGTGAGTGAGTGAGTGAGTGAGTGAGTGAGTGAGTGAACTTTCTGCGGTCCCGAGAAGACGCAGAGGAGACCCCGCGCCACCCGGCTAGTCCCACGTAGGGACCGCCAAGCTGAGCTTGACGGCCCGATCGCGGGCACTGTGAACGGCCAGGGTTTGGTCGTTGAGTTCGGGGCTGCCCAAGAGCGCAGCGCACCTATCCTCGCTGAAGGGGGAGCCGATGGTTTCACACTCCCACAACACGTGATCCAATGTTGCCGTTAGTCCACAGGCAGGGCAGTCCGCACTGGGATACCTTTCAGGGTATATTGCAAGAAGAACCGCAAGGTTAGGATACGCACGGGCTTGTAAAAGTTGAAGGGTCACCGCCCGCGCCCTGCATAAGGCAGTGTGCAGGAGGGGGGAATACCCGTCTTCTGGTGATCTCATAAAGTGTTCTTCGTTTCTTCACCTACTCAGTCTCCTGTCTCTTCACCCCCCAAGTCGCAACATTACCTCTACCCCAAAGTTATTTTCAGGACGGCTAGCGAAACTTTTTCATAATCGATCTGCACTTACCTAGCGAAAAAATATTGATTAAGAGAAGAGAAAAGAGTATCGAATAAATCTCTTTCTCCGGCCCCTCCTTATTTTCAATTTCCGGGCAACAGCTCAGGAAAACTTGACAAAGGCGGCGCTTCTGAAATGTCTCTCCTATACTTTCCCCAAAGGCGATTGGCTCGTCAAGCGGTGACATCTCTACTGTATGTCTTGCACAACAGTGGGGGAGACTGTAAACGCCAACTGGAACAATATTTCGCTTTGTCTATATGCCTATAAACGAGTAGTAAAATTTGCAATCGAAGTAATATGGGCATAGCCGCATGGCTGGTAATCAGCGTCCTTTTTCTTGTTTTTTTCCCGTCCGCTAAACAAGTCTTATTTATAATATTTTATACACGCATCGAACCCCTTACAAAATGGATGTATGACAGTTCTGTAACCTGTAAATGATAAACAACTTTTTTTCAGGTATGATAGAAAGGTATTGTAGAGAAGTTGGCCACTACATACGTTCGCTGAGGAACTGGTGGCTCTCTGCAGCATAATTATTCAAAACACTTGCCTCCTGCATCGGTCTTTCGCTCTGCGAGACTCTGTTTGTTTAGTCACATATTTCAATATTCGACAATATTGATGAGGGAATTCAGGAATGTAAACGGGCCATTTAGCGGAGACTATTCAATTCGTTTGCGAGATACTGAAAATTAGCACACCCCTATTCATAATAATGCATGTCTTAATATGCACACTCTCTAGTGTTAAAAAAAAACAAAAAAAAACTTAGCAAGTCCAACACACATACTGGAATCTATCCGAAAGCAAGTTTTCGTGAAACGGATGATTTAATGCTGCAAAATCATCTATGTTCCGCAACCAGCTTTGCAGATTTGCTTACGTGCCTGCCGCTGGGGCTACATATTATAAGCCATTGCGTCATGAGTGCTGTCTTGCATGAGCTATTCCACAAGACAGCAGCGGCATCCACTGAGCGAAGTCTGGAAGTTGGAAGTTAACGCTGTGTCCGCGTCGTCTTCTGTCCCTCGTCCCTTTTCGTGCGCTAAAAACGTAAAAGTTATGAATACCAACATGCCCAAACTTACGCTCTTTCGAGAAAAAATAACTAAATGCAACAATAAGAGAGCGAGAGACAGAGATCTTATTGATAGGAAAGACAGACAGGTCAACCTGAGCTGGTGCGCTCTAGTCTGCTACTCCGCTCTGAGGAAGAGGAAAGGGGAGTGGAAGTACTGGGATGCATGATGATGATAATAACAGAAGCGGTGAGTGCTGATGTAGATTAGACGGTGGCGCTACTAAAGCCGCTCGTCTAGTTTCGCGTCATGCAGGCACTTCAACGGCGTTTTCATAGCCCGCATCGGAGTTGTTGTATCCCGCCATGGGGCGAAAATCTCCCACGAGAAACTCCTCCAACAGTGGTTGTCTGCCAGCACTGGCTAGGGAGTACTGAAACATCCGTCGCTCCAGATCATACGCTGGGAAATCATACAGTTTGCGTTTCAGCGTTTCAGGCGTGTGACAGTTTTCACAATCAGGCCTATTCGACCGGCCGATGAGGTGTGTACAATGGCGGGAGAAAGTAACGTCCAGCCGAATCCTACCTAGCATTGACGCTTGCAAGAAAAAAGGTAACAGCTATCCAGATGAACCTAGCTTTCTTCTTTTTTTTTTTTTGCAAACGTGAAGAGGAAGCAAGGAGTGCGACTAGGAAAAAAGGGTAAGAGAAATTAAATATGTTACGCTAAACTCACGGGAACCTTTCTTTGGCACTGAAAAGAAAGATACGGAGGCAAAGTGCGCCCAACCCAAAGCGCTCATTAAAATATCGTCTGCTCTTCCCCTCCGTGAAGATGGATGTTAAGCGAAGCTTGTCCCTTTGTATATCTAGCCGTCTACTTTGCCATAAACTTTATGTTTACTTGAATGAGCCCTTGTGATTAACGAGATGTGCATTGTGTGGATACTGGTGACATCAATGAAGACAAGTTGTCAGTGAAACAGTGAAACACATGTTTATTGAGGATCAGAAACTGCAGCGGTCAATTTTTTTTGCAAGTGAGCAGAGTGGCCTTGTGATCGCTGTGGTATACTGCAAAGGATTCGGTCATTTCGATATCACACATGCCGTTTGCAAATGTAAAATCTATACACGTACTTCTTACAGTATAGGGGCACGTTCACCTGAGTGCAACACCGAAATGAGAAGCGTTCAAACAAGAATGTAAACAGCCACAGTCCTACTGGTTTGGAAACGTCCACGTTAAAGTCTTGTATAGCGTCTACTTTACGGGCGTGGGAGCCATTGCATATTTTGCTTGCGTACGGGTGTATGAGCCAGTGGATTTTTGCGAACAGACACGGAGGTTCAGGCTGGACACAGACAAGCTCCGCTTCTAAAAAGTTCAATTGTCTCATTTGCATTAGTTTAAGCTGGGCGACCGAATGTGAAAGTTGTAGCGCGTTGCATCGAGTAAGTGCGGACGCTTTTTTACTTGTTTATTCATCATTCCAACTATCATTTTTTATTTCCTTTACTCCTTTCCCCAGCACAGGGTAGAGAAACTCCGCTCTCTCTGCATTCCAGTCATTGCCGCTGAAAGTTGAATTCTGGGGTTTTTTACTTGCCAAAGTCACGATTTGATTATGAGGCGCGCCGTAGTGGCGGGACTCCGGATTAATTTTGACCAGTTATGAATTCTTAGCGTGCCCCCAATGCACGAAAAAACGGGCGTTCTTTTTTTTTCTTTTTGGTTCTCATTGAAATGCGGTTGCCGCGGCCGGGATTCGATACCGTGACCCTGTGCTCAGCAGCGCAACACCATGGCTGCTAAACCACTGCTGGGGTGCTGGGGGTATTGCCGCTGAAAGTTTTGCGCAAGCATATATACCCGAAGCGCAGAGAGAGAGATCGATCGTTCGTTATGGTTAGCCATATTGCACTGTGCGAGACTGCCGCCAGCCCAGCGCCGTTGTGGCGAGCGCGCGAAATGAAGCGCCGAAGTTCCTGGATGACGCCGGCGCTCATACAAATGGGCTCTCTTATACGGAACTTCCATTTTGAAGAGCGAACGTAGGTGGCGCGCCAAGTGGGTATTGTTTCTAGTTGGGTGCATTGTTGGAGAAGTCAGCTACGCAGTAAGGTCTGAATCCGAGCTAGTTGGTAAGTCAACATTTTTGTTGAACGAAACAGCACGAAAGATTGAGCATATTAAGTGTCAAGCAAACACACTGAGCGCTGCGCAGCCTTCTCAATGTTGAGTTTCAAGAGCCTACACATTGTCTGCATAGACTCGTAGATGTTATTTTGCACAAATGCAAGCCAGTTGACGTTCGTAAAGCAAGTTTAGCTGGCCTTGGAGGCTAGTACTCTACCCGTGTTTATTACAGAGCAAATTATAGCACGCGCAAGTCGGAGAATTTGGCCCAATTGTTCCTGGCTCATTCCGATGGAGCTCACTGCACGCACAGACGTATGCAAATAGGGGACATGTAGACAGTGAAAGAACGCCTCTTTCACTCCCTTTCTGTTCCGTCTTGAGTTTTTGTTCCCTGGGAACACCACAGAGAGGCAAGATTAATAAGCTTTGTTAATAGGCTTGTTTGTACAGGAATAGGAGGAGTTGTTTTGTCAACGGACAAAAAGTACGTGGCAGTGTATCTCAAGATTGGTAGACTGCCAAGATAAATGAATGTTTGCTCTTCGCAGTGCGTAAATCATTCACAAAGACTGAAAAGAAGAATGAGAACTTACGGTTTCAATGAACTGGGCTGTTTACCGGGTTCTACAATGTGTCTAGAGAATGCGTTGTGAGAAGAAAAATTCTACGGGGAAGCGAAACACTCTGAGGTGTGGGCAGAATTTATACAGACTATAGCTAAACTTCTTCTTAGAAGTGAATTTTGGTAACCGCCTGGCCAGATTTCGCGCGAGCGCGCTGCATGGCAAGTGGCGGTGTTGAGTGAACCATCCTTTGGCCTAGGATAATGTGGCTGCAGACCTAGCTTCTGCATCACTGCACGGAAATAATTAGGTTATAGCATCGGCGGCGCCGAAGTGTAGGCGCCGAAGCTGAGTAAAGAGGGATCAGAACCATTTTGTACTTAAGTTATGGATTTCTCGACTGCAACACATGCTCTCAAGAGTTTGGATCGATATCTCTGTGTGGACGCGCAATACACAAAGCCGCTATGATTTCCCTGGAACACGCCCAGACAAGCTCTTTTTGGCAACACACTTGCGTATTCTCGTATTTCGCGTCTTGTGCGCTTAAGGGGTGCCGGTCGTTATCACTGGGTCCAGCGAATAATGCATAATGCGTGTAACTTATTCAAGTGTTCTGGTGAAGTTTGCAACCTCATCATTCTTTCGTCGTTGTGCCCGGATTATCAGCTTAGGTTTCACATAATCCAACATGTCCTGTTCTTGTTATTACAGCAATTTATCTCTCTTTGAGCTGAAAACTTGTTGCAGAAAAAGAGAAATAAAGAAACACGTTCTCCGAGAAAGTGGTATTTGCACTGCCAAAAATAAGTCCATCGAATTACATTCTCTCTCTCTCATCTTTCCTTTTTTGTTTTTGTTCGGCAAATTCTCAGGCTACATCGTTATGGCGGTCGACCAATATGCACTTTGTTTAATTATACGATTCAAATGTAGTCCCTTCCTTCACAGGCCCCCATATTTGTTATTGTCGTTCCTTTTGTATATTGTGCATGTTTGCACCCGTGTTAAAAGCGCCAAGGGCAACGCAAGCGCTTGCTGTCAACTGAGTTTCCATAGTGGCGCACAAGAAGGAAAATAAGTTCGCGCTGTCCTTATTGCTTCTATTGAGTCCGTGTTCCGTAACACCTGCCTTTCCGTACGATCAATTCCTACCAAGTTGCTCAGTTCGCTGTCGTCCTAAACTTAGAGGTTCTATTCAATGTTGAAATTTTGGGTGTCCTAACTAATGCCACGGATTATTTTTCAGTGACGCGCTGAAGTGCTTAGTATTGAAATGTCAAAACGCTGA
This sequence comes from Dermacentor variabilis, assembly GCF_050947875.1. NCBI lineage: Eukaryota > Metazoa > Arthropoda > Arachnida > Ixodida > Ixodidae > Dermacentor > Dermacentor variabilis. The sequence continues at coordinate 45,242,329 of NC_134571.1, read as the reverse complement.
ATACTGCTTCCAAGTGAAAACGGCTTCACAATGCAATTATATTCATAAGTTATTTGAAGGTCAGTGGCTCTTTGCAAAAACGTGGAAAGGCAGGGGATATCGACACTAGCTGGAAGGAGGCCGTACCAGTCTGCTGGCGTGCGAAAAGAAAGAAGAAAGAGGTGAGGATGGGAATGTTTCTGTTCAAACACGTTGTGGTGAAACTTGCACTGGGTGGCCAGTGAAGTACGCGATGCCGCTCTGATATATGGTGCTTGATGAAGAGTAGTGTTTTAAAAGAATTTCAGGTAATTAAAGCCAAAGGCTAGCGATGGGCCGACAGAGATGAAATGTAGGAATACTGAATTGCAATTTCTGTGACGTAACGTTGATGTCATTTCACTATTAAAAAGGAATGAACCGATTGGCGCGGATTTCGAATAATTCAAGGCGTTGATGAGGCATGATCGATTCGGATTCCAGAGAGCACAGGCGCAATCTGTAGTTTAGGTCGTACATGTGATGTGTAGGCCAGTATTTTACCTTTTTTTACAGCATCGCGCAGTTGTAGTTTTAGGAAGTCTAGCATTCTGTTTGAAGCCGTAATGGTGTTATTAACATATACGGATGCCACGCCAGGTCGTTAGACAGAGCTGCGCCAAGGTGTTTATTAGGCGTCATCGAATTCCACAAGGAAGGAAGGAAGGAAGGAAAAAGTGGAGAAGGAAGGCAGGGAGGTTAACCAGTTTTGCCTAACCGGTTTGCTACCCTACACATGGGAGCGGGATGGGGGGATGAAAGATGGGGAGAAGAGATAGAGGGCACATCACACGGCACACACATCGTTGGTTACAGTCTGTCACTCTTGTGCGGTACGTGACATCACTGTCACAGCCGCTTGTCCAAGCCCGTATCCTTCATAAACCGAAGTAGTCCCTTCGTCGCCTTCAGCTGCGATGACTTCAGTCGGCGATATGTGAAAATGGTTGCAACTGACAATGGTCTATTGTCAAGGTGCGCTAGAACGGACGCCATGGACTGTCTCTGAACATTATATTCAGGACAGTCGCACAGAATGTGTTCCAGCGTCTCCTCGCAAAGACAGGCATTGCAGAGAGCGTTGTCGGCCATTCCAATGCGAAACGAGTAAGATTTCGTGAAGGCCACCCCTAGCCATAAGCGATAAAGCAGGGTGGCCTCACTTCGGCGGAGTCCGGTTGGCATACATAGATGCATCAAGGAGGGCAGGTCGTGTTGATGATTGCTGCGGTTGGTCTGGCTGCTGGGTGTGCACCATAGAGAGAGCGTGATCTCCCGTGCAAGCACTTGAAGTCTGCTGGCTGCGTCGGACCGTGAAAGTGGTATGGCCTCTTCCTGTGTGTCTTCAAGAGCTGTCCGAGCGGCTTTATCGGCGTCTTCATTTCCGATGACGCCGCAGTGACTTGGCAGCCACTGAAACGTCACGTGATGTCCTTTCTCATGTGATGTATGAAGTAGGCATCTAATATCGAATACGAGCTGTTCGAATGGCCCGCGACGCAGAGCTGATAGTACAGATTGTAGGGCTGCCTTTGAGTCGCTGAAAATTGACCATTGTCGAGGTGGTTCCCGATTGACAAAACAAAGTGCAGCTCGAAGAGCAGCTAGTTCCGCAGATGTAGAAGTCGTTGGGTGGTCAGTCCTAAAGCTGATGGTAATACCTCTTTCTGGGACGACTACAGCACCGGACGAACACTGGATGTTTGTGGAACCGTCAGTATAAATATGTGCACGGTCTGCGTACCGCTCGTGCAGAAGAAGCAGAGACAGTTGTTTCAGCACAGGCGACGACAGCTCAGACTTTTTCCCGATTCCTGGCACGTTGAGATGGACTGTGGGGCTGACAAGGCACCAAGGGGGCATCGACGGTTTAGATGCAGCGGTGAAGCCCGAGGGAAGTTTGTCGTTGTACTTGACAATAGTTTTTGAGAATGATGCTTGGTGCCTGTCTGAAGGTAGGGTTGCAAGGTGGTGATAGGGGGCCCGTGCCAAATGTCTGATATGCGTTCTCAGGGTTTCCACCGTGATGTGAGTCTGCATTGGATGGTCCCGAGCAATCGCAATAGTTGCCTCAGTTGACGTGCATCTCGGCAAACCAAGACAAACTCTGAGTGCTTGAGCTTGCGCTGCTTGCAGAACACGAATATTTGTCTTGCAGGTGTTGTTCAGTACAGGTAGACTGTATCGTAAAAAACCGAGAAAGAGAGCTCTGTAGAGTCTCAGCATTGCGTCTACTGACATCCCCCACGTCTTTCCTGTCAGGTATTTAAACAACTGGGAGGTTGCTGTTAGGCGTCGTTGCATGTAAGCTACGTGGGGGCTCCAACAGAGGTCTCGGTCGATAATTACGCCAAGACATCTGTAGGTTCTGACATAGGAAATGGTCCGCCCATTGATTGAGATGACATAAGGCGTCATTGGTTTGCGAGTAAACGCCACTAGGGCGCATTTTTCTGGCGATATGCTGAGACCTTGTTCACACAAGTAGCTCGCTGTCAAAGTAGCCGCTCTCTGAAGCCGTGCACGTATCTGAGGACGTGTGACTGCCGAAGTCCAGAGACAGATGTCGTCTGCGTATACTGAAATTTTGGTGGTAGTTGGCAAGTGTTCAGCAAGCCCAATAAGAGCGAGGTTGAATAGCGTCGGGCTGAGAGCACCGCCTTGAGGAACGCCCTTGCTGGTATAGCGTCGCGTAGTTGGCCCATCGTCAGTTAATACATAGAATGATCTTGCAGATAGGTAACTTGCAATCCATAAAAATACTCGACCACCTAAGCCAACCGTCACAAGAGCGTCGAGAATAGCCTCATGTAATACGTTATCGTATGCCCCTTTCACATCTAGGAATAAAGCTGCAGATAAACGTTTACGGGACCTTTCGAATTCATATGAAACATATGAATTCCACAAAAAAGCTATTAAATCTTTACAGATACCTGAGAAGACCGTGGGTGCTGATAAACGATATGGTTTTACATTTCTAACATTTCATGTGATTAACAACGTGTCACACCATTCTGAAAAATTAGCGAGGCCATTCGGTGGGCTCATTTCATCCTAAGTGCATGCTAGATCGGCGCGGTATAGACACCGCAGTCATTGGCAAGCATGCGCATATTACAGGATATATTTAAATTACGTTGATAATATACAAGAACGGATCGCTGGAGGACGTCTGACATTACAATGGAACTGGGGTACATAGGTGGTTATTTAACACGACATATCGCGTATGATTAGCAAGGGGACGAGGAAGAAAGAGAGAAGGCAGGGATATTAACCAGAAATATGTCTGGTTAATATCCGGCTGGCTACAGGAAAAGGGGAATAGAAAGATGGGAAAGAGAGAGGCGGAAAGGGAAGGCGCGATTAATTCGCGCACGCGACGGGGGGGGGGGGGGGGGGGGCACGACTGTTGCACGTCAAATACGTTCACAAAGGCCAGTCGCACTCAAGAAACACAAAAGTAAACGATTAGTACAGAATTCTGCAGCTCGTAATAGTGAGCTAAGGATTAGTAAGATATTCTGTAATTCATAATAGGACAGTAGGCTGAAAATTTAGCTGGCCGAGTTTCGAAAGTAGGGAACTTCATCAACTTCACCAAACTTCAGTTTTGGTGGGGAACTTCATCAAATATGTTTACTATTGTCCGGAGGGATAGTGTCAGTATGTACGTTAACATCAAGTTTGAGGTGAATTTGATGCAAGGAAAGTGAGAGCTTTCTCTCACATGACGACCACTTACGAAACCCATGCTTCTGCTGGTGCAACGAAACAATCGCACCTTCTTTGTGAGTGCCCTGGTTTCTATCCGCAAAAAGCAGCTCTCTCAGCTACCCTAGACCAACCGGACAAGCGCCCAGTTGGGGATTGGCCTACTTGGAAATTGGCCGACTAGAATATCAGCGTGATCCGCTATGAAGGTGCTGCTGCGTTACTTAAAGGACATGGGACATTGTGACAAATTGTGGTTGCACGCTTTGTGACGTAGGGTTGGACAGTGACATTGCGTAACACTAGGAACGCCTTCGCAGACTGCGTAACAGTGCCCACAGAAACAGTTCTGTAAAGTGTGTGTGTGTGTGTGTGTGTGTGTGTGTGTGTGCGTGTGTGTGTGTGTGTGTGTTTCTTTTTTCTGTATCTCACCTATCGTGTCCCTTTCCACCTCATCCGGTAGAGTGTAGCCAACCGGAGATCATCTCTGGTTAACTTCCCTGTCTTTCCTATGCCTCTCTCTCTCTCTCTCTCTTTCTCTCTCTCTCTGATGCTGTGAAGCTTTACAGAATGGTAAAATTCAGAATGTGAGAGTAGATGACATGCTCCGTAATTTTGCAGGGGACGCTTGTTAGGGAGATAGGGAGGTAATTTAGCAAGGCAGTTCTGTTGCACGATTTGTAGACTAGAACGACTTTCCCTGTCTTCCAGTCATTTGGAATGGCTCCTGAAGAAAGCGACTGTGTATATATGACTGCGATGAAGTAAAACGTTATGTTTTGTATTTTTCTATGATTCTGAAAAAAAAGTTCGTCCATGCCAGCTGAGGACGAAGGCTTAATTTTTTTTATTAGAGACGAAATTTCATTTTCATAGAAGGTGATCACAAACATCTCAGAATCTAAATTAAACAAAAGTAAAGGAAACGGCGTGTTCGATTCCCCAGTAAAAACCGTAGCGAACGTAACATTGAACGCACCAGAACAATCCAGGTCGGCGTTAAGTTGATTCACCTTTCTTTCATCATTGTTTAGCCTTACTTTTCATCATTGTTGAGTATCCTAGCGTTTCTCGAGATCGCTTTCTCGCTACCGTTCTTCTGATGTATGTAATACATATGGGAATTATTTTGTTACCAGGCCACGCCACTAACTAACTAACTAACTAACTAACTAACTAACTAACTAACTAACTAACTAACTAACTAACTAACTAACTAACTAACTAACTAACTAACTAACTAACTAACTAACTAACTGAAGCGCTTTGGGAAGAAGCCACGGCCAACCGGAGGCCTGACACTGACACGCTGAGTACACCTAACGAGCCTTCCAGCATCTAATTGGCCGCCGACGTCCACTATCTCCATACGTCACACAAGACGGCGTCTAACGAGCGGACTGTGAAGACAAATTGAAGCAGCCGTCGGTGTCACCGCAAGGTGCAGCGAGGTTTGGGCCCCCGAGCTCCGTACGGTCGTAAGCCTCCGTAAGCCTCCGCTGCGTCCCGCAAGTTGAAAGGGAGCTATTAGCGAGTGGAGCCTCCGCAAGACCCAGGCGCGCGGCTTTTCGCGTTCGCTTTCCAGTTCAGTCCAGTGCGTTCGTTTTCGCAATGGAGCCTTCACTTCCTCGACCTTGTTCGGCTTCAGTGCGTTCACAAAATTATAGCTGGCGGAATGCCAATTGTAATTTGTAAGAAGCTCGCGAATACGCGCAATATTGCAGCGCGACGGACCACTCGAGGCACTTTGCGTGCATTCGCGGGCTTCTTTCACGCTCGGAAGAACACTTTTATGGAGCACGTATTGAGCAACAGAAAGCATGTATCGGGAGTTTTTCATGTTGCTCTACTATTTTCTCATTGATACTATTAATCTAACTATTTTACTTGAGAAGCTGAATAATTAACTAAGGCTAATTATGTAATTAGGCGGAAAGCAAAGCACAATCTGAGCATGTCCAAGCGACGGCAAACCTTGGTGCTGTCCAGCTACGTGGCGTCTGCATATATTAAAATGGGGCTTAAGTTAGGTGGGACAACCGGTATACATATATATAACTTCGAAGAGTATATGTATGCGTTAGTATTACAAGGTATATTTCTGCCATTTCGGCTGGTAGACTAGACTTCGTCAAAGTCTTTCCCTCTCCGATAAAGGCTTGCCCAACAGCTGAAACAGGAAAAATGCGCTGTGCAATACTAACGTACGTCGTACTCTTTCCTTTCAAGCAGAAGGAAGGAAACAGATAGTCCGATTTTTATTAGTCATAACTTAAGAAACCAACAAACAAACAAACCAATGAGAGCATAGGGTAATTTCATGTAATTATTAATTGAATTATTGGAAATGAAAGTGGTTGAAAGAACAACTGGCCGCAGGTGGGCCACGAACCCACGTCTTCGCATTACGCGTGCGATGCTCTTACCAAATGAACTCTTACCAACGTCGGCCACCGCTGCACCAAATTTGACGAGGTTTGTTGCATTTAAAAGGAGAACTTAAATTCTAGTGAGTGGTGGTTTCAGATTTTTCGCTTATGATGTGAATATTTTATTAATAATTGGCCGATATTGCAAATTTTCAGAAAACGAAACTATCAAGTTTAAAGCTCTGTAACTCAACAATGAAAAATGACATCGCAATTCTGTGAATTGCACCTAATAGTACATCTACAGCAAACAACATTGATATGTTACACATGAATGTAAAAAATAATAGTATTATGGTAATACGGCTTTTGCAGAACCCTTGTACGCAACCTAACCAATTTACGTAAGATACAAATTGACATACCAAATTTGTCCGCTTTTACTGTTATAATAGATGCCGTGGCTAATCGGCACCACGGCATGGGTGAGGGCGAGCTGCTTCGACTTGTGCAGGCATACATAACCAGCAGAACCATGTACTCGACACCATATGTCAAACTCGCAGCCACGGACTTAGCCAAATTAAACACAATGATCAGACGAAGCACAAAGGCAGCCCTGGGCCTTCCAGACCACGCGGCCACGGACAAAATTCTACCACGGACAGATTTCTACCACGGACAAAATTGCCGATGGACTGCTTGCTATCGCTGATGACGGTATTCGCTTCCGCATGCATGGCCATGGCAATCGCGGTTTCCTCCGCTTCCACCACTCGGCCAGCCGTGATTGTTGTGTGTTCTGTCAGTCCTCCGTTGTGATCTGCTACCACCGAGGTCATGAGGTCGCCGCGAAGGTGTCTCGCTGCGTCTGTGTAGACCACTCCATCTTGCAAGCCGTAGCGTCGCCAAATGGCTTCACTGCGGGCCTGCCGACGGCCCTGATGGAACTCGGTGTCCATGTTGCGGGGTAGAGGTGAGGCATAAGTATGCCCCCTGACCTTTCGCGGAATCGTCATGCACTCTGTAACCTCGGGGATGGCCTCGAGACTGAGCTTCCGGAGGACTGTGCGGCTACGACGGACTTGGGCTGTGTGGTGAGCGTCTTAGAACTCCTCGATCGTGTTCTGCATGCGACCTCATGAACGTGGTGGTAGCGGATCACAACGGAGGATTGATAGAACACACAACAATCACGGCTGGCCGAGTGGTGGAAGCGGAGGAAACCGCGATTGCCATGGCCATGCATGCGGAAGCGAATACCGTCATCAGCGATAGCAAGCAGGCCATCGGCAATTTTGTCCGTGGTAGAATTTCCAAACAGGTGTACCATGTCCTCACGCGGCGCCCCCTAAACGGCGTGAAAACCCTCGCGTGGACCCCCGCTCACGCGGCTGTGCCCTGCAATGCGTCGGCTCACAGTTTGGCTCGAGATCTCGCGCGCCGAGCCTCGTCCGCGGATGCGGGCGGCGTGAATGAGGAGGAGAGACAAGAGGAACCCTGCGAGACCTATCATGAGATAGCCCATAGTTATTGCTTGAGGCGTCGCACGCTCCCACTTCCGGCCAAGCAACTCGATAAAACGCAAGCGGTCGCGTTTAGGCGACTCAAGACAAACACATACCCACACCCAAAGTACATTAACAAAATCACAGGGGGCAAGGAAAGCGACCAATGTAGGCTCTGTTCACAAATAGGAACACTCACACATATAATGTGAGAATGCACCTCGCTCCCGTTTTCTCATCCCCGCGTCAGCAGCGAGCCTGACTGGACAGCCTGGCTCAGTTTCGGGGACGTCGACCGACAGCTTGAAGTGGTGGACTGGGCGGAGAAGGCCAAGCAGGCGCAGGGCCTTACTTGAGCCCTAACCCTCAGCCACGTCCCTCTTTACCCTTCCCCCTTTCAATAATGTTTACCACCACCACCTACAGAACCGCAATATCTGTTCCCGATGCAGCGCTATTAGTTCGTAAACGTCGTGCTTCTATCCTTTATTTTTCGAACTTTCGAATTTTTCGAAATATTTTAAACGAAATTCAGGCCCTAAAGCGAAATTCCGCTTCCAACAGACACTAGAATTTACCTTTCTCTGTCAAATTCAACGAACTTGATTAAAAGCTATCCTGGGGTTATCACAGAAAAACGTTTCTGCGTTTTACGTGTATTTGAATAAGCCGCGTCGGAGTTGGGCCCGAGCTAAAGCTTCCTCTTAAGCAATTTGGCGAGGTATGAAATACATAAATAATAATTGCATTGCCATTGCGAAAGATGCTGCAAAGGATTTTTTGAACGCTACGCACTGTCAAAACAAGTAAAATATGTATTTTTTCATAAAAGAATATACTCGTATGTGCCAAAAATTGAGCCCGAAATAACTGATATCACTGCTACCATGCTTTTTGCGTATTTAATAAGTAAAGGCAATATCACACGAACTTTAGAACTATATAAGTTTGAAACCAGGAAATCAATGCATGCCACTGATATGAAACATGTAAAGGCCATGAAATGAACAAGTTGAGGAGAATTATGTTAAGGAAACTTTGTCATTCAAGAACCGTGTTTACATTCTTGTACATATGCAACGGCCAGTTAAAAATCTCAATGAAGCTGTCATTTGTTCCAATATATTATGCAGGAGCAGCTGTCACCGGTCGTGTATTTATTTATTTATTTATTTATTTATTTATTTATTTATTTATTTATTTATTTATTTATTTAAAATATTCTCAATGCCTAATGGTGTTACAGAGAAGAGTGGCCAATCATTATACAATGTTATATATAGCAGTCTGAAAGGATGAACGAACCGGATTGCTGGCTAGCGAGGCTCGGTTCCATTGGGATGCTGGTGGTTCAATTCGGATGCTGTCTTGGGCATAAATGAATTTAATAAAATGTTTGTGCGGCAAATTGGCACTTGTATCTTAACGTTGGGGTGAATAATTGCACCGAAATTATAGTGGCAACAGAGAGCACGTACAAAAAACTTCACGGCACCACGCTGTTCAGCTTTTGGAGTGTCCATTGTGTCGCGCAACCATGTTTAACTCAGTGTATGAGAGCATTAAACAAGCTTTATACTCACACCTGCCTGTCACTTTTGTATATGAGAGATGCCTCTCTGCTACGCGCATGCCGCGCATATAAAGAACCGAACCATTACTGCGCGGGGTGGGAAGGCTAACTTTCATTTGGCATATGGGATATACAAATGCGAAGATACAGCTTGATAAAGGGCAAAAAAGTGCCACTGGAAACAAAGTTCACTGCACGTATACACAAAACCTCGCAACAAGATATTTAAATATACGTATAAGTATCCAATAAATCTACGTATCTAAGAAAAAGACGCTCTATATAATACGTCAAACAAGGCAAATAAACATGTTGCGCAATCACAGATTCACAGAATCCTAGATCCCGCCCCGATTCCATCCACTCACCCCGATGTATCGCGCGCGACGAAAGGCGGCGCGTTTGGTCCCCGCTTTTCTCCTTTCCGTACACAAGACTGAGCCACCATCGTCAGCTCATCGATTCCACCCCCCCCCCCCCTACGCTTTCACTCGCACATACAGCATGTGGCGCTTGGTCACGGTGTTATCGCCCTTTCATACAGCACATGAGGGCGACGACGATGGCAGGAATGCGCCTGGAGTGTCCATATAATAGCTATCGCAATGATATAATAAGATTATCCGGCAAAGGAAGTGTTCCGTGGCCCATTACTTTCCGCAAAAGAAGAAGTAAGGAAAGTACGTTGGCCACAATCCAATGCCTACTTTGGACACCTAATGTGGCTACCGAAGGAATATCAAAGAAAACGTGAGACGCTTGGTCCGCCGAGAACCATATGCATACTGCTCGGTATCCTACGCCGGTGAGACAGATATTCCGGAGAGGTTGCGCTCAAGTGAGCGCGGTGCAGTCCGTCGAGTCCCTTCAAGAATGGCGGCGAGCGACCATTGGTTCTTTTACTCGTCTGCTAGCCAGAAAGCGTCCAAAACTCTGCCAGGCAAAAGTCCACTTGCTCAGACAAAACCGAACGCGCACCGAAGTGCGCCGTGCGGTGGTCCGAGCAACACGAGAATAACGTGTGGACTCTGGCTCGCTCTGGCAGCCCACGGGTAGGGTAGCCAGAACAAAAAAAATTGAAGAGACTCAATATGTGTCCTCGCGAATTAAAGTCAAAGGACAAAAAATAAATAAGAACGTAGTTACCTTGGCTGGCTTTAGTGTCTTGACATGAATGCTTTGGCGTAGGTGAAAAAAACAAATGTTGATATATTTTTTTATGTGACATGACGGCACAAATGAACCACCTAAACGCTTCGTCTCATCCATGGTCTCCTTGGACCTCGCTGCGTGCTTTTTCAACTTGTCTGATAGTGTGTTGATTTGGCTTGTCTCGTTGTATGTTCCGATGTAAGACTTTAGAAAATTCAATGCACATTTGGCGTCAAATGTTTATAACAGCATTAAACCCACAAAGTTCCGCAATTGAGAATCTAAAGCACAACTTTGGAAATGTCAATGCACCTTTCACATCAAAAGTTTTATGAGATTTATACCCATAAAGTTTTGGAATTGACATCCATGCACTCCGCAGATTCCGCAGTCTCCGCGAGATGCCGCGGCGAGCCCGTTCGCCATGAAAACGCCCTTGAAACTTTATGCTCTGATGGGGCTGCTTGCGTGATGTGACTCCCGGTACATGGGCGTTGTCGTGAAATCCAGCTCGAGTTCGCAATGTTCACGGTGAAATGTCCTTTCCAGCGTGAAAAAGACGTTCTAGATAAAATTCAGAATGATTTCCGGCGCCGGGGGTTGCTTTGGTTGGTGGTGCATGGACAGCACGAAAACATTTCGGGGAGAAGGGCGAGCGGGGGGGGGGGGGGGGGGCTGAAGCCCCGTAAGCCCTCCCTCTTACTACGCCCCTGGTGATATAAAAAGCCAACAAACACACACACACACACACACACACACACACACACACACACACACACACACACATATATATATATATATATATATATATATATATATATATATATATATATATATATATATATATATATATATATATATATATATATATATGTGTGTGTGTGTGTGCGTGTGTGTGTGGGTGTGTGTGTGTGTGTGTGAACACTTTCTATACCCTCGCGCCTGCGTCTTTCCTGCGCAATGTTGGCGGGCACCAAATTTTGCCATGCACGAGAACCGTGTTGTAATGCCTCTGATCTTTATAGGAAGCCCTGTGTTATTGCAGTCGTACAAGTTATGTCGACTATACTGTTCGTAGAATTTCAACAAGCGACGTTATCGAATTCTTTAACCCACTAGATGAAAGGCAGCAGTCGTTTTAACGACATGATATTCAAATGGCCTGCATATTCTCTAAGACATAAAAAAAAAACTAGAAACTTGTGAGAAAGCAAGATGATCTAGTGGATAAATAATTTAGGGGATATATCCAACTTTACTTTTTATAAGCAGATGCGAAGGATTGACATTATTCTATAAAGACGTGAAGGAATGTGTGGCCGGCTTGCGACATTACCACATTACGTTCTTCGTTTTCCACTGTCTGCGCAAGAGCAATGAAGGGGGAGGGTGAGGGGGTTGCATCGGGTTCGAACAGGTGTTCTTAAAACGCTATGGCGAACTCAATTTCGTTCTCCTTCGCTCTCTCATGGTAACACAAGTCCATGCACTTCTTGAATTTGCGTGAGCGATGGCTAAGCGGGTGCTTTGAAGAATAAGTTGTCGGCGAATGTTTATGTAGCAATTTATGCTGGTGCGTGTGGCACGAATTCGCACAAATATGCAATATATGAAATTTGAAAGCAAAAAAAAAATTTAAGAAAGGCCGAAACGACATAAAACAGGAGATGGAACGTTACCTGCTGCCTCCAATTTTGGAACTCAAATTTATCGACCTTTATTGTGCACTATTTTCAATTTTCGGCTGAGGTGCTTCAATAAGTGCTTTGGGAAAACCAAGCAAAAATATGACAACCATTCCACTCTGTGAAGATGGAATGGCATGCAAAAGCTGACTACAGTCAAAGCTCTCAAACGAAAAGCAAAGTGCTTTCAGTGCCATTCCATCTTCACAGAGTGGAATTGTTGTCTGGACTCGCGATTGTCGTTTTCGTTCAGCAGCGCGGGAGCGTTCTTCGTTTGTGTTCGTTTCGCAACGGCGCCGTTTACATTCACGTTGCTGTTCCCTCCGGTGCTCCTCGTACGCATGTTGTTCTTCCGGTGTACCAGGCACATACCCAAGTAGGGGGAGGGGGGCGCCCTCCCCCTCCCCGCCCACGCCACTAATCCTCACACACATTCCTAAAGCGCCGCCGAAGCAATGTTGAGATTTCAGAGCTATTTGGCGATCAACATTTTGCTGCCTTTTTCACTCATTTTGGATGGCGGTAGTTATCGGCATGTCCTTGGGTGTGAAGGCAAGTTTTCTCATAGATTCGGCGCCCGCGCGATTAATTCGAGATGCGTTCAGCAGTCACCACCTATTCAACGGTCACGCGCATTGCTTTTTCTTCGTTAGTTCAACCTTCTTTGTTTAGACAGATCCAGGGACCAGGAAAGAGATTCCATTCGCAGACAGCTCGTCTGTATGCACGAGAAACGAGTTGCGGCCTAACAAAATGCCAGTTGCGTTTAACTTGTCCTTTTGCTTCATTATTTCCTCGAGTGACGGCTCGCCGCGACGGTGGCAGATCCTCGGAACCATATACCCGCCATATGGGTTAGATAAGGTGGAAAATAAAATAATGCGAAGCAGCGTCCATCATCAAACCCTGCAGTAACCTTTAAGAGGAAGCTTTAGCTCGGGCCCAACTCTGATGTGGACTATTCACAGATGTAAAACGCAAAAACGTGTTTCTGAGATAATCCCTGTACCTATTTTAATGAGATTCGTTGCATTTGAGAGAGTAGGTAAATTCTAGCGGCTGTTGGATGCGGAATTTTGATTTGTGAGGTGAATTTTGTGAAAAAGATTTTCAGAAATTCTAAAGTAATAGACGCACGAAGTTTATAAATTAATAACTCTGCATCAAAAAAATATACCGCGGTTCTGTAAACGGCATCCATTAGATCATTCAAAGTGGACAAATTCGATACGTCAATTTATGTATTACGTTAATTTGTTACATTATGTACAAGGGTTCCGCAAGAGCTGTATTTCGATATTACAGATTTTTTTTTAGATTCATATGTAACATTTCGATGTTTTACCCTTTAGATGTAACACCAGGTGCAATTCACGGAATTGTGATAATATTTTTTCTTGCTGAGTTAGAGATTTGTAAACGTGACAGTTTGGGTTTCTGGAAATTTTTCATTTTTTGCCAATTTTTCAGTAAAATATTGACAATCTAAATCAAACATTGGAAACCAACAGTCACTAGATTTTAAGCTTTTCTTTTAAATGCAACAAACCTCGTCAAAAATTTGGTGCAGTGGTTGCCGAGAAGAACGAATTTTCCTTTTACATGTGTTTAGACATGTGTTTAGGCTTCCTCTTAAACCCATAAGCAATATGACTGTCACCCGTTACCTCGTCCGGTTTTTCCCTAATTGTGCAGCACTTTTCGTGCAAACATGGCAACTGGAAACAAGAGTCGCAAGGAGTTGAGAAGTTAAGCGACCTACTAAGGGAGAGAGCCAAGGCAACAGCCAAACAGGAAGAAAAAGCGAATATTAACACATTTAACCGCTGTTTACGAAATTCCTTATGGATCAACATCTCTTTATTTAAATAGGAAGTAGAGAAAACGCCGCCGGAAGTAGAGAACAATTCCGTGTGTTTTGGATGACGCCTCTGCAGTTATCAGTCGAGCCGCCTGACGTAGCCACTTCTCTGCTGTGCTTATATGTATAGGTGTTTTTATAACCTTCCGCGGTGGACTCAGTACGTCTACAACCGCAGCGTTCTGCGCTCTACACGGTTGTACGGTACTGGCGGCCACGCATCGTTACGCAACTTCCCAAATAACAATACGAATCGGTTGTGGCACTTGGTAGAGCAGTAAACAAGGACGAGGGATCCAAAAGAACTGGGATTGTTCCACAAATGTATGTTCCTCTATAATTCTTCCAGAGCTAATTAAAAAAAAAACGCTGTTTTAATCGCATACAACTCAAGTCTGCAGTGAAGCCCGACCACGCTCTCATCACCGCCAGCCACTGTTCCTCCGCAAGGCTGCAAATAATTCGTACTTCAAATTTTGCCTCTTGCCCAAATCAGGCGGTAGTCAAAAAAATAAATTTATTAGCGCATAAATTTATACGTTTTCCCTCGCCTATTATAGTGGAATGACGAATGCCTAATTCTTTATTGAAGTGAAATAAAATTCTTGCTTCGCTGCAACTATGCAGTATATTGTCAAGTTGCACTTCAGTTGGCAGTGAAATTTCATGAGTAAAACGGGCTCAGCAGTGAAATGTACCGCAGACTTTTGAAGATTTAATTAATTATGGAGTTTCACGGGTGCCGAAACCATGAGGCATGTCGTAGTGGGAGACTCCGGCAATTCGTACTACCTGGGGTTTTTTAACGTGCACCTAAATCTAAGTACATGGGTGTTTTCGCATTTCGCCCCAATCTAAAATGCGGCCGCCGTGGCCGGGATTCGATCCCGCGAGCTCGTGCTTCGCAGCCCAACATCATAGCCACTAAGCAACTATGGCAGGTAGACTTTTGAAGAGTGAGATGCTAAGACTCCATACACTTTGTCCATGTCCGTTGTACACCTCATTGCTACCGTCGATGAAAAGAATCTTCAAGAACAGCAGACGCTCCGGAAGTATGAAGTACGACGCCATTTTGAAAAGGCCGCATGACGACGACTTTGTTTGTTTCTGTGATTGGCTGGCAGAGTAACACAACCCCGCGTGGGCCGTCTGCCTTGTTTGTCAACTGCTGTTTTTTTTTAACTTGTATGCTACCATAGAAATCTTTAGTTTAGACTTTCGCATTTTTTCGATGTGAGAGGTGTATCTCACAGGCTTACCTGTGAGACGCACCTTATTTCATTTCTCTTTTCCGGGTTTACGCGTCTTTACAGCGAATGGCGGGCGTTATTAACATTTGTACTAGTAAAGGTACCCCCCGCCTCATTTACATAGAAATCTTACCTTGGGTTGCCCCCCCCCCCCCCGAAAATAATTCTGGGTATGTGCCTGCGGGGTACGAACTATACGTGTCCGCCCCTTCGATAACGCAGATGTTTTTAGCGCTGATACCTCTTTTGCTTATATATTGCAATAACCTTGACGTCGCGCTGTTTTCCATGGCGATCATTCTAATCTGTTCCGCATTTTGACATCTGCGCCGCCACACTGCACCCGTATGTGATCACACACAAAGCAAACAATGAAACCCGTTGTGTATGGGTTGCTTAGAAATCGCTAACTCGTTTCTGTGGCCGGACGCTGAAAAAACTACGGAAGGTAAGTCATATACAGCTTTCGCTGCAAAACTATCATTGCACGCCACTCGTGAGCAATGATTTTTTTTTAAAAAAAGCTAAGTTTCCGATATATTTAGACGAGAAGAAACGGGGTTAACCGAAGGGCCCGATTTTTGTTAGTCATATCACAAGAAACCAACAAACACCAAGGACAACATAGGGGTAGAAACTTGTGCTTACAAATGAAATAAAGAAACGATAAATTAATGTAAATGAAAGTGGATGAAGAAACAACTTGCCGCAGGTGGGGAAAAATCCCACAACCTTCGAATTTCGCCAGTTTGTTGGCTTCTTAATATATGACTAATAAAAATCGGGCCCCTTGGTTAACCCCCTTTCCTCTCGTTTATTACATAACGAGGGTCTCGAATCCGACAACATTGAGGCCTTCAGGCAGCATGTGTGGGTTTATTGACCAGTTGCCTTCACCGAAAAAGATCTCGTTCTCGCGACGCCTGCGGCAGAAAGGACGTTCCACGTCCTCCGTCAAGGTATGTGAGTGATAGCGCTGGCTAACACTCCCAGGGTTCTACTTGGAAACATAAATATCCAGGAAAGTGGATGGGGAAACGGCACCACGGTAGCTCAATTTGTAGAGCATCGCACGCGAAATGCGAAGGTTGCGGGATCGTTCCCCACCTTCGGCAAGTTGTTTCTCCATCCATTTTCATTTCCATTAATTTATGGTTTCCTTATTTCATTTATTGAGCACAAGTAATTTCCCCTATGTTTTCCTTGGTGCCAGTGTTCGTTGGCTTCTTATGATATGATATACTTAGAGCTATTCCTATCATGCTCGCAACCAGAGATGCTGCCGGGGAAAAAAGAAAGACTATTTGCGCTTCTTGTCGCGAAAGATGATTGCCTTTCTAGAGTCCTGAACTCTGGCATATACATTCCCATTTTGAGAAACAAACTTTGACAACCTCTCCTCTTGGTGCACAAATGTACACAAATTCAAAATCTTGACTCGAAGTAAATATGTAAGCACGTAATAGTTTCTACGTGACCCCACAATTAAAGTACTATGTAGTACTTTAATTGTACTACCATAGCACCGAACGTGTGCGAGAAATGATAAATGTCACGGGAGAGAAACGACATACCGACACAGAAGAAAGGGGGTTAACCGAGTGGATGGGGAAACGGCGCCGCGGTAGCTCAATTGGTAGAGCATCGCACGCGAAATGCGAAGGTTGTGGGATCGTTCTCCACCTGGCGCAAGTTGTTTTTTCATAATCTTTCATTTCCATTAATTTATCGTTTCTTTATTTCATTTATTAAGCAGAAGGAATTTCCCTTATATTGTCCTTGGTGTCAGTGTTTGTTGGCTTCTTATGATACCGACACAGAGCAACACATCGACTAGTGAGCAGACGACACACGCCCTTCACTCGTCTGCCGGCTCGTTTGTGCCTTTTGCGTTGTATGCGGTTTGAATCTTAACCAACTAGCCCAAACCAAAGCCAGAAAATGAGAGATTACCACGACACATGTAGGAGGAGAGCTGCTACGCCGAAACTTTCAGTGTTGGTGGCGATCTTCTAAGCCTTCTAGAGAAGCACTGTTCCAGAGAAATAATTTTTATATATATATGACGATGACAATATTGAGTTTTAAATGTTTCTCATTACGGCTTTAGTTTGTTTCTTTTATGAATGATTATTTCGAGTCGTTGCCTGATGTGCGCTGCATTAGTGTGCGTACGAGCACGCTTAGGCGAAATACCACCCCTTCGGCATCATAGGAGTGTCGGTGGGCTTGACATTGACAGGACAGCACCAATCAGAATAAATGCCGTGTAGGCGCAACACAACAATTGTCAGTGCTGAGTTAGGAATGTCACCAAGTCGACCGCGCGTGCCGACTCGAGCAGGCACATAACAAGAACGCTGATATGCAGACCTAATATAAAGCTATTGCCTGTGCTGCCAACCGTTAGGCAGCGCTTACGCAAGAGCTTGTTGCTAATGCGTCGTTTTGGTCCTCAACTAAATGCCCAGCACGCATCTATGTGCTTTCGTTTTTCCCGGTGTTCTGTTCTTTGAGAAATAACTGTGAATATGATTTTGAATAAATGGCGCTAAATATCCTGTACGCAGAGTAGTATAGCAGTAGATGAATTCGGACAACTGACTTGTTTTTTTAAGGTTAACGAAGGAATTCTCCAGTGCTACTGTGGAGCTTCCCTCGCGGCAGGATATTTCTCTACAGCGCTGCGGGTTGTTTCCAAAGACGAAACAAACATTTTCACAAACACAATGTTTGAAATTTCGGCCTCCCGCTAAAGGGTGCACGGTCGTCTATTTGCCTGCCCTTTACGATCGCTCTCTCATTTCAACACTCGTGTGCGTCCTTGTTCTGCGCTTACACAATCGATACGCGGCCTTGACACCAAGCGTAATCCCATCTCGGTTCGTTCGAGAGGGTCGAAAAGAGCAATTGCTGCGCAGTCTCTATGTCCTGCATGTAAGCAATACAATCCCGTTTATTGTCGTCACTGCAGCGAGATAAAGAAAGTGGATACATCTGCTTCCCGCCTATCAGGTTGCTGTCCTCTTCCGCAACCCTTCCTACCTGGCAGACAGACAAATAGAAGAGAAGCCACGTGGCGTATTTTGTCGCCTACGTGACATTTATCCTGATTCGTGCCGTCCTGTCAATGTCAAGATTTGCTTCAAGAAGTATTTACAATTCACTAAACTAAAGATGTGAGAGGTACCTCGGTGATGCCGCAGAAAGAATAAAATGAATACTCCTACGAAATTATCGAATACGAACGCAGGTTAAGGTATGCGCTCTACAAGCAATACTACCTGCCTGACTCATAAAGGGAGCAAAACGACGTGCACGTAAAGGAGGCTCACTACCTGATAATTTGTAATTTGAGACCAGATACTTTTCAATTGTAATGCAATGTGCAGCTTTGCAGAGACTGCAGGACAGTGACTTTCAAAAATTATATTTAGACGGTCTGTATGCGCCCTAAAAGCGGCTCTTTGATTATTTAACGAGCACAGCAATCCATCCATCGTTTTTGTCTTATTAAAGTAGGCAGCGCGACGCAATGGCCAAAGGCCACTACTGCAGGTCTTGTGCGTTGGAGTTTTAAACACTCTGTGCTACGTCCCAGTGGCGAGTGACGAAATGGGCTGTGTAGTATAAGCTGCCGCTTTCCGAATTGAGTTACGCTGTCATCGCGCCGTACAGCTAGTTTTGCTTTGATTGTGCATTCAGGCTTCATTTCTTAGTTAATTTGGCTGTCTAGCTAATCTAACAAGCGCACGTGTCAATATCATGGCGGAGCGATCACAGCAGCACACTCGTGACTGAGAAATCTGTAATTTAAATGCGTGCACGAGAATCTTTTCCTATTTTTTGTACGTCTGTATTATTATATTATTTTCCCCCTTTCACTTCTGCAGTAGTTGTTCTTTGAATATGCTTCGTCATCAGGCTTGACACGGAGGGTCCCTGCCAAGGGGAGTGATGCGAGCCGGTGCGGAGCGTAGGGATGCAGGCTTAGGTAGATGCCGCTTCAGTGGCCACACACTAATGAATAACGACGCGTTGTTGCTGCGAATTTGTTGTTTTCTATGCTTCCCAGTTGTGATCTCAGTATCGCTCGCTGTGGCACCGTTAGAACGGAAGCCGAGCTCCGTTATTCGCGCAGTGCGCATTGCCATCGGCTAGGGACGAACGGAGCATAGCGTGTCCTCCTCCATGCACCTAGGCGCAGACTCCCGATTTCTTTCTCGCCACTCACGCATGCGCACAAGCGTCATGAAAAGGCGCCGTAGCTATGGCGTATATGACTGTGACTGTGACTAAACGGGAATGCGCCGCGGACAAACTGCGTCTGCGGCTTCTCGTACGCTGTGAATGCATTTGACCCAGCACTTTGGTTGCTTCGCCATGGAAGGCTTGCTACAAAGCCTCCCAAGCCAGAAATTCTCCAAAATTTCCCACTGCAGCGCACCTAATATGAGCATATATATCGCGGTGCCGGGCATTAACCACCAGGGTCTCGCGTTTTGCACTACCTCAAACCGGTAAACGAGACACGGAGGGCACTGTTGACCAGCGTTTCCATAGCGACGCCTGGACTGCACAGCATGTCTATAAGTAGAAGGGAAAACAGACAGAAATTTGGAACTTCTGTTTTGACTATAGTGTCCTTGGTGCACTGCGCAATCTATTTAAGCCACGAGTTTGCAGCTACTCACCTACCTTTCCGTGTACTGCGCTTTTAATTTCTTTGGAAGCCTGAGAGGAAACCGACGAACTTTTTTCTAAAAGACAGCTGTGCATCCACTAGTATTCTTTAAATATCAGAAATGCTTATTTTATCTACCCCTCACACAGAACTGTTAGTTTCTGTATGGCTTTGTGGGACCCCACAGTTTGGGGCCCACAGCCTGAATGCTTTTTTTTTGTGGACTGGTGTCCTTAGCAGCACTGTCTCTAGGAAGTGTGTAGTTCTCCAGGCTCCAAGGCCATAAAGGCCTAACCGTTTATGGTGCCGGGATGGGCAGTCACTGTAGGAATAGCCTCTTATGGCATCGTCGTTATGCGTATCTCATGCCGGAGAAACTACACTCTGTTAACCTTGAGGGCTATGACACGCAGGTTGCTTCTCGAGTGCCAACATACGAACAGTGCGGGCAGCTGAAACGTTGTAGCGTCTACACGCTTTGGTGTGACGGTTGTGGTAATGCGCGCAGTGGCTTTGATTTTTCTTGACTGTGTGCTTATCTAAAGTGCTTATATTTGCGCGCACAATATTTTATACAGAAGCGCGTTTTTCTTTTCATTTTGCCCTATCTTCAGACTAACTTCGTGCCGGAATGTAAGAGAACTTGCTTCATAAATAGCCTGCAGGGAAAGTAGCAACAAAACTAAAGAAACGAAGCTTGTGTTAAGCTGTCTTTCAGCCGGGGAAAATCTCTACGCTATTGCTGTTGTGAAGCTAAGAAATAATTTGCCAAATGCGAGATCCCTTACGTTTACGTTTCTTTTGTTTATGCAGCTCTCCCCGATTTCTATTAGTTTCTTTCTCATTTCCACTCAGACTTTAAAGCCCAGTCTCACGATGCTTATATCTTTAATGTGGAATCGTTCCTCACCAGATTCTGTCACCAGTTTCCACTGAAAGCACCGAACTGAAGTGTCTGCTTCAGTGGCGCAAATCTAAAGCACCATCCTCCTTTGGATTAGCCCACCAGAAGCATCAACAGGTATACCGAAGAAGCTCGTCAAGCACATTGCTTGTGATTTCAATAGCTTACTTTGTCAAGAAATAAAGTAGATATAAACTTTCTATTTTCTTTCGCAGCTGATTCCTACATATACAAGAAGATGTGTCATATGAAGAGTGGCAGCAGGCTTACAGTTCCGCAAATTCAAGCCGTGGTTATATTAGAGAAAATGTGGTATTATACGCGTGTCGTCTTGAGAGGCGCTTTCTCTGAAGTCTTTTTGGAATGAGATTGCGCAATCGTAACTAATACCACGATCACAGCCGTAGAGCCGGCGCATTCTACGCATGCTATGTTTTGGCGGCGACGTGTTTGCTGCTGCAACTGCTTTGCGAAGACCCCAAGGTACGAGCATCCTAAGAACCATCACTACTTTCATGCGTGCGATCTGGCTCATCCTGTTTGCAGAGTTCTAACACCGCAAAAGCCGAACACTAAAAGAAAAAAGTTGCGTCCGTGTTTAAAGAGTTTCTTAGAAAAATTACCAGGCAGACCTCCGGCGCTAATGTCTATGGGAGCAGGAAGTATGCGAGGCGTGCTG